>NC_133465.1:61451123-61766133 GCF_048565385.1 Saimiri boliviensis | reverse complement strand
GTAGACTATTTAATGCTTTTTAAAAAATAGGTCCCTGGAATAGTTTAAAATTTTTTGTATTTTTTTTTCTGAGCAAGTTTTTCAGCTATTGAGTGTAGAATCACATTTGTTTGTAACCTGAGGCCCTTAGAAATCTGTATTGTGCGATAGAACTTAATTGTGAATTCCTGTGTATTAACTTGTCACTGACAGTATTTTTTCATCCAGTCTGCTGTTAAATTCTTAGGTGGTTTAGATGTTTTTTAGTCAACACATTCATACAGGTAGGAAAGATTCTCAAGCAGAAATGGGGGGAAATGTCCAGTTGGTGTAGTATACTGGCCCCATATTACAGAACACATAATAAAGAGGTTGAATTTTTGCAATGTCCTTTCTGGCAGTAAGGCCATTAGTGTTAATGGCCTTTAAGGCTGTGCCTTTTTCTGCCACTGACATTTGTTGTTCATCTGACCTCAGCTGGAGATAAAATTTCCCACAGAGTCAGGGATTCTGGGTGTTAGTGGCTGTTATTGATCTCCCTTGAAGTAATTAAGCCTGCACAAAGTAATGACATTTATTTATTAATTAAATAGATATTGATTGAGCCCCTATCAAATTCTAGGCATAGATCCTGCCACAGAAGAGAGTGGCCCTCAAGGAGCTTAACATTTGGACAGGAAGACAGAGCAAATAAAAATTATTAGAAATTGTGATAAATATTCAAAGGCATAAAACTGTATAAAGAAAAATTATCTGGGTGGGGTGGATGGGGGGGAGGGTTTCCTGTATCTGGGGTAGCTAGGAAAAGGCTCCTGGAGAAGATGATGTTTCAGCTGGAAGGTGGAGGATGAGGGGTATCATTCACAGGGAGGTAGTGAGAGGAGAAGGGATGGGAGAGGGCATCCTAAGTAATGAAAAGAGCACATTCAAAGGCCCTGGGGTAGGGAAGACTTTGGTATGTTGGGGGAAACCAACAGAATGCTGACGAGGCTAGCATGCCTCGACACCCACTCTCCAGGCCTGGGATGGGCCTGTTATAAGCATGAATGCCAATTCTCACAATAACCTTAAGAGGTAGGCATAGCTGTCCCCGGGTTTCAGATGTGGACTTTGGTTCATTTTTTCAAGTCCACACCCCTAGAATGTGGAGAATCTGCGTTTGTGCTCCTTCCCACCCGCCATGCTTCAAGGCTTGCAGTTGGCTTGGGTGTGTGTCTCGGTAAGGAAGTCAGAATGGATCACCTGTCAGAACTAGGGAGGCTGGGGCTTGGCTGGCAGGATGTGGAGTGTGTGTGTTTTCTGTTTATTCTTGAAGTTTCCTTCCCTGCAAATACATGCCTAGTTGCCATGTGCCTTTCACAAGGAAGCCAATGCCAGCACTCCATCGCTCATGAGTAGTCCTGCAAAAACAAATTCATATCCTCAATGCGACCCTAGGTGCCAGCAAGTCAGGCCTGCACTGGCCAGGCAGCCTGGAGCTTAGGAACAATCTGGTCCTCAGGAAGGGAGGGAAGAAAAACAATTTCAAATTCCAGGCGCCTAGGGCCTCTTACAGACGGCCATTGTCGGGAGAAGGGAAAACTAAGCTGTGTAAAGTTGCTGGTGGCGCCTCTGGGAAGGAAGGGTAGAGGATATTGAGGTTAGGGGGCTTCTGCTCAGGGTGTGTGCACAGTGGGCATGGGATGGGGGAATCTGAAGACAGAGTGAACCCGTTCACTTGTGTGAGCTTGGGCAGCTTGGCTTTAAATGCCTCAGTTTCCTCATTTTAAAATAATGAGAAGAGTAATATCTGCCCTGGTTCCCTCAAATTGGGCATACAAATGTGGATAGGCTTAGAAAAAAGGTGACAGATTCACTCTTAGCAAACTGATATAAGAACAGAAAACCAAACATTGCATGTTCTCACTCATAAATGGGTGTTGAACAATGAGAACACATGGACACAGGGAGGGGAACATTACACACCAGGGTCTGTCAGCGGGTGTTGGGTCTAGGGGAGGGATAGCAGTGGTGGGGGGATAGAGAGGGATAGCATTAGGAGAAATACCTAATGTAGATGGCAGGGTGATGGATGCGGCAAACCACCATGGCACGTGTATACCTATGTAATAAACACCTGCACGTTCTGCACATGGACCCCAGAACTTAAAGCATAATAAAGAAAAGAAAAGGGCAGGAAACTCTAGATGTCAGGGATTGCAGAAGTGGGTTGCCTCCCTTTTTAGTGATTTTGTTGATTAGGACCCCTGGTAGGTCTTTTTCCCCTCCTGGGAATAACCATCTGAGAAGAGCCCTGTAGTTTCCTGTTGCCAAAGGTGAAGGTGGTTGGATGCTCTTCAGGAGTGATCAAGGTTAGGTTAACCCTCAAAAGGTTTTGTCAGCTACAGAATGGAATCGGCACATCAAGTTTTAAAGCGCCAGGAGCCACCACAGAAAGATGCAGCAGGGCTGTTGATACATCTTGATGATGCGGATGATGACGAGGATGAAGATGGCAACAGTGATCATGCGTTGAGTTGACTGAGTGCACTGCATGCCTGTTAAGTAGTGCAAGGCATTTCATTCTTATGATCTCATTTGATCCTCACAACAACTCCATCAGGTGGGTGCTAGGGTAATTTCCACTTTGCAGATGAGAAGGTTGACGCACAAAGGGGTTGATAATTTGCGTCACGTGATGATAGTAAGCTGACACTCAAAGCCACTTATATCTGACTCCAAAAAGAATAATCTGCTAATACTATATATGGATTTTTTTTTTTGAGATAAAGTTTTGCTCCTGTTGCCCAGGCTGGAGTGCAGTGGTGCAATCTTGGCTCACCTCAACCTCTACCTCCCAAGTTGAAGCGATTCTCCTGCCTCAGCCTCTCAAATAGCTGTGATTACAGGCATGTGCCACCACGCCCAGCTAATTTTGTATTTTTAGTAGAGACAGGGTTTCTCCATGTTGGTCAGGCTGGTCATGAACGAATTATTTTTTAAAGAAATGAACTTTAAAATTTGTGTCATTGACCGGGCGCAGTGGCTCATGCCTGTAATCCCAGCACTTTGGGAGGCTGAGTTGGGTGGATCACCTGAGGTTGGGAGTTCGAGACCAGCCTGACCAATGTGGAGATATCCCAGTTCTACTAAAAATACAAAATTAGCCGGGCATGGTGGCGCATGCCTATAATTCAAGCTACTCAGGAGGCTGAGGCAGGAGAATTTCTTGAACCCGGGAAGGGTTCAGAGATTGTGGTAGGCTGAGATTGTGCCATTGCACTCCAGCCTGGGCAGCAAGAGGGAAACTCTTGTCAAAACAATTTTTTTTTGGCATTATTAATGTCTGTCTTCCTAACAGATTTGTATAAGCATATACGAACTATGTTTAACATTTGTCAGTGAAAAATTATTTACCATGTGGGATTGCTTGATTTGTTGTTTTGTACATTTTTGGTCTCTGGAGCTTCAGAGAAAGAAAATATCAATATAATGCAAAAACTGTCAGCTGAGGGCTAGGACTGTTTGTTTTCTGTCATATGCTTTTTAGTCCAGTGAAAGTTAACCAGAGAATGGATGGGCAGGGAAAATATGTTCCAGGTAGAGGTAACAGCACGTGCAAAATCCAGGTGTAAGAGAAAACATGGTGGGTTCTGGGAATGGCAGATCAGGAAGATAGTTGGAAAGGAGAAGGCCAGTGCAGGTATGGGATGGAGTGAGAGATAAACCTGGAGAAATGGGCTGGGGCTAGACCAGAAAAAGCCTTCTCTGCAATGTTAAAGACTTTAGAATCCATCCCAAACCAGTGAAAGCCATGAAGCTGGAGGCAGACAAGATCCGATTTGCATTTTAGAATGAGGATGCTGGGTGCATCCTCATTCTCTTGCTGCAGGCCTAGAACCATATGTCCCCTTTCAAATGGCAAGAGCAGTTGGATATTTTTATGTCCTAGGTTGGTACTCCAGAAAGCTCCTTGAACACATATGCCATTTTCTTCTTTGGTGTCAGGGAGTTTAGCTAATCACAGCGGTTGCTGCAGCCTGGCCCTAACCTCAGAAGAGTAGACGCTTTCCCCACTTTCAGTCCAGAGGTATGCTTCTTGCATTTATTTTTCTCTACGAGATACTAAACCCCAGGCACGGTGGCTTGCGCCTGTAATCCCAACACTTTGGAAGGCCCAGGCAGGTGGATCATGAGGTCAGGAGTTCAAGACCAGTGTGGCCAACACAGTAAAACCTTGTCTCTACTAAAAGTACAAAAAATGAGCTGGGCGTGGTGGCATGCATGTAGTTTCAGTTACTTAGGAGGCTGAGGCAGGAGAATCGCTGGAACTCAGGAGGCAGAGGTTGCAGCGAGCCGAGATTGCGCCACTGCACACCAACCTAGGTGACAGTGTGAGACTCTGTCTCAAAAAAGGAGAAAAAACTAGAAATACTAAAAAGACAGGGGCTGAGTTTTGAGGCTTTCAGCTCACTGTTAGCCCTTTTGCTGTGCTCTGCAGAACGCTCAGCTGAAGCTGTCTTGGAGTGGACAGTGCTATGAGTTCCTGAGCGACCATTTCTCTTAGCTGTAAGTCATTCTGCACACCAGGAAGGAGCAGGTTGATAAAGAGTGGTATCTCCTTACTTAATAACAAAATAGAAATGTTAGTTTATATCCCATTAGCACTAGAATCTCTAAATGTCATCTTCCCCCACCACAACAGCAGACTAGACAGTAACACGTGAATAGAGATTTAAAAATATCTGCTGACCTCTCTTTTGATATTGCTCTTTCCTGAAGTCAAAAACACCGGCATCTCTTTGCTCAATCCTTTCTAGAGGCTGCAGATCAATGTGGAGAGGCAGGAAGAGAGGAGTGTAGTCCTGGACTTGTTTTAACCTTGGGAGTTCTTGTTGCTTTTTCTGATTCAATTGTCCAATTCATTCAGTCCACTAAATACATGTTTCATGGGGTTCAGTTGCTAGGGCCAACCAATTGGGATAGAAGATCACAGGTAATGGCTGTGCCAGGAAGCAGAGCCAAGAAATTCCTTCCTTGCTGCTTCATAGGTGACAGGTCTTCAGAAGGTGAAGGGCTGTTGTTTACAGGGTGGACTTCAGTGACCTGCATGGAGCTTGGGAAACTTCACAACTCCACTTCGAACACCCTTGTAAGAAGTCAGAGCAAACATCAGAGGTCAATGACTAAATCATGGCTTAAACTCTTTCCATGGGAGTCAAATTCCACTCCCAGCTGTTTAACCAGGATATCTGGAACCTGGATGTGAACATTTTGACTTCCATTTTTGAAAGGCAGTCTATCAGTTGATTACCTACCACCACTTTTTGGCCAAAGAGAGAAAGAGAAGAAATAAAGATGGCAGAATGTGTTGTGTCATCTTTGACTTAAATGGTCCAGCAGTCAAAATGGCGTATTTGAAAGTTGGTCACTAAAATATTGTTTATAATAACAAACTAACTTTATAGATCTGAGCTTCAGTTTTCTTATAAGGACAGTGGAGAAATAATTTAAAATGTGAAAGCACCGTGAATATCACTGTGGATATTTTCATTAACTGTAAAAATCAGTAGTCTGTGCTGGGAGAGCATGATGACAGACAGATACATTTGTTCTTGGCATTTGGCCTTTTTATAAATAAGGTTTCGCTAGGTGGAGTGCAGTGGTGCGATCATAACTCACTGCTGCCTCAACCTCTCAGGCTCAAGTGATCTTCCCACCTCAGCCTCCCAAGGAGATGGGACTAGAGGCGCTTACCATCATACCTGGCTAATTTCTGTATTTTCTGTAGAGACAGTGTCTCAGTAGGCTGCCCAGACTGGTCCTGGGCCCAAGCAATCCTCCCACCTTGGCCTTCCAAAGGGCTGTCATTACAGAAGTGAGCCGCTGTGCCTGGTCCCTGCTTTTTTTTTTTTTTTTTTTTTTTCATTTTCTTTTTTGAGTCTGATAGTTGTATTGTTACCAAAATTTATTAGTGCAGTATAATTTGGAGATTATGGATAAGTATGAAACCTTATGTCAGGCTCTGCAAAGAGGACCCCTACTCAGTTTACCTTCTGTAATGGGGACTTATTGCAAGATTGATATAGGTTGAGGGGGAGTAAGGGATGCTATCTCTTTGATCATGGTGTCTCTGTGGATCCTCGTAGTCCTAGGACTGTGAGGTATAGCAACCTTCACGGAGAACTGGGCTTTAGATAGCAATCTTGTCTTGATTTGCTTAATAGCCATATTTCCTGAAAGAGAGGAAATTGGGCTTATCTGTCACCATTCTACATGGACAACCTTATTGGGCAGAATTTAGGATAGCATATCTTAGAAATAGTTAGCCTTCTTTGTATCTGGTTCTGTGACTTCTCAGCCATTCCCTAGGGCAGTCAGATGTGTGGTTGGAGAGCCGGGTTGGTTTATGCACATGGCATGGCAGAAACTACATCATGATTGATATGGTTTGGCTGCATCCTCACACAAAACTCATCTTGAATTCCCCTGTGCTGTGGGAGGGACCCAGAGGGAGATAATTGGATCATGGAGGCAGGTCTTTCCCATACTCTTCTCGTGATAGTGTCTAAGTCTCACGAGATCTGATGGTGATTGTAAGGGGAGTTTTCCTAGACAAGCTCTCTCTCTTTGCCTGCTGCCATCCATGTAAGACATGACTTGTTCCTCCATGCCTTCTGCCATGATTGTGAGGTTTCCCCAGCCACGTGGAACTGGAAGTCCAATGAAAGCTCTTTCTTTTGTAAATTGCCCAGTCGCTGGTACGTCTTTATCAGCAGCGTGAAAACAGACGAATACAATGATATATAGGAATGAACCATATTTGTCATTTTCCTTACATTGTGTTTGGACAAGTTGGGCATCTGATGATTTTGAGGTTCTTCCTCATACTACTTTCATCTTGTCCGAAGTCTTGGAGTATAATTTTATTGTTATGACACTTAAGGCACTTTTTTTTTTCTAATGATAAAGTTTTGTTCTTACAGATGCATTCCAAAGACCTCCATTTGCATAATGTGTATGTGGACCTGCCTTTAAATCTATTGGACAGAAGCCCTAGGAGCCTCAAGTAAGTCTGAAGATTGGCCCTGAGAACATTGTTCTCATTATCAGCAAGGGTTTTACCCAGAGACCTCTAGGTATACATTCACTAAAATGTGAATGTGGTCCTGTGGTTATATGAGCTCTGGCTTTTCTTGTGAATTACATTTCATTGGAGTCAGGTGTTTTCTGTAAACATCGTTAAACCATGAGACAAGCTGCATTGAAAATCTCTTCACTACATAGTTTTCTTTCTTGCTCATCTTTTCCTTGCAGAGCTGGGGCTGGGGTGAGATGTGTGGTACACCTAGAGCTCAGAATATAAGGGTTCTCACTCAGAGTCATACAGGTGCACAGTCAGCCCCTGAGAGTGAGCCACTCTTTAACATTTTGCCTTCTAGGTGCCTCACTTGCCTTGCCCAAGCACTAGCCCTAGATTAAATATATGTTTCTATTAGTTTTTCAAAATAATAATATGAACAATAACTAGCACTTGTCGACTGCCCCCTTATGTGCCAGTAAAGGTGACTTACATGTATGTGTCTATTCTTCCTTACATGAAACCCTACGAAGTAGATGCAATGGTATCATCCTTGTTTCACAGACAAGGAAACAAAAACACTGGGATGTTAAATCCGTATTTCAAGACTACTCCTCTAGGAAGTGCCAGATCCAGGACTGGGACCTGGGCCATCTGATTTTCAGCCCTTGATCTCAAGCTTTTCACTCTATACCTCTTCAAGGACATTTTTTTTTGTCCATGTGACAAGTAGAAAAATTCCACAGCAGGTTTGCTGACCAGCCACATCAGAGTCTTCCTGACACCAGTGTAATCATAACACATGGCATTTGAAACTGCGGTCAAGAATATTCAGGCTAGCTCTCCAATAAGAAAAACTTCAAATATCAAAACCCCAGGGCCGCTCGTTTTCATCAGAGTCTTTTAAATAACAGATTCTCGGACCAGTCCATTGATACATTCATTCAACAAATATTTATCGGGTCCCTCCTATGTACTAGATACCATTCTAAATGCTTAGAACACAGCTGTGATTAAATTAATGCCCCCTCTCTGCACAGAGGTTACATTCCAATAGTGGAGACAGATCATAAGGAAACAAACATACAGTTTGATGCCATGAAGAAAATAAAGCAGATCTTGAGGGTAAATGAGCCTTGGGTGGCCAGGAAGGACTTCTCTGAGGAAGTGGCATTTGAGCAGGGTCTTGAGTGACATGAACAGAGAGCGAGAACTCGAGCCTCACAAAGCAGTCCTATAGCTGCTTTATAAATACATTTTTCCTATTGTGTATTTGGCTTGACATTTTAAAAAAAATCACAAGATCAACACTGACAATAATGTAGTCATGAGGATGTCACTCAGCATGGCTTCGTGAGCTATTTTCACCTCCTTGCTGTGGCAGAAGGGGGTAGCTGGGGTAGATGGTCCATGAAAAGATTTGCTCCATGAGCATAAGCTTCTGACTGGGGATTTGAGGTCTGTTGAGTGATGCCCTGTTTGTTCTGAATTAAATTAGAATTGGGCAGTCTCCACTTTGCGGTTTTGTTCTTCAGCCTCTGGTGGACCAGAGCATCAGCCAGTTTTCATTTGTGTTGATTTCCTTGGAGGACAAGGTTGTGGCAGAAGCCGCCCCATGTGTGTGAAATACCCCGTTTCCTGGGCAATGGCTGCAGTCTCTGTTTCCATTAGCCTTTCTGTAGGGCGGTGTTTTCAGGTCTCTGATTCCAAAAGTCGCATGACCCAATCACGAGCACACAGTGGATTTGTCAGTCTTACCTGGGTCATGACAAAAGCTGCAATGACATTGTCACGTGTCATTTATGGTGCAGGTGAGTGTCTTAGGTGAGGCTGGACTCTGCTTCCGAGAATATCTGAAATTCAGTGAGCGCTTTTGTTTGAAGATCGGGACAGATTTGGGTAGCATCCTTTGGTCTCTTCTGGTCTGGGAGTCAGAGGAAGTTTGCATGAAAATTTCATCAGGGTAAGAGCGAGTGTGAGTAAAGGTAGATGTTTCAAGGGCATCTTTGGCCAGAGGTAACATTTTAACGTTTCAGATCCAAATTTTTAGTTTTGGCAAAAACACATTTTGCAACTCAAAACTTCTCTTCCTGCTTTACCCTGATCTGTTGCTAGTTGAAAACATCTAGCAACATGTTTGGCATCTCAACATCTCGGCATCTCAACCCTGTCCTCCCCTCCCTATCATCACTCCCTCTCCCCTGCTGCTAACTTGCCAGCTCAGGGCTGTGTCTAGTGTAGACATTTATAGCAGTTGCAGGGAGGTAGGTGGGAAGAAAGGAGGGAAAGAAGAAGGGGAAGGAAGGTGGAAGGGAAGAAAGAAGAAATTCCTGATCTATCCAGTTTTAGACTTGGAGATAACATTTTTCTCTGGGACACAATGCAGGCATCAGCAGTTAGAACAGTCGGGTTCAAATCTCGATCCCCCACTGAAAACACTGTGTGACCTTAGACAAGTGGCTGAACCTTTCTGAGCCTCAGATTTTTCTCATCTCTAAAGGAAGAAGGCGAAGGATTGATTTCAGTGAAATAGCTTCCATCAAATGCTGCTGCTACATGTTTAGCAAATTGCTTAACACATAATCAGCATTCAACCTGAGAGTTTTATTAATACTTTATTTGGGTACTGAGACCTCTGTTTCTGGGGTGGCACTGCCTCACCTGGGTGGAGTTACACCATGTATCCCAGGGCCACCAAGTCTGTGGCTTTATATAGCTAAGAGGTTTGAACAACCCCAAAGCTTCTGTCATGCAAGAAATTCCCAGAGATTCAGATATCAGCAAAGCTGTTGGGGGCTGTGGTGGTGAAGTTTATATGTCTATTTGGACAGGCTGCACTATCCAGTCATTTAATCAAACAATGATCAAAGGGTTGCCAAGGAGGTATTTAGTGGATGTTAACATTCACAACCTGTTGACTTTAAGGAAAGGGAATTATCTTGGATAATGTGGGTGGTCCTCATCCAATCAGCTGAAGGCCTTGGGACCAAAAACTTGGAGAAGAAGTTCTGCCTTAAGACTGCAGCCTCAGCTCACACATGAGTTTCCAGCCTGCCAGCCTGCCCTATGGATTTTAGACTTTCCGGCCCTGACAATCACATGAGCTAATTCCTGAAAGTAAATGAGCTAATAAATATCTGTATTTTGTATGATAAGTTATCGTGTTATTTTATATAAACTTTATATTATATTATATAATTATATTATCTTTATACAAGATATGCTATTTCTAATAAAATTTATATTACATGTTAAATTCTATATTGTTATATGTCAAATTATAAATTATAAATACATGTTAAATTTATATATACTTAAATTTTGATAATTTATAATTTGACATATACCATAATATATTGTAATAAATACATGTATTCATAATTTGATATATAACATAATATGGGATATAGTATATAATATAACATTATATGGAATATATATATATATATATATATATATATATATATATATATATATATATTCTACTTTAGTTTCTCTTTCTCTGGAGACCCTGACTGATACAGAAGCTTCTAGTTGAAGCATGTATATGGTATAGTCAAATTTTAGCAGGATTCTTTCTTCGGCTCTTCTGTTATAGAAATCCAGACTTGAATTCTTAATGAAAACTGAAAAGGGACAAAGGCAGGAGCCTCTGGCTAGATGGAGACCGGTGTGGGGATGGATTTCCTGATCCTAACCTGGAAAGGGAATTTCAGGGTAGAATGGACGACATCCCAAACCCCAGACCAGTGTTTAGTCCCTGAAAGGCTCTGCAGAGAAGTAAACAGCTTGGGTGGAGTGCACAGTTTTGTCTGTTCCGTTGCACAGCTTTCCTGGGCCTCTTCCCTAAGCTGGGTTGTGGTGGTTTGTTTAAAATTAGTTCTTGTTTGGCCTGTGAGGGAAGAGGGAATTTGCGGAGTCTGGGCTGGATTCAGCCTTTTGCTGTGGAAGTTCTGAGGGCTGTGTCTGTTACTTGGGCACGTTGAAAGTGGAGAGACTTGGGCTCCATGTGACCAAACCTCTGTCCTTGTCATCAGAGCTGTCCAGAAACCTAAATGGAACCGAAGGCCACCACCCTGGTCTGAACTGGGAGACATCTCTCCTGTCCCAAATAGAGCCCTCTGCCTCCCTCTCTGAGAGACCTGCCATCTGCAGGAGGAATTTTTCCTTTCGGGCATGACCTGTAAGCTACTGCTCCATAGCAAGTCTCATTCCAAAACTGTTACTGCCCATGAGCACAGTGACATTTAATTTCATCTTTAGGATTAACTTGCATCACTTCAAGCAGGGTCATCTTGGAACGGGACACAGGATAGGTAAGCTTTGGTGGTGAGGGGAGGAGGAAGGTTGGAATGCTAGTTGCTTATGTAGAAAATCCTGGCTTGCTGGGAGGCAAGATGAAGTCATTGGGGGCTAGAGAGCGGAGGATGCTGATTGAGAGAGTTCTATAAGGGGACAAAAGAGCAAAAAAACAGACAAAACAGACATTCATTCTCTTTACAAGGTGTTTTCAGCTGGCATGAAACCTCCTTTGACTGTGGAGTTGTTTTCTCTGAATATCTTTGCTTTCCCCTTTTCTGACATTGATTCCAATGTCAGTGTAAAGCTAAACATGGCTGACTACACACTTGGCCTGGTCCTTGTGAAAATATCTAAGTGGTTTCTGAATTCAGGGCTATTGCTGATTGGTTTCCCAAGTGGACTTAAAAGATATGGCTTTATTCAAATAATCATATCAACAAGCCATATTGCAAACAGGTCAGCATGGGTAGTTGATGACTAATACCACACACACAAACATCCACACACACACATATACAAACACATAGATACATATGTGCATACACACCACTTTACTTCACTGTGAGCTGAGTTTAGTCATAATCATTCCAATCTCAGCAATGTTTGATTTATTTGATTTATTTTGTCTGATGAAAGCAGAAGTGATGAAAGATGATTGGCTTTAGTTATTAATACTTATTGATACATATTTAGATCTTTGATTGGCAGTTCAGTCTTACAACCACTAAAAAAAGAGACCCTTGAAGGAAAAATTAGCTTTGTAAGAATGTTAGGATTTTAACAGCCTAAGTAAAGTTTTTTAAAAGTTGGAAACTAGAAAATTTGCTTCGAATTTAATTTATAAAAAGGACTTCCAGACCTCTGTCATATAGACAGTGGATATCTGTTCCAGTGGCAGACAACTATGTAATCTGTTAGTCAGTTAAGAATGTTTATACAGTTTGCGTTCAAACAGACATATTTAAGCAATGAAGAAAGTATTGTAACTAGGCAACTATTGATTATCTACCCAGTGTCCAGTCCCTGCTATTCCCTTCCTAGCAGAATCTTGATTGGGTTGAGGTTTAAGCAGCAATGTGTCAAAGTAGGTAGACCAGGAGGATCCTAAGGGAGGGGACTTTATCGATTTGAGCCAATCATAACACTCCTGAACATCCCTTGGCCAGCTTTTGGCTTAGAGGTGGGCATCCTAAACTTGGCATACGAAAGACAGTAGGAATTTGCTGGAGGCTCTTGGGAAATATTGCATAAAACAGTCCATCAAAATTGGACTTTTCTTTTTGCCTTGACTTGCCGTGTAAGAAGTAATGCCTAATGCTACAGCAGACAAATTGCAACCATCAGGGAAAGCTAGGACACTCTGAGAGAGACCAATTATTGAGCTCTGAATTAACCCTTCCTGAAGCCACCTACCTCCTCACTTCTTGGCATGTTCTTACTGCACAAACCCCTTTTAACTGGGTGCTTTGTTTCTGGCAGCCAAAAACAATCCATTGATACACTTGGTGACATTAATTAAGAAAAAAAAAAAAGAAAAAAATATGGGTAAGATTTAGTCTTCATATATTTTTTTTGTCCTTAGGAAGGCATAAGGTAATCAACCAAAAAACTGATTATTCTTTTTGTAACTCCTGTAGCCATTGTCAAAAAATAATGCGATTTGGAAAACATGTACATATACATGTACACACACACACACACACACACACACACACACACACTCCTCAATCCATTCTTGCAGTTGATGTATTAGTTTCTAAGCATTCATTGTTTCAATATTTCTATATCTAAAAATTTGTGAGACTCAGATTCAGTTTTTAGAGCTGTTTGCAAGTATGCTAAGTTGGCAATACCTAGATGCGTAGGGAAGGAAAGTAAGAGACACAGGGAGCAATGTGAGTGAATAATCTCAAGGGATGAACAGTTCCCAGCTTTATTGGGACTTCTTCAGCCACATCACCTCACACGCTTAGAAGTCAGGTTTGCTAACTGCGTTTTACAGATAGAAAGGTCAAGGTGCAGTGAAGTCAGGACCTGCACATAGAAACTGACCGATCCGAGTTCCCAGGATTTTCATTACTGCATGTTACCTCTGTTTTATCTCTTACGAAAATGCAGACAGGCCCAACCCTCTGAGGACCTGTTGCCTTTTTGTGAACTTGAGTAGAAAAGAGATCAAGCCAGTGCTGTAGCTGTTAGACTGGAAATCCTGAGTAGGTCACAAGAAAAATGGTTTTCATTTCCATGAACCCAGCCATCTGAACTGGTCAGGCTCCACTGACCGAGTTTAGGGAAGCTCATTTGGAAGAGATGAATTTGCTTTTGTATTTTGGAACGGTCTCAGGGCCTTGCCAACATCAGCTGCCGATGGAGTTCCTGACTGTGTGTGACAGGTCTGACTGCTGTGCTTCCGGGTTGCTCCACGTACACACTCCCTGGTAATCACCTTCGATTTTAAACTCATTCTAATAGTCTGACCATGGAGGCATGATATCCGTAATATCCCCCAAAGGAGCGAATGAAGAAATCCACAAGTTACCATGAGCATTTCTAGTCTGAATAATCGCCAAGTGATCCCTCCAGGACATTCCTCAAGGTGTGTATGAAAAATAGTGTCCACCAGGGACTGAGGTGGTTCAGGTACCACTGCTGCTTTGGGGCGGGACGTTTCTGTAAAGTGAGGGTTAGGGGAGCTACGTGAATAAACCCCCTATTGACTAGGCACAAGAAATAAAAAGTTTCTGATAGATGCAAATCTAGTGGGGAGGACATGGCGGAGTCAACCCCCTCCAGTTTTCTGCAGATTATATCCCGCCTCCCTCTCGGGGACACAGCTGCAGGTGTGCTTAGTCCGTGGGGGTGCTGTTCTTCTTTCCTTATGGAAATCAGGGAACGTGGGAAGAGGAGACTTTGTTTTTAATTGTTCTCTTTACTTTCTAGAGAAAAAAAAAATATTAGACTGTATTTTTTAGAGCAGTTTTAAGTTTACAGCAAAATTGAGCAAAAGGTTCAGAGAATGATTATACTTTTTATAACTCTTGTAGCCTCCTACCCCCACACACATGAACAGCCACCTCCACTATTAACACACCCCTTAGAGTGGTACATTCCTTACAACCAGTGGACCTACACCAACACATCATTATCACCCAGAGCCCATATTTTCCATTAGGGTTCACTCTGGGTATTGTATATTCTGTGGGTTTGGATCAATGTATAATGACCCGTATCCACCATTATAATACCATACAGAGTGGTTTCACTGCCCTAAAAATCCCCCTCCTTCCCCTATTCATCCCTCCCTCCTCGCAACTTCTGGCAACCACTGATCTGTTGACTATCTCCAATGTTTTGCCTTTTCCAGAATGTCATATAGTTGGAATCATATAGCATACAGCCTTTCAGATTGTTTTCTTTCACTTCGCAATAAGCATCTAAGTTTAAGAGACTTTCTATTTTGTTCTGTACAATAGCCTAACATTTTTGAAAAGTAGGACTGCGTTTTAAACAGATTTTTATCGGAAAGAATAAATAATACACGGACAATGTGAAATGGCTGTGTTTATAAAAATAAGTCTTAGACAACTGAAATATAGCTATAGAATTGCAGATCTTACCAACCAACTTTTGTCCTCATCTCTCTGGCTTCCTGTCTCTGTGCCATCTGGTCTCAGACTTTTTCACTCCTCATAAACTGATTGGCCTGACTTTCCTGCTCTCATTGAAGTTACATGCAACTGATATTTTCTTATTTTAAATATACATATTCCTTAGAGTCTATTCTATGAGGACAGGATTGTGATTTAGAGGAAGAGTCTTGTTCTCTGTGTATTTATGCAATGCAATATAATTGGTATACCTTGTATCCAATAAAGGCACAGTCTCTTCTTATTTTTGCCTCAACCTTGCACTGCTGAGTAATTCTTCAGACAAATCTGGTCCTTCATTCTGGGAGTTTTCCATTTAAAGTCTATAGGAATTTGATAACTGCTGCAATGGAGAAAGGTATCATCTTCCAAAATGTGTTTCGTGGATCACTGATCCCTACCATCTGATATTTCATATTCCAGCTAATAACACCTTTCAGGACTCTTGTTCTTAGGCAAACAGTTTGGAGAATGTTGCAGTTATGCAATGTGCTGGGGAAACAAGAGGCAAGCATGGACTAAAATCACCTTGGAATATTGAAGAAGGCTTCCAAGAGGAGGTGACATTTGAGATTGATCCTGAACAGGAAGTCAGGACACAACCAGAATCTCGACTAGACAAAGAGGCAAATGGTATACTAGCGTAGATGGTGTTAATGTGTAGACAACTGAAAGAACTGGCATATTTGGGAAGCTTTGGAATGTCCATGGTGTAAAGTGTCTATGAACAAGGGTGAGAGTGATGGAGGGAAGAGGACCAGAGGTTGAACTATCATCAGTGCTCCATTGTATTTCTTCCATTTGTCACTTCAGATCAATTTCTGCTCACCCGCCTTGTTCTGGGAGGGACATCAATAAGTTTCCATGTCCTTTGGCTTCTGGTTAAGTTCACCCCGTGGAGAACCCTGGCGAGAGGCAGGAAAAAGGGAGAAGAGTCAGATCAGGGTATTTTCTCCAGTGGCTCCCCTACGTGAGAAGTCATTTTGGGTTGAATGTTTCCCCCAGGTGAAGATCATTGGCTCTCTAAAGCTGGCCAGCTCACTTGTCCTTTTACTGATAGGATCAAGTAACTGCTGCCTCTCTTTGTCCTTTTGAGTCTAAAAATGGCAAGGCCCAGGTTACTGCATTGTCTCTTGTGATTTTCCTAGACCCACACCTTTGTAAATGAACCTTTCTCAAACTATCCTGTTTTGAATGTGCCATCAGCTACCTGTTGTGGTTCTGAGCTACGTAAACATAATTTGAAAAACCTAGAACACAACATAGACCAGAGAGAATCACCAAGAATCTTTTTTCCCCATTTTATTTTATTCTTTTCATATTTACCAATGCGATATCTTTAACCCTGAGATCTGGAAACATACACTGTTTTTAAATATACACCTTATTTATTTATTTTAAAATTTTATTTTAGGCTTCAGGATACATGTGTAGAATGTGCAGGTTTGTTACATAGGTAAATGTGTGCCATGCACCTATCACTTAGATATTAAGCCCTTCATGTATTAGCTATTAGTTCTAATGCTCTCCCTCCCCCCATACCCCCTGGCAGGGCCCCCAGTGTGTGTCGTTCTACTCACTGTGCCCATGGATTCTCATTGTTCCGTTCCCACTTGTGGGTGAGAACACATAGTATTTGGTTTTCTGTTCCTGTGTCAGTGTACCTAGGATAATGGCTTCCAACTTCATGTCCCTGCATAGGACATGATCTTATTCCTTTTTAAGGCTGCATAGTATTCCATGGTGTATATGTATCACATTTTCTTTATTCAGTCTATCATTGATGGACATTTGGCTTCATTCCAAGTCTCTAATAACTGTAGTCTTACCTGATTTATGTTAAAAATAAACCATTTTTTTTTAAATGGATAGAGTAAGTCTTTTGGGAAAATAGAAAAAAAGGGATTATTTAAAAATCATGTGAATATTTAGGTCTAAGAATTGGCCATGAATCCTTAGCTCAGTGCCTATAGATCCCTATAAACAAGATCTATAAATAGGATTCTTGGAATCTTTGAGTTAGGATAGGAAAAAATTACATCTTTATTTTTTCTGACCTCTAATTGAAATGTAGTATTTCTTTCCATTACAAGTGTATGTGACAAGGCACAATAATATTGGGCATAACTAAGGCTTTATCACCAACAAAAATAATAGATATTTTTGTATGACACTGCAGTGTTGTGAAAATCTCAAGATATTATCTATACTCCTCACTGCTTCAAAATTATGGTAGTTAGTAGACCCACCTTCAGGTCTTGTTATTGGATGCATTAATGAGGAAGCATATATGTTATGTTTCAAAATTTTATTTTCTAAATATTTTTAGATTGCAATTGCATTGCCGTATAATTTATTTTATAATAAAGTGTGTTTCAAGTTATGCATTTACACATGTAATTCTAAAAAGAAGTCCATAGACTTCACCAAATATCCAATAGAGTTTACAGTAAACATGTTATTAAAAGTCTCTGTTAATTCCTAGATACTCATTCCAGAAAATACTGCAATGGCTGCATCTCAGGAATGTCTTTTTCCAGAAAAAAAAAATCCTCAGTTGCTAGATGTTCTGTGTAGTTTCTGTATGTGGTTTTTCTGGGCTAAATCCTTTCAGTTCAATATGTTGACTATATGCTATATCATGTCAAATATTTGACCTTCTTCTCTTTCTTCTCTAGGTCATTGTTTGTTTCATAACTGGATTTCCTATTTGATATTTGTCTCCCGAATTTTAAGAGCAAATCGTGTCATCTATGGCTTTATTTTAATTCTCACTATGTAAACTTATAAGAAATAACTCACAACTTGGTGTCTCATAACTCACTTCTGAAATATCCAGTGAAAAACTGCCAAGTTATTCACCATTGTTTATTTTGGTCCCAGTACACTGTCCATGCCCTGGTTGAACATCTCGCCAAATTTCCTCCAATTTATTGCAAAACCAATTGGCAGAACAATGAGGAAACCTGTCTGGGGCCAATTTTAGCAATTGATGATGCCGCCGTCTTCCCCCACCTCCACTTTCCTCTAATCCATCGAGTTTCTTCCAGATCTAGCCATTCTTAATGGGAATATAACACCTTGGCATGGCTCCAAACCTTGGCATGAAAAAAAAAATTTCTTCCTATCCTCACTCCACTGCTTCCCTCCCCTCTGCTTCTCATCCTTTTCTCAAAACTGATACCCTCCAACAAGTACTTCTCCCAGCAGAGAGGATGGCCTTGCAACATTGAGAAAGAACCTTCTTTTGAAAATAGGTGAGTGTGCTCTTACCAGTACAGGAAATGGGAAATTTAAACTTCTTTCCATTAAGGTATGAACTTTTCACAAAGCAGTAGCTCTGAAATATTTCCTGTATGGTTGGTATAGGTGAAAAAACTGTTTTGCAGAGCCTACTGAAATTAAAAACTAGTGAGTGTCTTTGCAGCCTGTTGTTAGTCAAAGCAGTTATGTATTGCTGATGGTGCTTTTCTAACATAGACCTTAAAGCTCTTTTACATGGACTGTCTTTTTGCTACATTTTTAAGACAGAGCAAGAAGCTGAAATTATCTGATCCCACTATGGTTTCAAGACTAGAAACTCAAGGAGGTTGTAGGCTTGTCCAGATGACTTTGGCGATACTTGTTTGCTACTTGTCCAGAGTATACTTGATACTAGTATTTCACTAGTATCAAAACCATAGTGAAGTACTTACCTGTATTAAACTCTGTTGTCATTTTGAACTAAGCATCATGTTGAGTTGATTTTCAGATTTCTCCCCTAGGTGATAACCAGAAAGAATTTTGGGATGTTGTGTTCATTAAGGTGCACGCAAGAAAACAGAAAGCACATTAGGTATTTCAACAGAAGGGATTGAATTTAGGAGGTTGGTTATATATATTTCAGCTTTTTTGTAAGGCTGAAGTAATGAAGTGGGAACAATGAAATGACAAAGAGATAGTAACTGCAGGAAAAAGCTACCCCTACTGGGGCTGGGGAATAAGTGAAAATATTAGGTCTATTGGAACCTAAAACATCAGAGGAAGGGCTCTGAGGAGTTGAAGCTCAGCCTCTGAGGAGGAGGCCCTGTGTGGCTGCTGATGGCATCTCAGGAGATTGAAGGAGGGGTCTTATGGAGCTGGAATTCAGATTTCTGAGGAGGGAGCAATATTGCCTCCCTAGAGCTTGCACCTCTGAGAAAGCACTTTCAGGCTGACTCTAGGAGACAGGACTGTATTTAACTGCTGCTGTAAGAATGAAGTATTGCTGCTAGGTAGTATTGGTGGGAACAGCATGTGAAAAAAAAAAAAAAAAAAAAAGGCACGGAGGAATGTATTCTCTCTTCTCTTCATTCCAGTCTCCCTCTAGTGCCTTCTATTAGAAACAACTAGCAAAGGAAAAACATGATTTGCCGAGTCCCCTTTAGGGTCCCAGAGGAGGATATGAGAGGCTTGGGAGCTGGGAGATAGTAGCTTACTACATCACACAAGTATGTAGAATACTTTTGCATTACCAGAAAATGTACCAGTCATCCATAAGGATGTTTGCTATCAGGAAGAGGATGATTTAATATGAAGTCTACAGGTCACATAGGTATGCCTAGAGCTGGCAGTGAGTCACTGGGACTTGAGATCCAAGGCCTTCTCTCGTTTGCATAGTCCTCTTGCTTGGGGCAGAGAGAGTGGGGTTGGTGTGGGAAGAAAATTGCAGCATGCAGGGTTGTGGGTGGTGATGCCAGTGTCCTTTGTCAAGCCATGCAGGTACTAGAAGCTTCAGAGCATTTGGGCTGAGACTATGGTCAGGGATTAGGCAGAGAGGCACCTGGCAGAGTATCTGAAGGACCACACCAGCGTTTTCTTGCAGAGCAATCAACGTCTTGGGTTAGACGAACATTTGCACCCAGTTAAGGCTTCAGTTTCTGGAAGTCTAAGGAGTAGAAAGAATCATGATTATAAACATCTACAGATCCACGTGCTCATTGAATAATGATAGGACATCCAATATATACAATCCATTGTGCTGGGACTGGGGAATGTGATGATGAATCAGGTAAAGATGAATCTATCTTCAAGGAGATCAAATATTAACAGAAAATTATAGTCACTTTATTTCTGGCAGAATGGGAATAGAGTCAAGGGAGAGGTAACTTACCAGGGCACATTAGGGACAGCTCCACCTGGGAGACATGAGCTGAGTCCTGCTATCAGGAGGGATGTTCAGTAGATGGCAAGGGTCAGGGGACAAAGGGCCATGGGATGATGAAGCAACGTGAACACAGCCCACAGGTGGAGCATAGACTGGTGCACTTGAGAAAGTGGGAGGGACAGCAGGTAGAAGGTCAGGGTCTCCACTGAGGCAGCAGCTTCACCTGCCTTCTCTGTGCAGACATGCTATCATACAGCAGCCTGACTGGTTTGTATATCACCTTCTTCCCACCTCTGATGAGCGCGATAATCATCACGATCCCAGGGAACAGCCAAAGGAAGAGAAAAGGCAGGAGATTTGGACACGATGCCATGAAGACCAACAGCTCTTGGATAACCGAGAGAAGGCAGCTGTGTGAACAGTTTTGATGCACTCATGAAGGCAGGGCCCAGTGCCCATGGCATCTGCCTTTTTCTAGAACCAATCCCTATTTCCGTGTGGCTTTCTAAGGTGCAGAGAGGGCATGTTGGGAACTTTGCTGGGGTCTTTTTGATATCTTAGGCGGTGGTTAGGGGGAGACCCTCAGCATCTAGGTAGGCAGTGTGATCCTCCCACCCCTCTGAATGAGCTGGACTTTAGGGAACTAAAGCTGGACTTTAGGAGGGGACTGACAGAGGCTGCTGCTGAGGCTTTAGTTATGGGACAGCTTCCTGGAAGTGTCCCATAACTAAAGCCTCAGCAGCAGCCTCTGTCAGTCCCCTCCTCCACAGAACCTTTGGCTTCCATCTGACCAGCCTTGACACCCAGTGTCCAAACACCGATAAAATTGATTTTGCTAAGTGTGAGAAAGTCCTGGAGCATCGATTGTTTCCTCCTCTGTGCCCCTGATACCCTGGCATTAACACTGTCCCAGAATGTACCTTGCTTGTTTGGTTGGAGGAGGTCAAAGCCCTGATGAAGAATGAGTGGAATTCCACAGGATTGGGCCAGTCTTGATAAATGACAGCAGGGGATGGTGTGGGGAGGGGAAAGGATCAGAGGAAGTGGGGATAACTGAGTGGCTTAAAAAATAATTCACCTTTGCCTCTCCTTGTTCTACCAGTCTGTCTAGTGCTTTCAAATTGAAGAAAAAACAAAGGCTTGTCATTCTAAACATTTGAAGTTTCAAAAATGATCTATAGAGCATGTTTGGTTTTTCAAGTTAAAAATATTAAAAGAAAAAAATACATGGAGGTCTTACTGCTTTCCTTTGAAGAGCTAGAGCCTCCCAAGCAGGGTTGACTGCCGTTGGTTTGAGGTTTTCTGTTAGCTTTGAGGCTGTTTTTCCTTATTGCTATGAACTAGATGAGTCCATTTTTAGCTGGTGACCCTTCCCTATTTCACTGTGAAATGAAGGGCTGGTTAGATGGTCTTTTATGTTTCTTCCAGCTTTGACTTATATGATCTTTAATTCTAAGGTACCTCATTAACTCTGAAGACAAGGGATAGGTAGGTTCTAACTCCAGATGAGCCACTGAAATATGGTACCAGGATGGGATAGAGACTCTTGGTACTATCTTATATATGTTCTCAAACCTAGCCAGGGATCATGATGACAATATACCATGGGGAATCAGAGAGATGTTTTTAGTGATTCTGCTGTGAGTCAACTGAGATGACCCCTATGGAGATGATAACTCCCCACATTAACTATTGGCAGATAGACAAAGATGTAGATGCCTTGATTACATATGCTACTCAGATCTCCTAATTAGGACCACACATGCAGAGAAACCAATGGCGTTTGGTCATATAGGCCAATGGTCTTCTTGGGAAGGTGTCTCCTAGTCATGGGAATTCTCTTTTTATTGTTTAAGCTCTTGCGTAGACCTGGAAGACATCCATTGCTGTTACCCCTGAGTTTATAACCATGCTGAAAGTCCAGTGGGGAACTCTGGCACATAGTGTTGAATGAGAGGGGACTACACGTATGTACCCTGCATTTCTTGAGAATAAAGATTTCTGTTCATTTTGTACAGTGGTTCTCATCTGGGGGAAACCCAGTCAATAGAAGCCAGGGTTGCCACTAAAATCCCTCCACCGTGCACGAAAGCTGCCAGCCCCTTTTCCCACAACAAGGGATTAACTGGTTTCAAAAGTCAGTAGTGCTATGGTTGAGAAAACCTGTTTAGCACCTGTAGGTTCCAGAGAGCTCGGATGGTGGTGGTCATTGTGTTGAGTTTCAGATTCAGCATTTAGGTTTGGTTTTTGGCTTGACGCCAAGACATTGGCTGACTATGGGGTAGAAAGGAAGCACCTCCTTTATCAAGATTGGCTTCAAAGATGGCTGTCTCCCCTTCTGGTGGGTCCTTTGTCCACTCACAGTGTGAGAAATGGAAAGAGGGTCACCAAGAGACTTGCAACGCCTGTAATAACTGGATGCAGAAACTCTGGATCTGAAGGGACTGTTAGTGACTGTTTCATCCCTCGTTCTGCCTTGGAGCAGCAAACTGAGGAGCCACCTAAGGTGAGACTGAGGATTATGCAGTTTTCATCATTGCTTTCCAGGGACAACTTCTCCCTCCATCCTTTGCACATGTTTTGGTGCCTTCCTCTCCCCTGGAGTCTCTGCCCTTTTCTCTGAGCAGTGTTCTGACTACTTCAGATCTCTGTACTGATGGAGGAACACATGGTCGTTTGTTGTTGCATGGCCAGATGTCAGCAACTCTTTGCATTGTGTTACCACTAGCAACTCTGTTCACCTTTCTAAAGGGGGTTCTTGGGAAAAATAATGCTGAGCTCAGTTTTCCAGTGGTGATACCCTAGTTATCATAATACTTTAAAGAAGAAAACACTTTTGATTCCAGGTCTCTTTTACTGCTTTTCAAATGGTTGTTCATAGGCAATCATTTACTCTTAATACCTACCTTATCCACAGTAATATTCCAAGCAAGATATTGTATAATCTTCCTTGGAAACACACTTGAATATTTAACGAGATAGATAACATAACCCTATTTGCCGAAATCTAAACTCTTGAATATAATGAAAAGTCTCCCATCTGGACTATCTTGGAATAGTCATGATTTATAGCTGCTGAACTGCAAATCAGTTAAGTCTCCTGGCATTAAATATGATTTGCCTTCCTGTTTGTCTCATTAGCACTTTTCAGCCTTCTGTGACTTAGAGTCCCAGGCCATTGATGAGGGCACAGGTGGGCTGTAGAGTTTAGCAGACAGAAGGAAGCCCCCGCTGCCTGCCACAATTCCCTAAGAAAAGGCAGGACTAGGACACTCAGTGATGGGCCACTGGGTCCTGCTCAATCTGTTTTCATCTCCCAAGGCCTTTTATGGCTTTGCTTTTGAGAAAGAAAACCAGCCTTCAAAGGCTTGGCTCTATCAATTTCCCCCACCATATGTTCTTATTAAAATGTTTATGACACTCGTTATCTTAGGATTATTATCTTAGGATTGGCATTGATTAATAAAACATGCGATGAACTATAACTTACTGTTTAGATTTTTAAAAGTAGGAATAACACATATATGGTTTTAATCATTTTCTAAGCAAATGTTTCTAGCTGCAAAGTAGTCTCAATAGCAATGGAGAACATTATCAGGGCGTGTTCTTTTCAGAATAGGAACACAATGAATATATATTTGTCTGGGTCACACTCCTCATGATGTTGGATGTTGTTTTTTATGAGACTAGATAAAGTATATTGCAAGGCTGATAGCAGCAGAGCATTTATTGACATATTTTAGGTGTTTTCCAATTGACTGTAGTTTGTCATTGTTTGGCAAATATAGCCCTGTCAATTCCTTTGATGATGGTGTTTTAGCAAAGTACTGTATGTTCAGATATTAGCATTAACAGCATATGGTAAACAAGCTACTTTTACTAAAGATTTTCATCATCTTATAAAAGTAATTATGCTCATTGTAAAAACTTTGGAAAGCATGGAAAAGAGTAAAGAAGAAAATAAATAAAATTCATGATCCCACTACCCATTTATAACACGATTTTTTTAATATACATGTGCGTACATTAAGATACAGCCATATTGCATACATACATATAAACAAGTAAAATATGTAATTGTTTTGGTAATTCCATTGCATAACCAATTTTGTATACTTCCACAACCATCATGCTATGCACATTGCATATCAGGACAGAATTCTTTGTAAACAGTTTTAAAGGCTCTGTTGTAAAACAGCATGGGGGTGCAGCATAACCCTTACTCACTCTTAGCAGTATACAAGAAGGCTGTTTTCAATTTTTCACTGTTATTAACTATGCCATTATAAGCAGCCTTGTCCCAATCTCATAGGTTTTGTGAGAGGGAAATGAGATGGTTCATGTAAAATTCCTGATATAATAGTGATACATGTTCAAAATGTCTTCCTCTCCAGCTTTCTTCCTCTCTGTCCACCTACATTTTTCCTTCTCTGCTTTTTTTTTTTTTTTTTTTTTTTTTTTTTTGAGTTAGTCTTGCATTGTTGCCCAGGCTGGAGTGCAGTGGTGTGATCTCAGCTCACTGAAACCTCCACTCCCAGGTTCAAGCAATTCTCCTGCCTCAGCTTCCTGAGTAGCTGTGATTACAGGTGCCCATCACCATACCTGGCTAATTTTTTTGTATTTTTTTAGTAGAAAAGGAGTTTCATTATGTTGGCCAGGCTGGTCTGAACTCCTGACCTCATGATCTGCCCACCTCGGCCTCCTGAAATGCTGGGATTACAGGTGTGAGCCATTGTGCCTGGCCTCTTTCTCTACCTTTAATGTATTTTTTCATTAAAAATAAAAGATCATAGAATTACAGCCACTTGGTTAAAGTATGTGCACTTTTTTTTGTTTGTAGTAATTTTTACTTCCACATCAAATGCAGTGATTTGGATCTAGTTCTTGACTGGCTTGAGATGCCTCATCAACCTCTGTCCCAGTCTCAGTCCCGTGTTAAAATATAAAACGGTGGGAATGAGGGTATGCTCTGCAATCAGTTATCACAGGTGGGAGGGTCTGTGAGCACACTTCCATGTCAAGTCCCTGCTGTCTTCCAGCCTTATCCAGATGAAACCATCAGCCCATTTCATTCCTGGATGCACTTGGATAGAATGGTGGTGCTTTAGAAGTTCCAGCTGCACTAGGGGCCTAGTGTTAGATTTGTTGTGGAAGGTAAGAACCAAACACCTTCCTGTCCACCAAACCCATTGAATGCTCCCATATTCATTCAGTTCATAAGACTGGGTCCTTTCTCCCATTTCTGATTTATATATACTTTACCTCCTTCTTGCAGTTGAAACCCTGTCCTAAACACTAGTCTGTTTGACTGGGCTTCAAGTGTCTGTCTGATTCCTGCTGATTCCTTACCCCTGGGGAAATGCAGTGTGTTTCCAACTGGACGGGCCACGTGGAAGCACATTGCTATCACTCTGTCACGTTTACTTGTACATTTTTGCACTTCTCTTTCACCCTCAAGAGCTAACTAACTCCTTTAAGCATTTATAGAATTCCAGATCAAGGCTAAATCTCCTATTCCTCCTAGGAGTGTATGCCATCTCTCTTCTCAAAGCATTGACCCTGGGGCTGATCAGATGATCTGTTTTGAGCCCATTCTTCCCCACATCCTTCCATCTTCATGGCATTGGCAAATCCCTCCAAATTCTTAGCCTGCTCACTGTCAAGCCAGCTCATGAAAGGACACCCTCTGTTGTGCTTCTGGCTATTTCACGACCACAAGGAGAAGCAGCAGCTGGCAATAAACATGTTGCTAAATAGACCTGGCTTCTATGGGAATCCCAGAGTTAAGCATTCCCACCCCTTTGGGCCACCTTTCACATCTGATTGATTTTTTTTGATTGGTTGTTTACCTGACCTGATCAGAGAGTTTGGACAGGAGTTTCTGTTGACACTTTATTTCACTTTGGGTAAAGTTTAAACATGACTTATCACAACTCTGACACATCTGGAAGGCCATATTTTGCCCCCCTCCTGTTGTCGACCTCTTTCAAGTATGAGAATATAGGGCATAAAGGCCTTTTTTATACACGAGGAGAAAGTTCATTGCTTTGGGTCCTTTTAGAGATGAGTCTTAGGTCATCTGTAATCACTGCTGGATGATCCTTCTCTTTTTTTCCTATTGTTAAAAACCTTCACATTTATTTTGTTTCCCACAGGTGAAAAACATCCATTTCTTGGAGAAATGCCCCTGTGGGGTTGCAAGTCCCAGGTCTGAGATTTCTATGTGTCTCTTTTTCCCCTAAAGTGGCTGAAATCTGAAGCTGAAGTTGCAAGTGTCATGGAGTCATTGAATCTCACAGTCTAGACCAGGCGTCCCCAAACTTTTTACACAGGGGGCCAGTTCACTGTCCCTCAGACCGTTGGAGGGCCGCCACATACTGTGCTCCTCTCACTGACCACCAATGAAAGAGGTGCCCCTTCCTGAAGTGCGGCTGGGGGCCGGATAAATGGCATCAGGGGGCTGCATGTGGCCCGCGGGCCTTAGTTTGGGGACGCCTGGTCTAGACTGACAAAAGTGATTAAAGGTCCTCTGGTTCAACCTTCTGTTTAATGTGGAAATCCTTCCTCTAGTAAAGCTATGTGGGAATCACAGTTCACTTAGGGGCTTAGTCTTGTAGCACAATGTCTTCTTCCTAAGTGGGAAATTACTTCAAACCTCTATTCACTCAATAGTTGTTGAATACCGACTCTATCTATCTATCTATCTATCTATCTATCTATCTATACATAATATGTATATCTCTATCTAAAAGCAGAAGCATAAAACATTACCACTTTAAGACCAAGGTCCAGATGGGGTGTGAACCTCACAGGCATGCTGCTGGGTGCATGGGACATCAAGTTTTGCCTTTAATAAGTTCAGAGTCTAAATATCTGTCTGTCTGTCTATCTATCTATTTATCTATCTATCTATCTAATCTATCTGATGTCTAAAACAAGTTGCCTATTGAAAGTGACTTAGAGTCTAGAAGGCAAGGAATGACAGTCACCCAAACTTTCTTTCATATGGTAATCATAATAGTAATAAGAATGATACCTGACATGCAATGAATGCTTTCTCTGTACACGTACAGTTTTAAGTGCTTGACATGAACTAACTCATTTGGTCATCATAATAACACTGTGAGGTAGGTAAGCACTTTCATTACTTAACCCATTCCACAGAGGAGAAAACCAAGGCATAGCTGCTCAAGATTATGCAACTAAGCATAAGAGGATCCAGGATTCAAAATAAAGTATTTTGCCTCCCAAGTCTGTAGACTATACTGGTATGTAATTTAATCTCTTGCAAATAACTAAGATGTTTGGTAGAAAGAGAGAAATATCATGAGAGAGAAAGGGCAGACCCTTGCGCTTGGAAAAGATGGCCTGTTTTGATACCTTTGTAAATGATTTATCCCTGGTGTCGGCTTCTCTTGGTCATGTTTCCCGGTATGAGGGAGAAGGGAGTCGCTGGCTTAATCTGTTGGCTGCCACCTGTAATTTACAGCAGTAGGGTTCACACTCAACTGGAACTTGGTGTTAAAATGATAATATTTTATGCTTTCGCTTTTAGTGGGTGACAATAAAAAATCAATGGATTATAATTACAGGACCTTGAAGTTTAGTGTTGCCCCAGACTGTAATGAAAATCCATGTGTGGTATGACAACCACAGATTAGCAATTTATCTCTCCTGAAATAGCAAGGTGGTTTATTATGTTGCTGGTGCACTACCTCTTAGAGAAGGGACCAGGTAATGTGCCAGGTTGCCCCGTGAGTAATAGCCTGGTTTTATTATACAGGATAAATCAATCACATAGCTTCTTGCGTTGGCTTAATGAAGTTAGATTAGCATGCACAGAGCTTGGGAAATAGCTGTTGGTCAACAGCCTCCAAGTGCTGACAGAAGACCCTCAGTGGGCTGAATCTGGAGTGAATACTCAGTAGTTTGCCTTGCAGGTGGGTGATAAGAATCTGAGACTTGGTTTGGGAGTTGGTTCAAGAGGGCAAGATTTCTAAAACACAGTTGAAACTGCAGAGAACTTTTGTTGATTAGGAGATCAGTAGTAAAACAACCCCCAAACAATAAACTTTTAAAAAAGAACTGGCAGTCTTTGTCATTTCCCTTTGCAATGATGGATTTATTTAGGAGAGGAGGTACACAGAAGGGGAATGGATTATAGACCGTCACATTAGTTGATGCCCCAAGAGGAAAGCATCCCACCTCTCTATGGCTAACATTGGTTGGGGTGTGGGAGTTGTTTTGGCACAATATCTACTGACTCCCTATCTTTCCAAGCTCCCTTATATCACAGGTGCCACCCTTTACTGCTTGAGCTAGGTTCATGGCAGGGGAAAGACACTATAGTTTCCCTCTGCCCTTTGTACCCCAGCTTTTCTGTAGATGTATTAGAGCCTTCCTTTGAATGTCTTTCAGAAATCTGCCAATAAGAACAAGTTGAAAGTCATCAAGACTTTCTTCTCCCTTGGGTGAGCCTTCCTCAATAAGTATCTTATTAAGCTAGTATCTTAATTTGCCCTCACTGTGTGTACAACTGATAAGAACACCATGCATTAAAAATTAAAATAACCATAAGGAGTTGTGTTGTGGGATCTGGAAGAGGGAAAAGTAGACCCAGAGAGAGGGTTCAGGTGAGGGCCAATATTTGCATTCTCTATTTCAGAGTCAATCATGTCTTGCCTTTGGGAATGAAGCCATAATCCCTAAGGAAATTCCAGATAAGGAACATATGAAAACTTTCTGCCTTCATAATGCATTTCATGTTTCATTTCAAATTTCTAGTTTGCTCTTTCCTTTGAGAGACTTAAACTTACCAGAAAAAAACAAAGGTTTTAGTTCTCATATCTCAGAAGATAGAAATTTGTTGATATTGAAGCAGGAGGGGGATAACTGAGACATAAGAAAGCACATTGTGAAAAGAACCATGACGGTGTATCAGTCAGCGTTGGTTGCATTAGGGTGTGGTAACAAACAACCCTCCAACATTTTGTAACCTCTTAGTGTAAAATAAAACACATACAGAAACCCCCACAAAACAAATATTTATCATATTATTGGAAAGCTAATATCCCTGTAACTAGCACTCGGGTTGGGAAATAGGGCATAGGTAGTCACCCCAGAAATCCCTTCATAAGCTTTGCCCTTTCTCTCCCTTCAAAACTAGCCGTCTTCCTCACTCTTATGATGGCAATGTCCCCACATCTTAATGGATTAAAACAATGAAAGTGTATTTCTTACACTCTGTATCTGTCACCAGAAGCTGAGGGTGTTTCCTGCTTGTCCTGGTCATCCATATTCTGGAACTCAGGCTGGAACTTTCTGAAATATTGCCAAGGAGCATGGCAGAGGGCACAGTGCATTCTGGGGGAATGCACATTGGCTCAGCCTGGGTAAAGAGTGGTACACATTACCTGTGTTCACAGTTCATTAGCCAGCACCAGTCACAAGGCCCCACCAATACCAGAGCCCGAGAAATGTAGTCCTGTTGATATGGTTTGGCTGTGTCCCAACCCAAATCTCATGTTGAATTATAGTTCCCATAATTCCCATGTGTTGTGGAAGGGACCCAGTGGGAGGTAACTGAATCATTGTGGTGTGTCTTTTCTGTGCTGTTCTCATGATAGTGAATAGGTCTCATGAGATCTGATGATTTTATAAATGAGAGTTCCTCTGCACATGCCCTCTTACCTGCTGCCAAGTAAGACGTGGCTTTGCTCCTCATTTGCCTCCTGCTGTGATCGTGAGGCCTCCCCAGCCATGTGGAACTGTGAGTCCATTAAACCTCTTTCCTTTAGAAATCACCCAGTCTCAGATATGTCTTTATTAGCAGTGTGAGAATAGACATATGCACCTGTGATGTGCCCAGAAGGTGGGGCTAAGGAGGGATCAGGAATATTAGGCAAATAGAAGTCTATTAAAGTTCTGGAACTGAATGCTGGGTTCAAATGTTAGCTCTACCAGTGGTTAGCTGTGTGCTTTGTATGAGTAAATTAAAATACTCAGTTATGTCATTTAAAACATGAGAAGAAATTCATAGAGTTGGATATGGTTTGGATCTGTGTCTCCACCCAAATCTCATGTTGAATTGTGATCCCCATTGTTGGAGGTGGGGCCTGCTAGGAGGCAATTGGATCAAGAGGGTAGATTTCTCATGAATGGTGATATGCTTTGGCGCTGTGTGCCCACCCAAATCTCATCTTGAATTATAATCCCCATGAGTCGAGGGAGGGACCTGGTGGGAGGTGATTCGATCATGGGGGTGGTGTCCCCCATGCTGTTCTTGTGATAGTGAGGCAGTTATGAGGTCTGAATAGTTTAAAAGTAGCAGGTTCTCCTGCTCTCTGTGTCTCTCTCCTATTGCCATGTAAGAAATGGCTTGCATCTCCTTTGCCTTCCACCATGATTGTAAGTTTCCTGAGGCCTCTCCAGCCATGCAGAACCATGGGTCAATTAAACCTCTTTTGTTTATAAATTACCCAGTCTTGGTAGTATCTTTAAAGCAGTGTGAAAACAGACTAATACAGATGGTTTAGTACCATCCCTTTGGTACCATCCTCACAATAATGAGCGAATTCTCCTGAGATCTGGTTGTTTAAAAGTGTGTGCACCTTCCCCCACCTTGATCCTGCTTTCACCATGTGAAGTACAAGGTCTTCCTTCTTCTTCCACCATGATTGTAAGTTTCCTGAGGCCTCAAGCAGATCATGCTTCCTGTAAAGCCTGCAGAAGAACCAGGAACAGTTAAACCTCTTTTCCTTACAAATTACCCAGCCTCAGGGGTTTCTTTATAGCAATGCAAGAACAGACTAATATAGAGTCCTTGAGAGAATTAAATGAATTGATGCTTGATATGGTTTGGCTGTGTCCCCACTCAAATCTCGTTTTGATTTGTGGCTCCCATAATTCCCACATACCGTGGGTGGGATCCTGTGGGAGGTAATTGATTCATGGGGGTGGGTCTTTCCTGTGCTGTTCTTGTGATAGTGAATAAGTCTCATGAGATCTGATGGTTTTATACAGAGGAGTTCCCCTGCACAAGCTCTCTTGCCTGCTGCTGTGTAAAACACAGCTTTGCTCCTCATTTGCCTTCTGCCATGATTGTGAGGCCTACAAGCCGAGGTCCAGCTACAGCTCGTGCTCGACTTATGACCATGATTGGTTCTGACAGACTGGTTGTAACACGATTTGGTCGTAAGTTGAGTAGGCTATATGTACAGTACTGTGAAATGATGTTATAAATTTCTTTAAGTCATATTTTATAGTTTTCTTTCATTATTGTTATACATCATAATTTTCTTTGTTCATTTTATGCCATTTGTATCATCTCTACACCATTTTGTTTCTTATTTTTACATTCGTCAGGTTTAAGTAAAACACTGCATTACCAGTACAACTGGTTTAATATTTGCAAAACATGCAAAATTACAAAATACAGATGCATACAAAAATACAAAATACAGGTGTAAAAAATACCATAGGAAATATTTTCCCAATTGCAAAACATATCAAAATATATAAACATGTATGAAACATTTTATTGGCAATTCCTCTTGGTAGATATCTTGGGAGGGGTTTGATGAAAAATATCCAAGACACAAAACACAAATTGCCGTACTGAGTCTGGGATAACAGTTGAAATGGTGCACGCGGAGATGGTAGTGCTGCCGGAAGCTGGTCCGCACTGTCCTACGCCCAGCTGGGCAACGTTTGCGCTGCCAGACGCGGAGCAGTCGTGGCTAGTGATTGTGGTCGTAAAGTCGATAGGTCGTAAGTCGATCAATACCTGTATGTGGAACTGTGAGTCGATTAAACCTGTTTCTTTCATAAATTACCCAGTCTCAGGTGTGGCTTTATTAATAGTGTGAGAACAGACCAACATGATGCTTTAAAGCCTTAGGACGTAGCCTGGCCATCACAATATTTGCTGAGATATTATCATGAAGAATGTTTAAACATTCCCTATCAGGTAAGATGTTCAAGATTGAAAGAGATTATCTCTGAATGCTGTCTAATATGGGATGGAGGAAAGGATCAGGTGCCCTTTGCAGTCTGCGTTGATGTACTCCATGTGTAAACATGAGCAAAAGGCCATTCTTTGAAGCACCTTGGAGACTTTCCATTTTCCACTCCATGGCCTGTTTGAGGCCAGAGATGGGGAGAGGGAAGGAGAGACGAGACATTCCCATTGCTGGGTACCTCTGGGGTTTCTATTTTGTTGTTATTGCTTCAGAATGTTGATCTTTACCCCTTTTTTGGATGACAAGAAAGTGAATCATGTTGAAGGGGTGGGGTCCCATTCTCTGTCTTGCTGACAGCAAAACTGTCAAAAAAAAAAAAAAAAAAAAAAAAAAAAAACCATCCCTATTAAACACCAACCTGGCAAATGAGACCAAGCCTCCATATGGAAAATCAAAGTAAGGGATTTGGCAGGGAGTTGTAAAGATGGTTTGAATCAGAGGCAGAGACAGCCCGTGGATATTGGGGTGGGGGCTTAGGGGTTGTCTGCACCACTGTGCCAAGATAGCTGGGAGCTTGGGCCAGTGAGTTTTCATTCTCGGGAGAAGGCAGGCCCTATTTATGGTGGAAGCCAGATCATGGCAGTTCTCTGGTTTAAATTCGGCTCATTGGAGGGTCCTTCAAGCTAATTGGGAAGGAGCTGGCTGTATTTTCTTTCCTGCTTAATAACAAGGGGGAATTGCTTACAGCTCTGGACTCTGTTAGGGGGGAATTTGACATTGTTTTGTTGGACAGAGGCTCCATCCAGGGAGCTAATCTCTCACACCTGCTTGGCTTTGTTAAGGAGCCAAGGGTCCCTGGCTTGTTTGCTATTGGTTATTGCAGGGGCTGATAAAAAGGGAAGGAACAGACCAGAGAAAGGATGAGGATTTTCCTCTTTAATCTTAACTGTAAAAATCTAGACCGAAAGATGATATAGATGCCAGTGACAGAGTTAAGGAGTCCAATATCAGTGTATGAATTAGGTCCATTCCAAAACGCCAGTGCCCAGCTATAGTGGCACGTATCTGTAGTCCCAGCTACTCAGGAGGCTGAGGTGGGAGGATCCTTTAAGCCCAGGAATTCGAGGCTGCAGTGAGTTAAGATCCTGCTACTGCACTCACAGGGTGCACCCACAGTCTGGGTGGAAAAGTAAGATCCTATCTCTAAAAGCAAAAAACAAACCCCCAAAATACCCACAATCCCCCTGCAAAGGAATGCCAATGCCCTAAATATTTATAAAGCGTCTGTCATTTGCAAGGCATGGTTCTGGTCCAGTAACTTGTGAGTTAAGGAGAGCTCCTACCCTTTGGGGATTTGTATGTTAGTCATCCCAAGAAAACACTGGAACATGTTTCAGGATTCTAGGAAGTTGGGACTCTCAGGAAAAGGGATTCCTTAAGGAACTGATACTGGCTCCTTGCCTGGACTATTTAATTCACCAGAGTAAGCTCCAATATTATAGGCTATTTCATAAGCCCAGGGAACCTGGCCCTTTATCCTTTGGGAGAGATTTTTACCCTAATTAGTGATCTTAGAATAATGATTAAGAGAACCTGAAGAAAATACAAGGTAAGCATAAGACATCTGGGGAGAAAGGAAAATCCCTCTTCCTATGGGATGAGCATGTGACAAACCCTGGGGCTTTCTGATGATCAGTCACACACATTTCCTCTTCTTGTCATCTGAGCTTTGAAGAAGGAGCAGTCCACCAATGCTGGAGCCAGGAGCTCATTGAACAGCTAAAGGCATAATAAAAAGGTGCTAGCTCTTAAGGATTGAAGAATGAAGTGTCTTGCATAGTGATTGCGAGCTCCAGCTCTATCTTGAGGTATCTGGGTTTGTATTTCAACCAGGGCCAGCCCCACATCATTTGTGGGGCCCAGTGAAAAATGCAAATGCCAGGTCCTGGCCAGGAGCCAGCAAGTCATGGGTCCATAATCCCCACCCACCCTAGACTGGAGATCCCCAAGGAGATTGCAACTTGCCTCCCAGGACGTGCTCAGAACCTGGATTGGGATTGGAGAGAGGCTCCCCCAGAGGTGGGATTGGTTGCTGCGTTCCCCATCTGGATATGTCACAGGGTGTGCTTCTGACCCCGACTCTCCATGTGTCTGTGCTCAGCTTCACCACTTACAAGCAGTAAAAGCTTGAGAATGTTACCTAGCCTGTTTGTGCATCGATTTTTCAGTCCAACAGAGTCATGATGATGACAGCAGCTATCTCAAAGGGACATGATAAAACATTTGAAACCCTAACACACTTGAAGTGCAAAGAGCAGTGCCTGCCTCTTAACCAGCAGTGCCATTAACCATTATTATGGAAGCAGGTTCACTACTCGCTTTGCTGTGGTAGGGTGTATGCTTGGAGCTATATATACATATATTACCCAGTTGTCCCAAATGACTTGTTCTCTTTGGTCTATTGTGGTCAGCAGCAGGAGATTCTAAGATACCTACCCAGGCTTTAGGAGGAGAACCATATCAGTTAGAAGGTAGAATCCTCTGCCCACCTCATTATACCCACATGCACACACATACACAGGCACACATAGTAATATAACACAAACACAACACAAACATACTGCCCTCAATGGCATTAAATCCTAAGGTGAGGTATTTTTTAAAGGGCTCCAAGGAGTTTAGGGTTCTTTGGGGGTGCTTTAGGGTCCTCATGAACAGCCAGCAGGAGTCACCAACCACTATCATCCCACCATTCCCATTTAACCACAGAAACGTTTCCTTTTCTCTGAATTATATTTTACTGTTTCGAATAGGATTTTGCTGGAAAATATAGAAAGGGTTTTGCTATTCTGAAAATAAGTATGAAAACCAGCACTCTCTTCAATGTGTTGTGGGACCTCGACTCTGTGATAGTTATGAGTCTACTGAATTTGATTACTCTGACTGGAGGTGCAGTGGCTGAAGTGGGTCCACAGACAGTTCGAACCCTGGGCTCTGATATTAGATGCTCTTTACCCAAGGAGACACAGCTAGTAAGCTTGGTTGGGACTGACAGCATGGCTTTCAGATTCCCTCTCTTCCCACTGAATCGCCTCCTTGCTTACACTGAGGTCTAAGACGGATAGAACTTTCCAGAAGAGCTGTTCCAAAAAGAGCATTTTGACTTTCCCATGAGAATCAGAAAACCTGGGTTCTGTTCTTAGCCATTCTCCATCATGTGATTTTGGGCAAACCACGTAACCCTTTTGAGATTTAATATGCTCATCCGCAAAGTGGATACACTCTACTTCACTTTTCTCACGAGAAAATTATAAGACTCATGATATAGTTTCTACAAAAATCCTTTGAAAACTATAAAACACTATCCAGATGTGTGAAAAATTTAGGAGTGTACTCTTGCCTCCTTTGTTGTTGTTTTTAATTCATTTTTTATTCGTATAAGTTTGAGGGAAACAAGTACAATTTTGTTTCATGGATATATTGCGTAGTGGTGAAGTCTGAGCTTTTGGTGTGGCCATCACCTGAATAATGTACATTGAATCTATTACATAATTTCTCATTCTTTGCCCCCACTTCACTCCCCTACCCTGCCAGATGTCCAGTGTCTATCATTCTGTATTCCATGTCCATGTGGACACATTGCTACCTTCCACTTATAAGTGAGAACATGCAGTATTTGTCTTTCTGGTTTTTGTGTTGTTTCTTGCCTGTCCTTAGATAAGTCTTGTTCTTAGTGGCCCTGATGAAACAGTAGGGCAGGTAGGAGTAGCTCATGTTGCCTTATTTTTCTACCAATAGCCTCTGTGTTTTGTGATCTGCCTCTACTAACCCCAAGTTAAATGATGGACTGGACACATACATGCATGTGCATATGCACATAATCCTATACCTCTATTTAATTATCCTATAAATTATTCAAATTACCCCCTTTCCTTACATATACATATGCTATTGGACAGTAGTATGATGGTAAATATTTAACAACCTGCTCTCAAAAAATATATTCAATAAAAATATATATAGATATAAATTTATAAATTTTATTGATAAAAAGAATGTGTGGCACCCAGTTTGCAAATAATTATAAAATATGAAATACCCTTTATTATACATTCCATATACCTGCTTGATTCTCACAAAAGCATTTTACTGATTTTTTTTTCTTTCGCAGTTGGTGAAAGAGTATAGTTCCAACATAAATACTGGTTGATATTTTCATGTCTGTTGAGAAATGAAAGAATGACAGGGCTCAGTGGCTCATGCCTGCAATTCCAGCACTTTGGAAGGCAGGCAGAACACTTGAGACCAGGAGTTTGAGGACAGTCTGGCCAACATGGTGAAACCCCGTGTTTACTAAAAAAAAATACAAACATTAGCCAGAGGTGGTGGCACTCGCCTGTAATCCCAGCAACTTGAGAGGCTAAGGCACAAGAATTGCTTGAACCTGGGAGCCAGAGGTTGCAGTGAGCTGAGATCATGTCACTGCACTCCAGCCTCAAAGAGTGAGACCCTGTCTCAAAATTTAAAAATAGAAAAATTAAAAAATGAAAGAATTAAGATGTATGTTGGAAGGTCAGTCCTTAGTCAATGATGTAAGTGATTTATTCTCTCGATCAAGAAGTAGTTTTTGAATACTGGAAGAATATTTCCTTAACTTTTTTTTGTTGCTATTTTGCTACTTTCAATGTAAAAACTCTTGACATGATTTACTTCTATGTTTAATCTGTATTAATATTTTCTTCATCCTTGTCTCAAGTCTAGACAATCACAAAACTATAAAACCATGATTTACGGCATTTTTAGATTTCCATGGTGTCAGTGTTCTCACCATGGCCTATTTTAAGCTAAAAATGTGACATCATTGAAATAAGAGCAGAGTAGATATGCATGGTAGTTCCCAGGACACAGTATTTCCACCATATAAACACAGCAGATCTAAACAACCTCCAGAGCATAGGTAATAGTCAAATAATAAGGAAGTGATGAGCTCATTGCCTTTGCTTTTAATACCATTTGTCTAATTTTAAGTTAATAGAATTTAACTTTTAATAGAGGCCAGGTTTAACAATTGGCTCAGAAAACTCTCGTAAATTTAGTAATCGGCTCCTGTGAGTGGGTATGGATCAGCTCCAGCATACCACTGTATACTTGTTTTCGTCTTCCTCGTGAATCTGGAATTTTTCAACATTCAGAGAGAGTTACTGAGTACTTCTATGTGCTAGATGCTGGGGATTCAGTGACATAGTCCCTGTCTCGTGGAGCAAATAGTCTTCTTGAAAAACAAGCAGTGATTTAGAGCAGTGGTCTAAGTGTGTATTTGTGTTTTGTTTACAAGAGAACAGAAGTCCTGTTTGGTGTTAAGGTGCACACTTGTTCCATTCTCTTTTTTTGTTTGTTTTTTTGTTTTTTTGTTTTTTTTTTGAGACAGAGTCTTGCTCTGTTGCCCAGGCTGGAGTGGAATGGCACGATCTCGGCTCACTACAACCTCCGTCTCCCAGGGTAGAGTGATTACCCTGCCTCAGCCTCCTGAGTAGCTGGAATTACAGGCGCTGTAAAATTTTATAATTTTAGTAGAGACGGGGTTTCATCATGTTGGCCAGGCTGGTCTCAAACTGCTGACCTCAGGTGATCCACCCTCCTTGGCCTCCCAAAGTGCTGGGATTACAGGCGTGAGCCACTGCGCCCAGTCACTCATTCCCTTTTCATTTCCCAGTTGTCTTGTAGGCCTGGCTCTTTGTGTCAGGGCTTTCCAGCTTTCTGGCTAAAAATTCTTCCTCTTAATAAAAGTTTGGTTAAGGAGCATGACGCTAAGGATGATGAGGTGCTGTCCTGACGTTGCCTCTTGAGGTCTGACTGTATTAACAGGTGTGGCACCTGCCTCATTAGGAAGAAAGGCCCTCTAAACACTTATGATTTGTATGGACCCAGGAATTAATTTTCTTTTACTTTCAGAACCGATTCCCAAGCCTTCTACCCTCTAATATGGGCAAGTACAAATTCTGGATCCCAAGCAAAAATAAATATGTTAAAATTGTTAAAATATGTTAATATTTTAACAATAAAATATTAACATATTTTAATAAAATATGTTAAAATGTTAAAATGTTAAAATATTTTTATACGAATAAAAATGTTAAAATGCCAACATACCCTTCGTTGAGAATAAAAGAGAGTTCACGTTGAGAGGGCTTCCTCATTTTGTGGGTTCCCCTGAAATCAGAGGATTTCCAAGCAATGGTTACGCCTCTGCTTATGTAAAAAGGCGTTTCGACGAAACATGGATGCGTCTGTGCAGACACATGGGCCTGGGCTCACAAGGATACAAGCACAAGGAGAAAAAGGTTCTCTTCTTAACAGAGATTGTTCATCAAAAAGGGTTAGCAGCGAGTCCTCTGTCATCATGTGTAATGTCCCCTGAAATGACTTGGAAAACTTTAATTATGTGAGCGCCTTATTGTCAGCTTCTGTTATCTTTCTGAACTCTGGGAGAATGGGGGGATGGGTTCCCCCGAAGCTCGGGCTCTTTCTAAAGAGCCTTTGTCTTTCTGCCCAGGTATTAAGTTGGTGGCGCAACAATCCGAGGTACATTTGGTTCACTTTCCTCCGCCCAGGCCCTCCCCCCAAGCACCATCCTGGGTCTGAATGTGGGCCTGTGTTCTGGCCCACCGTCCTCAGGCCTGCACAGGGGACCAAAAGAGAATGGGCCACAGGAATGCACCCAGAACAGAGCCAAATTGTTCAAGCTGCGTGAAGAAGAAAGAAAAAACGGGAGGAGGGTGCGGGGAGGGAGAAGAAGAAAAGCTTTCCTTGTCGGTTCAATTTCTCTGGAGATATTTGGAGGATAACATCGTAATTTTTCAGGGAGGGGCGGCAGGGGGAGCAGAAAACGAGAGAGCCCAGTTTTATCGGCACAGTGGCCCATACAGAAAGGTGACATTTGAGAGAACAATTGCTAGGTTGTTTGGCCACGTTTGCTGCTATGAATGAGGCTTAAGAAAAGGTGTCTTTGGATTGCTACTAATAGTCATCTTCATCATTCCTGCCCTCTCTCTCTCTCTCTCTCTCTCTCTTTCTCAGTTCCCTTATGAAATAAGGGCACACAGGTAATAAACAAAGCACTATAAAAGATCAGATTGAGGTATTCTGTGGGCTCATTTAATGTCTGGAGAAAGCATTCTGCACTCCACCGCCGTGCTTTCGGGCTTCAAAAGCAGCTTCGAGACTGAGGAATCGTAGGCAGAATTAGACTGAGATCCGGGAGTTCTACAACCTTGCTGAATTTAAAAGGACCATGTCCTTGGTCAGCTAAACCACATGCGATGGCCAAGGGGCAGAGGAAAACATGGCAGGGTAGAGACTCTTGGACTTACTCATTTGGATTTTGGAGTTTTACCTGACTTGGTCAAGCCTCATGCCAGATCCGGGTGAGTAGCTCAAAAGCTGTCAGTTGAATCTTGTTTTTGCCAACCTTGACAGATGATTCACTTGTGATCCTCATTTCTTCTATGTTTGCCCTGATGTAGGCACTAGGGGTGATTCGCAATCTCCCTTTCTGGCCACCTGCTGGGGGAGAAGCAGGCCAGCCTCTACAAAGGAATTGTATTGATGTGTAGGAACTGGGGGAAGGGAGTTCAGGAGGATAATCAGCAAGGGATTGATGGAGAGAGGTATGAATGACTCTTCTCCCCAAGGGCAGGCTTTCTTGCCACGGGTCTTCTTGCTCCTGGCCAGGCCTCTGTCCCCTGCCCTTGCCTCCTGTATATTTCTTTGCTCTCAATCTACATGATTCCCCATAAGCAGACAAGGGAGCTGTTGGAAAGTGTGAAGTGTCCCTGCCTAGTTGCCCAGGCGAGAAAGTTAAGTGAGTGAGCAGCGGCACCAGCTGTGGATTGGATTTCCTGCGGCGTGTTAGTACCCAGGGCACTTATCTAGAAAGTTCATCCACATGCAGGTGCTGGTGAGCTGGGTTCCCACAGGCTGGGCCTCTGGGCTGACAAGTAACTAAAGTTGAAAGTGGGACCCAGGGGTTTGGGGCTCTGTGTTTCCCAGAGGCTCAATATTCTTTGCTCTGCTATTTGTTCTCCTTCCCCTGGATCACAATGATCGTTGCCGGGTATATAATCAAGTAACAGACATGAACGGAGTTATATCGGTTTTGCAGAGAGGAGTACAGGGTTTCAATGGACTTGTGATTGTGCTTGTATTTGCACAGAAATGCCCAACTGAATGTGACATGCACACTTCAAATATTTGCTTGACAAAGCCTTAAAAATGCCATATGGCTTACGGACAGTGATGACATCAGTTGCTTAGTTCTAGGCATTCCGAGGAGAAAATCCTTCTAGTAGTTATAAATTCCCATCTATCTTATGACCCGTGAATAATGCCAGAGAGCGGTCTGATGCATACATTCTATAACATTAGATTCTCCTCTATCTACACAATACATTTAGCCTCAGGATTTTAGGTACTTTCCAAATGACCCATTTATTATTATTTTTATTAACCTCCATCTTGTGAGTAGAGAAAATGAATCATCAGGGGTTTCGGTTATCTTCCAATTATCACGCAGAAGTCTTTCTGAGGTTTAACTAAAATCTTAGCCTTCCCAGAGGACAGACAGATTTGTGTGTGCATGTGTGTTTAAGTGTATGTATTACAATGTACATCGTGGGAAGTGTATACAAGCATAGAAGTATATCGCTTGTTCTGTTAAAGTATATGTATGACAATAAATTTTGGAGAATATTGAGTCACTGTAACTTGGTGACTTAGACTCAGGCTCCAGACTTTTCAACAGAGAGTTTTCTGATAGCCTGCTGTGTGAGAAATGAGGCTGAACGCTGCAAAGACATGGTATTAATTCGTAGGAACAGGGTTATATTTAATACCTCATAAATGTATTTCATAGACATGTACAAAGTTTAATATAGGTATTCCCAATAATGAACCATAGATGCTTGAAAGCTTCCCCAGCTTGCCATTGCATAGAAAATTACTTCTTTATTTGCTCAGCTTTGAGGCTTTTTTTTTCCTTTGCCTGTGCTTTCTAAGCAGTATGAATTTCTTTAGAAATAAGAGATGTTTAATATGGCGACTCTAAAATAAATCAAGCCTCTGGCTTTAACTGTGCCAGGAACATAGTAGGGATTCAGTCATGGTTTGAAGATTGAAGGAATGGTTGAATAGTTCCCTGGACTGTAGATATTGATGTATGTTGATACACACCTCTATATTTATTTACACAGGGGTGTGCTTTCTTGAGTGGAGTAGTCAGTTTTTGACTCAGGTGACAGGTTCTTGTCTTAATGTCTCACTTAATTGATCAGCAACTTAAATCCAGTCAGTTAATCGGTTGCTTTGGCATTATGTAAATATATATAAAAAAACTTTTCTATCCTTGAATTTTTCTTCTTTGTATTTCCCATCATTATCTACATTTAATCAATACACATTGGGCAGTCTAAGATAAGACCTCATTTCTCTGACACTGCAGTTTGAAATACACATGCAGTGTAAGTCAGGTGTACCAAGTCCTGGAACAGAATTTAACTTTTTTTCTCATACTTCCTAATGGGAGACTTTGAATGACCAGCAGAGCTAATGGTAGCACAGGGGTCGAAAAGATCTATTCCTATAAGGTGACAGAAGGAAAAAGCATGTCAGTGCTCGAGAATTCTACAATTAATGCTAACTACAAGTCACAATCTATGATTGTGTTCTAACAAGCATTTTGCCCAAACAACACTAGGTGAGGCGGCTGCCAATGTTGTGTGGACCGGACATCTGCCTTTTACAGACTTATGGGGGCATGGGGACCCAGGGTTTAACTAAAATCAGACACACGCGTTATTCACGGTTTCCTTCTCTGCTTATTAGCCTTGTGGGTAGGGGCAGCATTAACCACCGGCCCTGCAGCCTTCGAGAACAACATGGCCAAATTCAAGCAAACACACAGTCTTGTGTTTGGGGCTTTAAGAGACTCTAAGGTGACTTGCTGCTCAGGAGGATTTGAGAACAGATTGGCTTATAGCCATTACTGTTGGCTAATAATTGCACTAATCTTTTCGAGGTGGGGGTTTGTGTTCCCCTTCCCCCCAAATCTCCAAGTCAGAGAACAATGGGAGAATTGTGTTTCTGCACTATTGCATGAGATAGGGTCAGGGACTGCAACTAGGGGGCTAAGGTCTTCAGGCGATGACCCACCAGGCATTTGCCCCAAACTATCATTAAGAAACCCAGGACCTGAGCATTACAGCTTTGGCCTGATGATAGGGAAGCATTTCCCTAGCTGAGCCATTTCAAAAACAGCAGCTGTTTGGGGGTTCTCAAATCTAGTGCTCTTTGGGCGCTCAGTGGTGTTCACAGGAAGGGAAAGGGGAGTGAAAGGGTGTGTGTGTGTGTGGGGGGGGTGACCTGCACATGCCTGCATCTGTGTGTGCTGCCTTCTCTCCATTTTTGTCTTGCTTAAAATTCACTTAGTAAAACCATTTTGTCTTCTTCAGAATGGATGACATTAAATTCAAATTTGAAATTGCAATGCCAGGTGGAGATACCTCTGTAGAATAAACCGTGAATGTGTGTGTGTGTGTGTGTGTGTGTGTGTGTGTGTGTGTGTAGTGGTGGGGACCATATTTGTCTTTAATATTAAAGTCATCAATCCTGCTACCAGGAGTTAAAATCATCTGCAAGATTAGTCTATGCAGAGGGTATATCCTCTGATGTAGACAGTATCATTTAAATTTTAAGTTGCGATGACCATACATCCTCTAACTTAGAAAGTACGTGCACAGTAACAACTTAGGCCTAGAAGGTTACACTAAGAAGCTCAAAGGTTCTTAGTTCCAAGGGGCAGGTAAACCTCAGAATACCTTTGTCACAGTTCATCCTAATTTCTTTCACTTTCCCTGAAATGGGGCCCACAATCGCTTTAAACATCCTGAGCTTACCCTTTCCTTTTAGGGAATGCACATGGGCTAGTTGTTCAAATGTGAGGCATTGAGGAAGCCTGGTGCTTGCCACATACCGACTCGGATCAGTGCAGAGCGTTTTATTTCTCCTCTGCCTCTCCGCCCAGGGTCTCTCTCGTGCCTGGGAGTTCCAGGCCTTTCTCCATCTGCTCCCTTTAAGCAGCTGCTGGGTTCAGCAGCAAGGAAGCTGGTGTGGCGGGTGGATGGGGAACGCTGTTAGTGTAACTTGGCAGGAGGCTGCACACTGGCACAGAGGGGCGGTGAAAACGAGAGGAGGTGAGAATGTCTCCACGGGGTGGGGGGCAGAGGACAGAGAAGAGGACCGACCACTAGGAGACCCACTGCCCCTGGTGGCCGGAGCCCGGGGGAGCGGCTGGTCCAAATTGGATGGCGATCCTGCAAAGACACAGTGTCTCCCCTCCCAGACCCCAGGAGTCCTCCAGCCTGCATTTTCCAGCTCCCCACGAACATTTCCAAATTAAAAAATAAAATAAAACTACGTGTGGAAAAATACAGTAAAAGTGACAGTGCCTTCCTGGTTTCCGACAGTTCTGTTTTGACTTCACAATCAGCCAAACTGGAGCCCCTGAGTAGCCGGCTTAATTTGTCACCTTGTGTTATTAACCGTTTCTCTGCCTCTCTCTTGGTGGGTGTCCTCCTGGCTCCTCGCCCTGGCTGGCTCAGTGACCTGTTAATCTTGTGCCCTTTCTCTCGGGTTTATGGCTCTGACTGGAGGGCCCTGTTTCCCTCCTGGAGTCAAATTTGAATTCAATTCACAGTCACCTCTCAGTTGGTTTTTGCCAAGTGGTGACTGAAACAGAAGGGTGATGGGAAAATACAGGAAAGAATGGCTCCAGAGGCAGCTCTCTCGGGGTCGGGTGTCCTTTAGAAGTTCACCAGTTCAGTCTATTTCTCTTGGTTAAGGGCCAAGAGGGAGAGGGAAGGCTCATTTTGGAACTGGGATGATACAGAATATAGTCTATTGGGAAGCAGAGGAGAGCTAATCCCGATACATTTTTTATGTCAGCAAAGTTGGTCTGCATGGTATTCTATCTCTTTTTCCATTATCCCTCCGGTATTTCATACTTTCTCTTTGTCTCTCGGAGGCTTGGGACGTTTTTGGACAATATCCCGAGAACACCATTATCCAATATTCTCTCTTTCCTCAAGACTTACATACCCCTATTACCGTTCATCTTCAAAGCCTTGCACTTCTAGGACATCCAACTTACTAATAAAAACAGTTAATCCAAGTTAATGAATTCTTTGCAGGAGCTACTGGCTGAATATGTTAGAAAGAGTGCTAAGGTGTCTTTTAGAAACAAATTTAAAATGTCTTAAAAATTGTTTTTTATTTTCGTAAGATGTAAATTTTCTTAAAGTGGTCATAGAGTTGCATGAATTATATTTCAAAATATAATAATAAAATCACCTCCCCCAGCAACTCAGAACTCAGGTCCTCTTCTAGAGGCAAATGCAATGATTAGTTCATTGCGTGTCCTTCCACAGATGTTTTATGCACATGTGGGCAATTGTAAAATCTCTACAGATTTTAAATTTTTAATAAATGCTGTATTTTAGACCAGTTTTAAATTTAAGGAAAAGTTACAAAGATAATTTCAGGGTCCCCATATACTGCATCACCCGGTTTTCCCTTTTGTTAATGTCTCAGCTGGGCGTGGTGGCTCACACTTGTAATCCCAGCACTCTGGGAGACCAAGGTGGGCAGATTATTGAGGTCAAGAGATCGAGACTGTCCTGGCCAACATGGTGAAACCCTGTCTCTACTAAAAATACAATTAGCTGGGCGTGGTAGTCCCAGCTACTCGGGAGGCTGAGGCAGGAGAATCGCTTAAACCTGGAAGGCGGAGGTTGCAGTGGGCCGAAATTGCTCCCCTGCACTCTAGCCTGGAAACAGAGTGAGATGCCGTCTAAAAATAAAAAAATAAAATAAAAATCTCATATTTTTGTGGTCCATTGGTCATAGCTAGGGAACCAACATTGGTGTATTTGAATTAATGGGATTCTGCTGTTCATCAGATTTCACTAGTTTTACCCCAGTGTCCCTTCTTGGTTCCAGGATCCCATCTTAAATTGAGCTGTCATGTCTCCTTAGACTCCTGTGATTTGGGACAGTTGCTCAGACTTTCCTTGTTTTTGATGACCTGGATGTTTCTGAGGAGGGCTAGTCAAGTATTTTGAAGAAGGTTCCTCAACTTGAGTTTGACTAATGTTTTTCTCATGGTTAGATATGGGCCTTTGAAAAGATGACCTCAGAGATGAAATGCCTTTCTCATCCTGTGATATCAAGGCTTTGTGCTTCAACATGACTTATTGCTGATATGTTAACTTTGATCACCTGGCCAAGGTAGTGTGTGTCAGGTTTCTCCAGAGTAAAGTTACTTCTCGTCCCTTCCATACTGTAATCTTTGGGAGAAAGTCACTAAATGCAGCCCAGACTCAATGAGTGGAGAGTTATGGTCCTTCTCCTTGTGACTCTTTTAATTTTCTACAACATGACAACATACCCTACAGGCTTTGCCTTTTTGTTTGAAACAACATATTTTAGAGATCGTCTCATGTCAATAACTCAAGAACTTCCATGTCTTCTATTAACGTGCGTTTATTCTGTGGATGTATGAATACCATAAGTGAATCAATGAGTCCCTTTGTGATGGTCATTTAGGTTGCTTCAATATTTTGATCTTGTAAACAATGCTGAAATAAATAACCTCGTCCATGCTCAAGTATACCTGCAGGATAAATTTCTGAATGTGAATGGCTACTTAAAAAGATGTGATTTATAATTTCATGAGCTGTTGCCTTCCGTAGACAGTCAATTTATAATCCCTCAGTAGAATATAATCAGAAAGATTCAGTGGATGGAATTTTGGGTTGGTGGAGGACATATTTTTAAATTGGTAGGCCATTCAGTGCTTTTGCAAATCTCCTTAAATCACATTACAACAGATAGAAAATACAATTATTTAGGAGCAACCCGATATATGAGCTAATTTAATGAGTCAGGAGCCCAGCTTCCATGCTGCAGAGCTCACATACCTCCTACCTAGTTCCTTAACTAGGTTCTCCCTCATGATCATTCTCTGTCATGCTCTTGAAACCTTCCTATCTTTGCATAGAACATTATTCTTTTGACTCTCACCTTCTTCCCCAACCAATCATGTACCTGTTGAAAGTTTCTATCTTGGCTAGGCCTGGGTGTGACTCATTCTTTGCTATTGTAGCACAAATTCACTCCATCTACCTTAGATTTATTTTGCACCTGTATATTTCTACATTCAGCCTCTTGTCATTGTTGTATTGAAGAGGCTTTTGCCTCCCATGCATATTATGAAGATGCCAGGGTAGGAGGTTGTATCTTCTCTTTATTGTGTCATTCCCCAAAGGCTCCTGAGCCCAAAGTAAAGAGAGTCCACATTGCTAGTAGACTTCTGGCTGCCCCTCTTCTCCTCCATTCCCTTTCATCACCTGCTACAAGAGACACCTGGGAGGAAACCATTGCTATGAAGATGTCTGCCTATCCCTGGCCTCTTGGTGCTGATACTCTTTCCTGAAAATAACGTGAGAAGGACAGTATTTTATTTGTGGTTATGTAATAATTTCACAGGGGTAGTGAGGAGTAGCTATAAAGATCACCAGGGGGAATTGAAATTATTTGGAATCACTGAAAATCACAGTGGAGTAACTTCAGGCCACAAAGGCATCGTGGATGGTGGGGACCACGGCTTCTCTGCTGTGTTGGTGCTGGCTCCCGTGAATGTATTTACTGCAACCAAGTGGGCTGGCAACTGGGAAGGTTCTCCCTGTTGGGCATTCTGGTATTACACTAGCTGCTTTAGTCTGTTCTGGCTGCTATAAGAAAATACTACACACTGGGTGGCTTACAAATAACATAAATTTATTCCTCACAGTTCTGGAGGCTGGGAAGTCCAAGATCAAGGCATTAGCACGTATGGGATCTGGCGAGGGCGCACTTTCTGGTTCACAGATGAAGCCTTCTCTCTGTGTTCTTATATGCTGGAACGGATGACACTCTCCCTGGAGCCTGTCTTGTAAAGCTACTAATCCCGTTCGTGAAGGTTCCACCCCTATTCCCTAATCACACCCCAAAGGCCCCACCTCAAATTAATATGATGGTTAGAATTTAGAATTTCAACATACTAATTTGGGGGAAACAGACATTTAGACCATAGCACTAGGGTTTTGTTTTGTTTTGTTTTCTGTAAATCCAAGTTGAGACAGACATTTTCTGCTCTAATGTAGTTGTCTTTTGTCTAAGTCTCTGAAACCTAGCCTTCCTGTGATCAGAACATTAAGGCCAGACAACTGGGCTTTGGTAACAGGCTTATCATCATCATCATCATCATCATCATCATCATCATCATCATCATCATCATTATTTTGTCTGGTGAAACATCCTCCATTGTATTTCTACCTTCTAACTTTCTTAGCCCATGCACACATCTATTGACATAGTTTTATTTCATTTGGTTCTTACTCATTCAACCTGTTTAAATGATGGGATTTTAGAATTAGAGGGTGTCTCGCAACCCCAAAGTAAAAGACTGTCTCAAGGTCACAAAGCTGATTGCAGAAGTCCAGGGTCATCTCAGGCAGGACTCTAATACTCATGAGTTAGTTTCTTTCTATCAAATTCCCTTATTTACTGAGGATCAAATAATAGTAACAACAATATTGATTAATGGCTGGCACTTATTGAGTACTTTCCATGAACCTATGATACGGTAAATGCTTTCCATGTATGGTTTTTTTTTTTTTTTTTTTATAACCACACTCTAAGTCAGGCAACTATCATTATCCCCATTTAGCAGATGAGGAAATTTAGGAAAACAGTGATTAAGTTACTTGACCAAGATCAAGGGCTAATAATAGGTGAAGTCAGGACAGCCAGATTGCTGAGTGTTCACACTTATCCTTGCTATGATGCCTTTCTGTGCAACATTGCAGAGCAAAGTGGCATGTGGAATGCAGGAAGGATATGGCAGAAACAGTCTCAGCCTTTGAGAGTTTCCAGTATAGCCCAGGGAGCAAGATGTGGGGGATAGGGGTGCCTATAAAATCCAGAACACCCAGTTACACTTGAATTCTGGATAGACACTGATTTTTTGTTTCTTTAGTCAAAGTATGTCACAAATATTGCTTGGGGCATACTTATCCTGAAAACCATATTTGTTGTTAATCTGAAATTCTGATTTCACTGGGTGTCCTGCATGTTTATGTGCTAAATCAGGCAAGTTTTTACGAGGAAAATAAAGCTGCTGTGCTATATACTTTTCCTTTTCCTCCGATCTCTCTGTTCTCCTTTCCTCCTTCTGCACCTCATCCTATTGGGCCTCTCCCTTCTGTACACACTCCTTCCAAGATGTGCAGCCTCAGGACACAGCAGCAGGTTCCAGAGCTACATGCCAGGCTGCCCAGCAGTCAGTGTGAAAACATTTTCCCTTCTGCCTGGGAGCTCAGCCCCAGGGTGTGCCCCGTAACGCCCGAGGCCTCCACGCTCCTGCGGGAACACTCTTCCTCTTGGCTCTCCCCATTTGCTCTGCCCAGCCCCGTACCCTACCCCAAACATATTTCACCAGTGTCCTCACCCTGTCCAGTCCAGTGGCATGCACTGGTTTGCATCAGGTCACTTGGTGTTCATTAATATTCACCTATGTTCCTGAACCCAAAGGGAATGAGGCAGCAAAGGAGCCTGGCTGCGTCTTTGTCCTCTCTCTGAGATAGGCTTTCATGGGAATCGGATGAGCCGTTGGGGTGTGGTGGGTGGCTGCTCTGAGCACACTAGCTGCAGTCACTGCCTGTGTACTCTTTGGGATGGGGGCGTTCCACTGGCTATTTTAAGGCCAGACTGGTGAATGCTGGGTTCCCCTTCGTTTACCTAGGCTTTCAATATTTTCCCTGGCACATGCTAAGGTGGTCACAGAATGTGGGAAACCAGGCAAGGGAAAAAATTAATGCAGTGTGATGACGCCCCTGGTAGCTACTGCTAGATTCCATGGAAAAGATGGGGGCTTGCTATCTGTGTCCACGGGGGCCTCCTAAAGCTGTTAGCTGTGTTGGCATCTGCTCAAGTCCAGAGATGCTGGAAAAAGAAAACTGGCTGCAAACTTAGTTCGCAGCCTGCCTGGTAGCCCCAGCTCCACCCATTCCCGTGGAGAGGCTTTGCTCACCGTGAATGCCCCTTTATCATCAGTGAGCGATAATGACTTTTCAAAAATACTGCCTAGCTCTTGTGTCCCAGATGTCTGTGGCACGAAGGCTCTGCTTCCCTTTCAAGAGCATTGGCTTAAAAACTCACCCAGAAACCTGAGAAAAATGTCTCTGCTTGGCAGCTCAGGAGGCTGACACCAACCACCTTCTGTTTTTCAGCCCGTTGGCCATGAGCTAACTAATGGACAGTTATTACAAGGGAAGGGAGCAACCCCAGTACTGATAATTAGACAGCAGGCAAATGACAGTTATCTAAAGTCCCGCATGGAACAGTTGCTGTGTCACTTAGACCTGCACAATGACGATTTAATTCAGAACCTTCCCTGAGCTGTAGATGGGCTTGGCGGGAATGTCCCCCTTGGCCTCCTGCAGTCTTAGCCTTGGATAACACTGTGTCATTAGAGCCTGTAGTGGAAATCAAGTCCTTGCGTGGGTCTGAAGTTGGGTGTGTAGTTGGGTAATGGTCTTTCCCACGGGTTAAGCATTTGTTAAGTTCCTACTGTGTTCTAGGCACTTGACAGTCACATAATGCCGTGTACCTTATGTCTATCAACCTACATTCATGACAACTCCATGTGGTAGGTGTTATTGGATCTGCTCTACAGATGCCATCTTCAGTAGCTTGACTATGGTCACCAGACAAGGTTATCCTGGAAGACCTCCCATGCAGTGTTTTCTTTTACATACAGTCTCCAAAATAGCAGAACTTTTCTCTTGGGCATTCATTTTTCCATCTAATTGCAGCTTGACTCTGGAAAAATAGGTCATACCCAGAGGTGATGGGTTCACTTGACTTTTTTTTTTTTTTTGGTCGTTTATCTCATATTAACAACTGAGTTCTATTCAGATACAGGTGAGATAATTTCATTACTTTTTAGTGACTGATACGGTTTGGCTCTGGGTCCCCTCCCAAGTGTCATGTTGAATTGTAACTCCCAGCATTGGGAGAGGGACCCAGTGGGAGGTGATTGGATTATGGGGGCAGATTTTTCCCTTACTGTTCTTATAATAACCGTGTAAGTTCTCATAAGATCTGGCCCTTCCTCTCTCTTGCTCTGCCATGTGAAGATTGTGCCTGCTTCCCTTTCACCTTCCACCATGATTGTAAGTTTCCTGAGGTCTCCCCAGCCAGGCTTCCTTTACAGCCTGTGGAACCATGAGCCAATTAAACCTCTGTTCTTTATAAATTACCCATTTTCAGGTAGTTCTTTATAGCAGTGTGAGAACAGGCTAAGACAGTTACATCAAATGAAAAATGCCTCACCCCAAAGCTGTTGTCTTTCTGTCATACCTGGATGGGTTCTGTGGACTGTAGGACCACTTACATCCTCATCTGATCAGAAGAGAGAGATAGTTCAATGTGGTCTTCAAGTTGACTCACACTGGTCACCAAGATGTCGAAGGCAAACTCTTCTGTTAAGAGTGCAAAATGTTCCAATTAAGCTTTTGTTCTTGTAGAGATAATGCTCAGTATGTGCACGTTAAGGGTTACCAACTTACTGGTTACCAGTGGAAAGTAAGCGCTGGGAAACTGCTTAGAATCCCTGATGTTTCACTCAATCTAGGTAAAATCATAATCACAGTTTTGTTGATTGCTTGGTCTCTAGGGTGATCCCAGTCCCTTTCCCTCCATGAATGTTACCCTCCCTAACTGTGGTGACTGTGGGCCAGCCTTCATTTGGAGAGTCCTGAGAGCACGTATCAGTGGAAAAACACGAACTGGCCTGTGACTATGTCTGTTAATATCAGTTATGCTTCTTTTTTGAGACAGTTTTACTCTTGTCACCCAGGCTGGAGTGCAATGGCGTGATCTCGGCTCACTGCTACCTCCACCTCCTGGGTTCAAGCAACTCCTGCCTCAGCCTCCTGAGTAGCTGAGATTACAGGCACACACCAGTACACCCAGCTATTTTTTGTGTCATTGGTAGGGATGGGGTTTCACCATGTTGACCAGGCTGGTCTCGAACTCCTGACCTCACGTGATCCCCCAACCTTGGCCTCCCAAAGTGCTGGGATTACAGGCTTAAGCCACCATGCCTGGCCCCAGTTATGATTTTTAATGAAGTTCTTGAAAGCCTAAAGGATCACATCCTTCTTGTAATAGGCAGACCGTCCCCCTCCTTGGAAGACGGGAGTTAGCAAAGCACAAATATCTAGAAAAACTATATTCTACTCCAGTTCTTACCTCAGAAGACGTAAACCCAGCTTCCTGGAAAGCATGGAGAGATGGCCAACCCCCCAAACATGCCTACAGTCTTCCTCCCATGATGAACATTTTAAAAAAATTTATTTTATTGCATTTCACATTTTGGGGTACATGTGAAGAACATGCAAGATTGTTGTATAGGCACACACGTGGCAGTGTGATTTGCTACCTTCCTCCCCATCACTTATATCTGGCATTTCTCCCCATGCTATCTCTCCCCAACTCCCCAACCCCCACTGTCCCTCCCCTATTTCCCCCCAACGGACCCCAGTGTGTAGTGCTCCCCTCCTTGTGTCCATGTGTTCTCATTGTTCGACACCCACCTATGAGTGAGAACATGTGGTGTTTGATTTTCTGCTCTTGTGTCAGTTTGCTGAGAGTGATGGTTTCCAGGTTCATCCATGTCCCTACAAAGGACACGAACTCATCGTTTTTGATGGCCGCGTAATATTCCATGGTGTATATGTGCCACACTTTCCCTATGCAGTCTATCATCGATGGGCATTTGGGTTGGTTCCAGGTCTTTGCTATTGTAAGCAGTGCTGAAATGAACATTCGTGTGCATGTGTCCTTATAGTAGAATGATTTATAATCCTTTGGATATATACCCAGTAATGGGATTGCTGGGTCAAATGGAATTTCTATTTCTAGGTCCTTGAGGAATCGCCACACTGTCTTCCACAATGGTTGAACTGATTTACACTCCCACCAGCAGTGTACCATGATGAACATTGAATCTAACCATATGCAGATTTCGGGGCAAGTTGGTCATTGTTTACTTTTACTGCTTACTTTTTCCCCAAGCTTTCTACATGTTCTTTATATTGCTCATCAAAGGACATTCATTCCATACTGTTTCTCAGATACCTGCTGTGGGCACATCCCTATGCTTGGTGCTCTGAAGGACATAGATGGGGTCAAGGGTCAACAAGGGATACTCCGTGACTGTACCAAGAACAAGCCAACAACTGTAAGGAAAAAAATTGACTGTGCAATCATGGTACTGACACTGTGTCACAAACCATATGTGCTTCTGCCAAAATACAATCAACAAACGCCCCTGGAAATGAATTAGAATTGTATACTCTGTTCCTGCAGATATCCTAGTTTGCCGAGGAGAATGGCTTCCAGCTCCATCCATGTGCCTGCAAATGACATGATCTCATTCCTTTTTATGGCTGCATAGTATTCAATGGTGTGTATGTACCACATTTTCTGTATCAAGTCTATCATTGATGGACTTTTGGGTTGATTCCATGTCTTTGCTATTGTGAATAGTGCTGCAGTGAACATATGCATGCATGTATCTTTGTAATAGAATGATTTCTGTTCTTTTGGGTGTATACCCAGTAATGAGATTACTGGGTCAAATGGGGAGGGAGAGCATTAGGAAAAATAGCTGATCCATACAGGGCTGAATACCTAGGTGATGGGTTGTTAGGTGCAGCAAACCACCATTGCACGTTTACCAATGTAACAGACCTGCACATCCTGCACATGTACCCCAGAACTTAAAAAAAAGTACATCCACTACTTCATTCTGATATTCACTCAACTAGTACTTCTTAAGGGTCTTTAATGGCAAACTTCTGCATTAAGCCCTAAGAAGAAAGTAGAATGCTTAAAGATAAATTTTCCCCCTTCCAAGATCTTATAATTAGGCTGGTAGGAGATATTAAAAGTAGGTATTTTTCATATTGATATTGTATAGGATAAATAGGGAGTCTGTTCTTTACCGAGAAATTTATGTTTGAAATGCAAACACACTTGTCAAATTCAAACAGACATCACTGTTTTCTAGGCATCCTTAGATTAAAAATGTATAAAAATTTAAAAGAGAAAAAAGTTTGACACTAAAGTGAATTATTTTTAAAGCATTTCTGTGTGATAAGATCTCCAGTTAATAAGGAATGTGTGGATACACAGGAAGGGTACGGTCATGGAGTGTATTTCATCAGGGCAGCAAACCCTCCTGGGTGCCTTAGATTCAAGGCAGCTTTAGTAGAACTTTGAAGGTGACAGACATCCCTCCACGAAAGAGGGAGGCTTAAGCAGAGTGGAACTAGGGAGAGAGGAAGTCTACACCATGGTGGAAATGGAGGACAGGAAAGGATTCTACTAATGTGAAAGGAGGAGCAAAGCTGTGGGGTAAGGAAAGAGAACCATAAAGGGAAGGAATAAATGTAGGGTACGAGTGCTAGCTAGACTGAGGGCTTCTGTTTTAAATCAAAATAAACTTTTGTATAGGTCAAATCCATGCATGATACAAAAATCAAAAGGTCCAAAACATATATTGGGCAAATTCAGTCCCCTCCTGGCCTTGGCACCTAGGCATCAGTCCTCTACCCTGCAGGCACCAGTGGTGCTCCTGGATACCCTTCTAGGGATGGTAAGTGCATGTATTCAAGCACTAGAATGGTGGTTCCCAACCAGGGGTGATTTTACCCCGCAAGGGACACTTGGAAATGTCTGGAGGCATTTTTGATGGTGATGATGGAGAGGATGGTGGTCTGCGGGTGGGGTGTTAGCATCTGCTGTATAGAAGCAAAGGATGTTGCTGACTATCCTATAATGCACAAGACACATACAATCAAGATAGAAAGGTGTACAGAGAGGAAGGAGACAGATCGACTCCTACCCATACTGTTAGGCACCTTGCCGTTTTTAATTTAAAATATAACTTGAAGACCTTTTTGTTTAATTCAACACGTACAGAATCGCTTGTGTTGATATAAAATACCAGAACACAGAGAGCTGTCTTTGTAAATCTCCGTAATATTCTATTGTATAGCTATGCCATAAATTTCTTCCCCCATTGTTGGATATTAGGTTTTTTCTCACAGTCTTCTCCATTAAATTAGAGACTGCAAAGCTTCTGCATAGCATTAGAGACAATGCTTTTACATTCACTTTTCTGTAGATCTGGAAGTATATTTGTTAAGACTAATTCCTTGAAGTAGAATTGCTGGGTCAAGGAGTGTGTATGTTTGAATTCTGACAGATACTTAGACTAATATTAAATTTGCCATGATCCGTGTTTTTTTTTTTTAATAAAGATATTAAACTTGTTGTTCTTTGTTCTAGATGTATGGAGATGTGTCCTGGCACTGCGGGCAACAGAAGCAGATTGCACAATGCAGTGCTTCCTCAACTTGCACCATCTTAGGAAAACTTTAGGGGGCTTGCTAAAAGTATAAATTCTTTGCTCCTCTTCCTATGCCAAGCAAATCGGAATCTTCAGAAGATGGGTCTGGGAAACAATGTGAACAAAGCCAGGCATTGGGAAACTGTCAGCATGACAAAGTAATGTCCCAGATTTTGTGGTAGGGCTCAGGGTAGATGTAATTCAGAGTCATGGGAAAGTGACAGGAAATCCTTATAGCACAGATATTTGGGAGGGTTAATGAGTTGTGTTAGTTTCATCCTTGGAACTATTTCACAAGAGCCCAGCTTCTTCCTGTTGGGAAAGGTTAAGCAAGACCAGCACAGAGGCAGGTGGCCAGGTGTGGAGGGCAGGTAGAGGGTTGGGAGGTGGGGGCAGATTAACACACTTATGACCCTCTGCCTATGTCTTACATCGGAAGTGCTCTTCTTTATAATAATTATGCCAGCTACTGACTATCGAGAATTTTCTGTGCCTGGCCCTCTGCTCTATTGTTTACGTATATTATCTTTACTGCTTATGAGGGTGCGACATGGTAGGTCACTTCTTATTTCCTCGTTTCAGATATGGAAACTGAGGGTCACCAGCATTAAGTGATATGCCCAAGTTAACCCATTCTATCAGCAGTTTAGCCAAGGACTGAAGTTCAGGTCTGTTAGAGTCTAAGATTATGATCTTTGGAAATTCACTGCACATACTTTAAAAAAGGGAGTAGGAGAAACCACAGAATAAACAAGCCAATATGGAGAGCCTATTTACATATTTTTACCTTGAAACTAGTGAAACTTCCTTTTAGCACAGAAAGAAAAATTTGCATTTAGTCTAAAGATAAAAATAGGAGGGATAGAGATGCCGTATTATCAGCTGGCCACTTCCAGACCTCTAGAAATCTTGCTTCACTTTCCTCTTAGCGTTTATTTGGTTAAAAACTTTGAGGAATACTGTACTCTATTCAGTCCCAATATTCACCTCTCAGTTTGTGCACTTAACACAAGACATGCCATGAAAAACATTTGTACCTTCAAAACAGCGTGGTATCAAAACACGTAAAGCAAACACTGTTAGAATATGCAAGAACAATTTGGGCAAAAAACATACTTGCAAACCCAAACAAGCACAAAACCACAAAAACAGCAAATGGGGTAACTTCTGTTGAAAAATTCTCCTTCTTGAATATCTTTTTCCTTCCTTTCTAAGGTAAAAATGGTGGTAACTTTGGAAATCCAACATCAGCTTCAAGAGTCAATTATACCGGCAATCCCTAAAGTTGGAGAATTTATGCCCCTGGAAAAGTCTGCAGCATTTCACAAACTGTAAGGCTGAAGAATAGAGCTGGTTCCTGCAGCAGAACAAAATGGTAGCCCCTTCTCTTTCCATGAAAAGAGTTTCTACGGAGACAGCAGGTTTCCTATTGGATTGCTGTCAGATGAATTGCCATGTCTCTTTTCAACCGTTACTCTTGAAAAGATGCAGAAATGCAGTAACTATTTTGGGCATTCAGTGAGACTGAGGAGCTGTCACCATAGCAGGGTGGTGCTGCCTTTAGTAATAATTATAATGATAAAAATATCATCCGATATTTATGGAACAATGCCAAGCACTAGAACACTGGTTCTCAACCAGGGGTGATTTTACCCTCCCAGGGGTCACTTGGAAATGTCTGGAGACGTTTTTGATGGTGATGATGGAGAGGATGGTGGTCTGTGGGTGGGGTGTTAGCATCTGGTCGATAGAAGCTAAGGACATTTTAAATATCCTGTAATGTACAAGACAGTATCCTTAACCCACAACAAAGGATTATCCCACACAAAATGAAAAGAGTATTATGGTCGAGTAACCTTTCAGTAGACTGAGGCTTTTACACATAGTTAGCTTTCAAAATAACCCTATAAGACACACACTTATTGTCCCCCCTTTACAGATGAGAATATTTAAGCTTGAAGGAACTAGCTCCAATTGTTTTGACCTTTGAATGCTCTCAGATTTCTCTCTTAAGATCTCTTTGGTTCTATGGTCATTGTAGTACATTTAGGTTTGTTCAGTGGCTGGGAATTGGTTCCCTCGTAAGTCTGCATGGAAGTTATTCTGCTCAAGCTGACCCAATCCCTCTCCCATTCTGCTGACTAACAGCTGGTGGCTGGAGCTGCAGGGAGAAAATATTATATAATGTCTACAAAAGTAATGAAAAGTTGATTTAACTGCTAAGATAAGCAACCAGCAAGATAGAGAGTGAGAATCTACACTGACTTAAAAATATGTTTGCTGAGCATAATATCTAGACTGTTCCCCACATCCTCTGTTCTTCATTCCTGACTTCTGATAGTCCTGTGCCCTGCGCTGTTGAGAAATCAGAGGTCTCAGTGCCATGAGAATCAGACAAGAGAGGCAGTCTCTACACTGCAACCATATATAGAATTAGGTCATTGAATTCCAAGAGTGTTGGGTCCTTTGGAAGACAAACTCTGTTATTCTTTTTTTTTTTCCTCCTTTTTGATAAATGCCTAGTGCCTTGTCAAAATATTTATGACTACAGACAGGAAAATCAGACTTTTTCTTTTGAATCATTTCTCTGCATCTGGCTTGGATGTTAACTACATCTTCTTTTTCCTCTGCTCTTTTTCTATCCTTTTCTTTTTTCTTCAACTTTTTTCACAGTTGTTTCTATTTCTTTCTTCTCCTCTCTCCTTATAGTCGCTCCCACTATGCGCCGGGCAAGTCAGTACTGTTGGATCAATAAGGACAAAGACCTCTGTGGTGTGGTGGGGAGGCACTGACTTTGAAGTCTTTTGTAAATGAATAAACCCCCCCTGAAAGTTTTTGAAACCTAAGCTGGGTACAACAGGGTACAAATATAAATAATTTTTTCCCCTCACAATTTTCAAAAACTTTGTATCGTAACCAGCCATCTGCTTTGTACTACTGCTGATGCACATTTAAATGTTATCTTTGTCACTTCAATTAACTGATTTCAATGAAACTCAAAATACAAGTTAATTTAACAAACATTGATTAATCATGTATTGTGGGCCAGGTTGCATGTTATGAGCTGTGAGAAGAAGTATCAGGATGAATATGTTTTAACCTCTGCCCTACAGGAACGTAACATTTTGGTAGAGAGAATGAGTAAATAGACATCCATTTATCACTATAGGTTGAGGTAGCTATTATCAACTGCTGTGTAACAAATCACCCCCAAAACTTTGTGGCTGAAGATAACACACATTTGTCATCTCACAGTTTCTGTAAGTCAGGAATCCAGATATGGTTTTACTTAGTCTTCTCGTTTCAATGTTTCTCATAAGCCTGCAATTAAGGTGTTAGTATAATATCTGTGGTCTTATCTGAAACCTCAACTAGAGAAAGGTTCACTTGTAAGCTCACCCACATGGTGTTGGGAAGAGTCAGTTACTTGACGATTGCTGGAAGGAAGGAAGGTAGGTCTCAGTTTCTCACCAGCCATCAGCTGGAGGCCACCCTCATTTTCTTGCCACAGGGGCTTCCCCAACACTGCAGCTTGCTTCTTCAAAGCATACAAGCTGAGAAGGCGATGGAGCGAGGCTGCTTACAAAACACAAGTTACAGCTTTGTCTGAACTAATTTTGGAAGTGACAGCTCATCACTTTTGTGTATTCGATTGATGAGAAGCAAATCACTAAGTCCAGCCCACATTCAAGAAGAGGGGATTACACCAGGGCTTGAACACCAGGAAGGGAGATCATTGGGAGCTGTATCAGAACTGCCTACTCAGAAGGTTTAAGAGATTGTTAAAGAGAGGCTCAAAGAAGCTGTGATTGCATGAAAGCGGGGAGTGGTAAAGAAATCTCTTTAACAGGAGATATTTTTTACTCTACTGATATTAGACTGCTCTAGAAAGTTTTGCATCTACCCAGTGATTTATGGAATGATCCCAGACCTCCAGAATTTGTGACTGGAGTGTTGGTGGCTATTTTAAGGTATTACATCTCTAATCATGATGAAACATGAAGCCGCACAGTGTCCCTAAAGCCACATTTATGGTTGTTCTATTCAGGCTCTGTCTCAAGGAACTTTTTGTCATCAAAATGTCATTGTGTTTATAGTTATTAGAGTTGAAGCTTGAACAACGCTTCAAGAGTAGGGGCCCCAACACCCCATGCGGTCAAAAGTTGGCATATAACTTTTGACTCCCTGAAAACTTAACTACTAATAGGTTACTGTTGACTGGAAGTTTTATCGATAACAGAAACAGTTGATTATACAAGTTTTGTACATCATATGTTTTATACACTGAATTCTTACAATAGACTTGAGAGAGGTTAAGACAATCATAAAGAAAAGAAAATGCATTTATTATTGGAAGCAGATCATCATAATGGGCTTCATCCTTACCATCTTCACATTGACTAGGCTGAGGAGGAGGAGGAAGAGGAGGGGTTGGTCTTGTTCTTGCTGTCTTAGGGGTGACACAGGCAGAAGAAAATCCAAGAGGACCTGTGCAGTTCAAACCTATGTTGCTCAAGGGTCAATTCTATATTTATATGCATGTTTTGTATCAGTTAATGCTAGATAATGAAACTCAAAGATGAATTGAGGGATTAGATAATGAAGTTCAAAAATGAGTAAGATTTACCTTTGAGGGCTTCTCCTCTATCAAGAACAGGAGTGGCAACTATATCCTGTGGGTTAAATCTGCCCCCTTACCCCATCTGTTTTTGAATAGCTCAAGAGATAAGAATACTTTTTACATTTTTTAACGTTTGAAAAACAAAGTATTTTATGACATGAGAAGAATATGAAATTCAAATTGCAGTGCATATAAAGTGTTAATGGAAGGGAGCCATGTCCATTTGTTTCCATATTGTCCCCTATAGGCTAAATGTCTGTGTCCTCCTGGAATTCCTATGTTAAAATCTAATCCCCTGTGTGATGGTATTTGGAGGTAGGGACTTCGGGAGGTGATTAGGTGATATTGTTTTGCTGTATCCCCACCCAGATCTCATCTTGAATTCCCATGTGTGATGGGAGGGACCTGGTGGGAGGTAATTGAATCATGGGGGCAGGTCTTCCCCATGCTGATGGTGAATAAGTCTCATGAGATATAATGGTTATTTATTTTTTCTTTTTTTGAGATGGAGTTTCGCTCTTGTTACCCAGGCTGGAGTGCAATGGTGTGATCTCGGTTCACTGCAACCTCCGCCTCCTAGGTTCAAGCAATTCTCCTGCCTTAGTCTCCTGAGTAGCTGGGACTACAGGTATGCGCCACCATGCCCAGCTAATTTTTGTATTTTTTTTTTTAGTAGAGACGGGGTTTCACCATGTTGACCAGGATGGTCTCGATCTCTTGACCTTGTGATCCACCCGCCTCGGCCTCCCAAAGTGCTGGGATTGTAAGCATGAGCCACTGCACCTGGCCTATAATGGTTTTAAAAATGTGAGTTTCCCTGCACAATCTCTCCCCCTTTGCCTGCTACTGTCCATGTAAGATGTGACTTGCTTCTCCTTGTCTTCTGCCATACTTGTGAGGTCTCCCTAGCCACATGAAACTGTAAGTCCGTTGAACCTCTTTATTTTGGAAATTTCCCAGTCTTGGGTATGTCTTTATCAGCAGTGTGAAAATGGACTAATACATTAGGTCATGAGGGTGGAGCCCTCATGCATGGGATTAGTGCCCTTATAAAAAGAGATCCCAGAGGGCTCCCTTTTCCCTTCTGCCATGTAAGGACATAGAGAAAATGCACCACCTGCAAACCAGGAAGTCGGCTCTCACCAGATGTGGAATCCACTGGAGCCTTGACCTTATTCTTCTCAGCTTCCAGAACTGTGAGAAATAAATGTCTGTTGTGTATAAGCTGCTCAGTCCATGGTATTCTTTAATAGCAGCCCAAACAGACTAAGACATTTTCTGTGGCTGCTTTTGCAAAAACAGCGGAGTTGAGTAGTTGCCACAGGCACCATATGACCTACAAAGCTTCAAATATTTACTATCTGGTACTTTTCAGAGAACATTTGCCCCCCTTTGGTCTAGAAGAAGATGGACACGCAAACAAATTATTGTCCTGTGGTAAGTGGTATACTGGCCTTACAGACAAAAGACATCAAGGAGCACAGGGCACGAGTCTGCAAACTTTGTGGAGGTCTCCTTGAGGATAAGTAGGAGTTTTCCAAAAATGGGAGAAAAGAGAGAAAGGAATAATCAATCTCAAGGGTTCGACTGATTTATGTCTAGTGTTCCATTATTGGAACGCTAAGCATGTGGGAGTTACTTATCTTCTACTGCTCAAGATCATTGCCAAGATCTGACTGCAAAAACCGTAACCTCAGGCATAAATGGGTCAAGTTGGCAATCACACACTCCTTAGAGAGTGAGGTACTCCCTGAAATCGCTGGCAAACCCTGCGTTTATGTACATATGTGTGCTTTTCCCATCTTAGGGATAGAGTTTTTGTCTTTCAACAGGTTTTCAACAGTTTAAGAGCCACTACCGTGGGTGGACATGGCAGTCCATGCAAAGTCACAAAAGTGTAGTATAGAGAACAGCACACTCATGGGGTCAACACTGAGATCAGTGAGAATGCAGAACAGATCTCTATGGAGGAGAGTGGGAAATGAGTCTAAACAAATGTTACCCAACATCAGAGGGAGCGCCCAGGACGTGGGTGGGGCAGAGGTCTGAGACTGATTCAATACAGTATAAAGGACTAACTAGTACCAGGATATTGAGCAATATCAAGTTAAGCAGATGTGGACTTTTCTCTCAGGTGGCTACTCCAAAGTAGCTGATGGATAGGCAGGAAGAACCCAGCTAGCCTGAAGAGAGGCTGAAGATTGGCAGTTCATCGTGTTAAGAACAGAAAGGCTGACCAGACAGTCAACTCTTTTTTTTTGTTCCTGTTTGCTTTTTAAAAATTGATCCAAATATTTGTACCAACTTATGGGGTACATATGATCTTATGTTACATGCGTAGACTCTGTAATGGTCACATCAGAGTATCTGAAATATCCATAACTGTTAGTATGTATCGTTTCTATGTTTTGGGACCATCTCAAGTCCTCTCTTCTAGGTATTTTGAGATACACAATAACTTGCTGTTAACTATAGCAGATAACTAACTCTTTTAATCAATCCTTGATCAAATCTCCATCTCATATCCCGATGCAAACCAAAACAACATTGACCAAATCTGCCTCTGGCCCTGTGAAAGGCCAGCCAAACAGCAAGAGGCCCCCACAAGACATAGCTTCCTCTTCTAGAGCTGAGACTTCACACTTGATTGTACTGTGGGGCTCATAGAACAACATCGAACTCCCAGGTGATGGGAGGTAGAGTTCCTATGACTAGGGAAATGGAGGCTATGGATGTGAGGTGGGTGAGGATGTGGGGTGTGGAGGTAATGGTTTTCACTGGATTCCTTTTTACATTTTATTTAGATTAAGTTCTGCTCAGCAGGGTGATTTCTTAATTAGAGCTGCCCAGCCAAGCAGACCTCCAGCTCAGACCCCTGTGCTGCCTTCTAAGGTTTCATGAGGGACCTTGTCCTGCCTTATTTCCTGAGTTCTAATATTTGAATAGTATGCAGTAGATTTCAATGGGAGGAAAAGACATGTAATTTAATCATCTTTATTAGATTTTGCCTGTGGATGGTGAGAGGAGGAGGAAGCCGGAGGGACATGGGTCCTTTCTTTGTTAATTTTCTTTTTCTTTTCCTCTACCTTTCTTCCAGTGGTCAAAGAAGGAGGAGGATCAATGGCCTCTTTTCCTCCTGTTTTTTTTTTTTTCCTTAAAGAACGCAAAGAAGCAAAGCGAGAACATTAAGCCCAAATGAGAACTGTGTTCTTTGCAGAACTTTTTGAGGTCTGCTTAAGCCATTTATATAAAGAAATGACACAGTTCCTCTTTGGTAACCTTGATCCTGAGAGTAAGTGTGACAGGCTTACAGCTTTTTGTTCTCTTCATTACTCCAGAAGTTGCAGACTGCACTCAGCAAGACCTCACAACATGGAGGAAAATTAAAGAGATAAATAGTTCATGGCGTATCCGCTTACCCCCACCATAAATTGACATCATTTTGTGCGCAATCCAGGGAGAAGAAAAAGATCAGGAGCTTGCATACCATCTGAGAGAAGGGAAGGAGCTTTGACATGTTGCCATCTGAGGAATATGTACTTGGGATGGGACAGGGAAGCAGAGTAGAAATGAACAAGAGAACTTAGTCAACAAATATATGAATCTATTAAGGTTTTTCAAGAAAGAGAGACAAAATTCAGCATGGCTCACCAAAAAGAAAGCAACGGGTACATTTGACCAGGTTTTTGTTCCTTAATGTGTATTTTATTGCCCTCTACCCTACACACACACACACACACACACACACACACACACACTCACTCACTCACACACTCTGCAGCCTATAATCCCCCCCACTGCCACCCCATGCCTCTATCCTGTTGATCTTTCCTCACTTAAAAATTATCAGAAAAGAATTTATTCATTTGGGAGGATTCCAGGCACTACATTTATGTTGAATTCAGATGAAATGGGATCCAGACTTTTCAAACCGTGCTGTTTCACAGATAAAACACAAAGGCAGAACTTCATTATCTGGAGACACTGCCCTTTCTTTTCTCTCCTGCCTTTTGTTTCTGGGCAATTTTAAGCTTGTTTGGAAAGTATCGTAACAGGGGCAGAACTTTTTTTTTTTTTTTTTTTTTTTTTACCACGTCTATTTCAGAAGGGTTTTAATAATAATAAATTTATTGCTAAACAGATGGAAGAGTTTTAGTAAAGCTAGAAAAGACACTTTTACTAATACACCCTATAGGCTGATCTCAATTCTCTCATTGTTAAGAATGCTTGGTCTAAGAGAGTCTTATTCATGTGCCAAATGGCTTTATTAAAACATTATATTAACACAGAAAAAGTCCTATTACAATGGCTGTCTCTGTATGATCAAAACTTGTCCATGATCCTGCTGATAGCCTATTTATTCTGAAATTTTAAAAGGTAACATTCCAGTACAGCCCAATTTTTGGCCAGGTTTTACAAAATTCATTATAATATGGCTGCAAGGGTTACTATGTCCTAACAAGGAAAGGCCTAAGTTTTATCAGGGCAGCAGTCCCAGACAAAAAGAAAACTGTGAAAAAGAGACCTCTCATCCACAGAAATTAATCTATGTCTCATAGAAATTAAGCCCGGGCAACATTGTAAGGTTTTCACCTGTAGAAATACAATGGGTCTGTGATTTCTGCTTTGATTAATTAAAAAAAAAAAAAAAAAAAAAAAAAAAAAAGACCAGGGTAATCTCAGTGCTTTGGTAGGCTGAGGCAGGAGGATCACTTGAGGCCACAAGTTTGAGACCAGCCTGGGCAACATAGCAAGATACTGTTAATACAAAAAAAAAAAAAATTAAAAACTTAGCTAGACATGGTGGCTTATGCCTGTAATTTCACCTACTCAGAAGGCTGAGGTGGGAGGATTGGTTGAGCCCGGGAGTTTGAGGCCGCAGTGAGCTATGATCATGCCACTGCACTCCAGCCTTCCTGCTTCCCCACCAAAAAGAATCCCAATTGGCAAATTCAAAGGCAGATCAGCTGCACTGGTGAATCCAGGACTGTGGCATGTGAAGAGTTGAAAAAGCCAGAAGCAGCAAACTTTGGTGTGTTTGTATAGTGGATTTTTAAACTGAATGAAACACAGACACACACACACACACACACACACACACACACACACACACACTTTTTTTTAATGTAAAATGAATACGTGTAGATTACAGAGGAAAAAAAATCACTCCTAAGCCTACCACTGAGAAAGCGTATTTGTTTTGACCACGCAAGATTGATTTCTGCCTTCATGTGGACGTAAGCTTTAAAAGCCCTGTGTTAGGGCATAGTCTAAAAACGTGGGGCCCCATGGGTATCAGGGAAACCTACAAAGAGAAGAGATGGAACCGGGAGGGTTCAAGTACTGTTTTAGAGAATTGAGGCAGTAGGTCAGCCACGTAGGGCCAGGTCAGCAGGAGGGTCCCGATGAAGTGTGAGATGCAGGGGGACAGTGCATGCATGGAGATCTTGTGTTGCACCAACCTGTAATGGCAGAGGTGGGGTGGACGTGGCTGATGTCAGGGAGAGAAAGGGGAGTACCCACAGGGCTCAGTCCTGTAGATACACTGAAAATCCTTTAGCCTTTCTAAGACTATTAACCCAAATCACTTTTCTTGCTTACTCCAGATGCCTCTGCCTCTGATATAATTGCTAAGCATCTGCTGTGTTAAAAAGAAACATTTGAGAATTGCGGGTGAGTTTTCTCTTTTCTTGTGAATTGTGATTGTAATGTACTTATGGCCTGCCATGACGTGAGGTCTGGCTTAGATTAGCCCCCGGCTGAGAGACCCATGCTAATTTAGTGCCTGCAATTACGCCTGCCTCTAACAGTGTTCTGCTCTTTGTAGGACGTGCCCTTTGAGTTTCTCAGCAACGGTTATGCTGGGTCATCTATACCTCCTTGCCCCACGCCCCTTGTAACATACATTGGTGAGACAACTGGCCAGGATTAGAGGTATGATCTGTAACCCTGAAACAGAGTGAAATTGGCAATGAGGAGGCTGATCCTACGAAAATTATAAGCACTGTAAGTACTCTAATATCTGACCCCTGACTGCCATGGATGGGCACCTGCCTCCCAGCTATAAAGATTCTTCCAGTAAAAGAATCAAAAACGAAAACATGCAAACTTCTGCACATCAGTGCATTTGCCTGAGGTGTCACCCAGCCATGGCTTCAGAGGAGGCGTGTGTGTGTCAACTGAGAAATTGAGAATAATCAGCCTTTGCTTTCTGTCTGCAGAGGCTGGCAAAGGGGAAACAAGCTATGTAGTTTAGTGCTGGCAAAATAAACCACTGTGTAGTTATAAGCAAGAGTAGGTGGGTGAGTCGAAAGATGGGTGGATGGTGAGTGGGTGGGGTCCCCTTCCTGATATATAAAAACAGAACTCCTAGATTTGGGGTTAAGGTTACAATTGGACTCCAGGAAAACACACACTGTACATTCATAGTAATTCTAAACCAGTTTTAAAATGTAAATTAAAAAGTATGTTCCCTCTAGCAGGTCTGAATAGTATTATTTACTAAGAGAAAGGAGCTCATGCTCCATGCCCTCTTTGATAGCCCCCCCCCCCCCCCGTGCTCCTAGATTGACAGGTGATACCAGGGAAGCCACTGCCTGCCTTTGTGCCTTTGGGGAGGCGGGGGTTGCAGTGGGGTGTCTGAAGGCTCACCATCGCCGGACTCCTTCTTCCTGAGATGGGGCACTTGGCTGTGAAGCCACAGGAGGCTGGAGGGGTAGAGGCTGGGGGCAGGAAGAGGAGGAAGTGAGGAAGGGGGCGATGCCCGGGAGGGCTCTGGGCGAGTAACCAATTCCTTCACTGGGGGCAGGCGGGAGTCTCCAGGGTCATTATGGGGCAACCTGTGCAGGGACGGGAGGAAAGAGGTTTCCGGAAGGCTCCCGCTCTCCCTCCCGCCTGCTCCCCTCCTCGGCCTGGCGGTTGATGGCGAGGAGCAGCGGAAGGAAGGATGTATCCAGCAGAAAGAAGAAAGGACCCCTGCGGGTCGACCCCTGACATCCGACTCTGAACGGCAGCAGCGATCGGGAGGCCGCGGCGTGTTGCAGATTAACAGCAGCGAAGGGCGGGAGGCGCATCAGATGCCTCGGGAGCCGGCTGTTTCCTTTATCCCTGAGAGCTGACTGTAGGCACAGGTTCCATATCAAAGGCAAGGGGAAGCAGGCTGGGGCAATATTACATCAGGCCCTGGACTGGTGTTGCAGGGGAGGGGAGAGCTGGGGGTGGGGCGGAGGGGGGAGGCGGTGGGGGTCCAAGTCTGAAAAGATGTCAGTCAAACACCAGCCGAGTTTCTAGACCTTCTGTGGCCCTTCTTCTGAGCAAGTATGCAAATAATAATACAGTCAGTCTCTATCACCTGCCATTAGTACAGGGGAGGGCTGAGTAACTGGGAGGACTGAGCCTTCTCCACGTGGTTATCTTGTGAGGCTTTGAAGTGTCACATACCTTTTGGCTTTTCCTCTGCCTTGAAATTTCCCCTAAGGGAGGGGTGTGGGTCTAAACTACCTTTAAAAGGGACTTTTCACTCCCTGAACAATGCTTGTAAAAGCATGAGAGAATGCCAGGAGAAAGCATGGAAACGTTTTGGGGATAAACTATGGACCTCCATCTTTGCACGTGGTCAAGGGAGAGCCGCTAACCCCAGTAGCTGCATGCTTACTGCCTCCTTCATCTACCCAGGCGAAGCTTAGAGGACGTGTTTATGCTGAATCTCCAGATAGAGCAAGAGAAGTCCAGCTTGGGGGAGATGGCTGGACCTTGATTACCTGGGATAAAAAGAGATCCATTTATGGTAGGACTCTATTTATGTGTGCACAGTCTTGGGGTTTGCCTAGGAAAGGAGTCTCAGAAAATGGGTTGGAATCGGGCATTTCTGATGTCTATCCGATTCCCTGCTTTAGTTGATGACACTTTCTCCAGTCCCCAGATCTGGTATTAGGAAATGAGACTCGTTATCAGGTGTCGTAGAGCCTCCATAGTTTTCCTGAGTCTTTCTGTGTCTGCCAGCTCCATTGACAGCATTACTCTTGCTGGTTCTCCTCTTCCTTATATTTTCTGCGAAAATGCTTAAGAGTTTTTAGGAACTGGTGGCCGCCAGAGAGGTTAAACATTATGAACCATATAAAGCGAAGAAATCTGCGCTCTCTCCGGGGTGTTATCATTGCTGTACACCTTCTCTTTTTTCCTTGAAAATCCTAATCATCTTCTGTGGTGGGAGGGGTTGGAGTGAAGGGATGACTATTTGAGGTGGGGGAAATTTGTGCTATACCTGTCTCTGATAGACTTTTAATTTTCATTCATCTACACCAATTTCTTGTAAAAGAGTTATGCTTTTTCATTCATTCACTCAGCCATTCAACAAACATATATCCAGCTCATGGCCTCGAGTAGAATAAGGCTGAACACTGTTTTTAAAAGGTATGTTTCTGTAAATACGTACTCTTCCCTGACCACCAGACCCTGCCGAACCTTTGAGCACATGTGTCTGAGAAAGAATGAGCAAGGGAAAATATCCCATTGGAAGGGAACTCTTTTTGTGCCTCATCCCTCCTGAGATAGAGGTGATTATGGGTATCTTCACCTGTAGCACTGAGGACTGTAAGGTCTCCTTAAGGGGGTGAGGGGTATGATGTTTGAAAATGATAGTAAAAACAGCTGAAGTGGAGATAGTTTATGACAGTTCACAGAACCCTTTCATGTGCGTTTCTAGAATGAATGCTGGGTTGAAGATTGCGCAGATATGCTCACATTAGTACTTTTGAAAGCACTGAAAGCATGGTATGTTTCACCAAGAAGTTAGCAATTGTTCACAGCTGTAGTGTCTGTGACACGTGTCCCAAATGATCAGATTAGCTAATGTGACCAAAGAGGAGAGGCTTGAAATCTCTTTCACTCGGTTCCATCTCCTTATTTTGTTACTCACCTAGTGTGTGTGGTCAACCGTTCCCAAAACAAAATAGAGATGAAAATCTAACCTAAAAAATCAATAGTGATGATTTTTAGGGATCAAGTCTCATTTCAGGATTTTGCGTGGCTTCTGTTCCTCTGGGTGTTTTCTTGGCCCTAGAATCAATATTTAAAACAAAACAAAAACACTCTACTGGTTCTCAAGTTTTGACCTTTGTGTCATTTATCATCAGAAGTCATGGGATCCACAATTACAGGACCCAGGGCTGAGCTAATCTTTGAGGGATAAATTGTGGCACATTCTGTTTTTGAGGACTGTTCCAAATCTAAATATCTTTGTCAGTGATTTATGATCTTCTGTGATTGTTTATTTAGTTCATTTGGTCTTGAAAATAAAAAAAAAAAGACAGCTTTTAGGGTCAGCCTTCAGTGAACAGCGGCTGGACATCTCAACAGCCTCAGCCCAGTCTTAGGCTTCTGCTGAGATGCAAGCATAATGACCAGGAATGTGATCTGTTCCCCAGCCAGATGGTCAACAGCCAGAAATATTACTCCCTCCACGTTAACTATGACCTAGGGGAGGTGGAGAGGGAGGATCAGCAAACCTGGTTGATCTGAATGGATTTCCACTCCACGTTCAAGCATTTTGGGTTTGAGAAAACCCCTAGCACTTTGTGCCTTGGGCATTTTTTCCATTAATATTTTAAACTGATGTTCATGTCAAGGGAAATTTAATACGTACATTTCTGATTCATTTACACTTAACTCATCAAAATATTGTTCTGTAAGAGGTGATTGGTGTCCAAGAAATCTTAAGAGCCTTTTTATAAGCTTTTAAACTTCTTTTAAACGTTAAGAAACAGAAGTTGCAGTCTCCCCAATGTAAACAGGAGTGAATCCCTGGTCAGGGGGAGGGAAGGCGGGAAGGTGGAGAGCGTGGCTATAAGGCGCCAAGACACACTGACCTCAGTCCTTGAGGGACAAGAAAGTGGAGCCCAGGACTTTCCAGTCCCCACCTAGTGATCAACGTCTCACCCACAGTCAGGAGCGCAACTGGTGGTTCTACTTTTTTGAATTCTGAAGGCAAAGGCAAGCTTTTTTTCTGAGGGTCCTGCTGTTGGCAGAGAAAGCTCCCAAGTGTTCTGCAGAGAAGGATATAGACTCCAAAACTTTACTTCCAGGCAAGACCTCCCCCCCACCCACATTTTTCCTCATCAAAGAAAGTGCTCATAATGTATCCTTTCATTTATAATTTTATGAAGGTCTCAATTGAACATGTAAAGAAAGTGGAAAAATTCTAAGTTGCCATGGATGTTTGGCATTTTTCCTACTCTACTAAAATCTACTTTCTGCCCCAAGCAAAATGGTTTCAGAAGTTCCAATAAAAGGGAGTAGAAGACAGTGAGAGCAGCAGTCTAGAATCAGAGTCTTCATGAAATATGTTTGTATTTGAATTATTTGGATATGATCGACTTCTGTTTTGCTCTATTTCGCTTGGCTCTCTATGGTGAAATACAGCTCCTTTGCGTTTCATAAAGCTTGTAACGTCTGTAAGTGAGCACTCACGTGTTTTATCTTGTTCAACTCATGCATCTACAAAATGATAAATGTAGCAGAATCCACCATCTCTTGTTTAGGTGTGTTTATTTGCTCTATATGGTTTTTATTTTTCCTCTTTTCTTAAAAGAGGGAAAGCTTGAGAATAAATCAGCAATGATACAAAGTTTTGGTCTGTTTTTGGAGTTTTAAAAAATTCTCATAATTTCAAGCAAATGCAGAAAGCATTCATATTCAGGAAAGGAACCAAGGAAAAATGTTAGACAACACTTCAGTTTTGTCCAATGCAATATTTACAAAGTGGTAGCTTTTTTTCTTGGTCTAAGTTTTAATTAATTGGTATTAGCAATATCTGCTTTTCTCCTGCCTTGCGTTAAACAGATTCATGATTTTCTAAAAACTGATGTTTTACTGAAATTGAGGTAGGTTCTTTTCTACGGTCTTACATGACTTTGGGTGCATAGACCAAGGTTATTTATATCCTGTAGAAGTCGGTGGTATTAAATCCACTCAAGAAATAAGAGAAGTCAGCAGCTAAGTCACGCAAAACCTTTGTCAAAAGATTGTAGGGTGAATGTGTTTTTTTGCATCCAATGCTTTATGTGTGGGTCTAATACAGATTCTGTGCATGCATCTGCTGCAGGGACCTTTTCAGAAGAGCCTCTTAAGACACATGTTTCGGAATGGGGTCAAATGCGTGCTGCTGTATGACCAGCCTATTTGGTAAGGAACGCCCAACACTTCTGTGTTGTCAGGTTTAGATGTGGAGATTTTTTGAAGAAATTACATATGGAAATTATTCCATGAGTTCTGATAGGAACATGAAAAACATCCTTCTGAAAAACAGAGTCGGTGTCTGAGTACTTTGAGACACCCATCTACTACTATTGTTGAAGTATTTCTTTTTTGGAGTAAAATTTCAAATAGGATTACTAGTATATTACCCTAATTATGCTATTGTTTATTTCAATAAACAATAAACAAAGTTAAATTCTTTGTATACTTTTTTCTTTTGAAACAAGCTAATATGACAAATATCTTTTTATTTATTTATTTATGTATTTATTTATTTTTTTAATTGCATTTTAGGTTTTGGGGTACATGTGAAGAACATGCAAGATTGTTGCATAGGTACACACATGGCAGTGTGGTTTGCTGTATTCTGTCCCCTCACCTGTATCTGTCATTTCTCCCCATGCTATCTCTTCCCACCTCCCCACCCCCCCGTCCCTCCCCCATTTCCCCCCAATGGACCCCAGTGTGTAGTGTTCCCCTCCCTGTGTCCATGTGTTCTCATTGTTGAACACCCGCCTATGAGTGAGAATATACGGTGTTTGATTTTCTGCTCTTGTGTCAGTTTGCTGAGAATGATGGTTTCCAGGTTCATCCATGTCCCTACAAAGGACGTGAACTCATCGTTTTTGATGGCTGCGTAATATTCCATGGTGTATATGTACCACATTTTCCCTATACAGTCTATTATCATTGGGCATTTGGGTTGAAATATCTTTATAACTGCTATTGACTTTTTAAAACTCTTTTTGGGTGATGAATTTTACAACATTCCCGAAAGCTTAGGTTTGAGGTGTGTGCCTCTCACCGTCATGAGGTATCAGTGCTGATCTCTAATGTTGCTTTTGTGCTGCTTAATTATCAGTTGGTAATGGAAATTCTTGTCCAGGGAGGATAGGGCTACACATATATTCAGCAAGGTTTTAAATTTTTTTCTCTGTTGAGTTAAAGTTTTGAAAAAGAAAAATCAATTGATGTTAACCATGCTGACACCTGTTAAAAATTACTTTAGTTGGTTTTGTGATTATTTCATTTAACTGTCACAATTGCCCCAATTCATAGTTGAGAACTGTGGCTTTAAAAAGTCATGTGATGCAGGTATTGATTACAGAAACAAGTACGTCTCCTTGCAGTGCTGGGTAACTTGAACATGTTGGCTGGACTGTCTCTTTGTGATGATGTTTGTGTTAACAGCCCAGCATTAGAATGGGGACTTAATTGACAAACAGAACTGTTTACATTTTCTTTGACATAATATTTTTTAAGAAGAATAATTTTTATACCCAAAGCCACATTTGCTCATGTTAGTTGTATAGATATATTTCCATTTATTGTTTGTTCATTGATTCACTCAATGAATGCTGACTCTTAGCTGAATAAGGCTGGAAATAGGCAAGGTACCTGGCTTTGAGTATATAATCAAATAGGGGAAGTAATACAGAAATAATTAGAGAATCATGTAAGAAGGTCGCATACACGTAGTTTACAAAACAACTAGCTTTATCATATGACTTTCAACTTGATTTTTTATTTAGGAAGCCATGTTGCTGAGAATGCAGAAAGTTAAGCCTTCATAATATTTACAAACCCTCCAGAGTTAACTTTCTTCTTGCCCTATAAATATCACCTCAAGGGTTTGATTTTGCCACGAAACAGCAGATAAGCCCAATTTAAACTGTGATTCCTAGTTCTGGAAATATGCAAATGCTGCTAAAAGATAAGCTTCATGTTCAGTTTTCTCGTGGCTGTTAGTCACCAGAAGAAGAGAGAGTCAATTTCCAATTTATTTCCAATGTTAAAACCTTCATTTTGAACATCGTTTTTCATTCTAGTTATAGCTACATCCCACCTCTCTGCAATGATGGGAGACCCTTCCCCAAATTGCCCTCTTCTTTATGAACTGTTAAACCAGCAGAGAGCACTAATTAAGTGACCATTAGTTTGAGGATGATTGATTGCTCTTAGATTTACATGTTGTCTTTTATGTTCAAAGAACTGCTTAAGCATCAACTAATTAATCTGCAAGTGAAGAACACTTTCAGCATTACTCTAAAATTAGACAATCTCAGGAGGAAACGAGGATTTCAGAGGGGAGTCAGATGGTTTTGCAGACCACTGCATCATTTACTTTTTCATCACTCAGGTAAAATGGCCAGACCTGAATCCAGTTGCCAACTCCTTATTCTTTTTTTTTTTTTTATTGCATTTTAGGTTTGGGGGTACATGTGAAGGACATGCAAGATTGTTGCATAGGTACACACATGGCAGTGTGGTTTGCTGCCTTCCTTCCCCTCACCTGTATCTGTCATTTCGCCCCATGCTATCTCTTCCCACCTCCCCACTTCCCCGTCCCTCCCCCATTTCCCCGCAATGGACCCCAGTGTGTAGTGCTCCCCTCCCTGTGTCCATGTGTTCTCATTGTTCAACACCCGCCTATGAGTGAGAACATGCGGCAAACTCCTTCTTCTTATTTACAAATAGGCTTCTCTTTAAAACACCAGAGTTGTGTAACAGATGAGGAGTTGGAAATAAAAACAGATGAATAATCAAAAGTATTGCCTTTCGTTTCAGCTTTTTGGGTTATTTTAAACACTTTATTCCCCATAAAGAGTGAAATTAAGCAAGTCTGTTTCATGCCATGTGGTAGAACTTCCTTTCTCTCTTTTCTTCCCCTACATAACCTTGTTTTTAAGTTATTGCTGTGTGTGTGTGCGTGTATAAGTAGAGAATTAATACTTCTTTTAGACCTTCGTTTCCTAGGTAGTAAAAATTTGAGACAGGACAGATCCAAAATGTATTTGAAGGGGCTAACAAACAGGATTTCATAAATATTTTTGAGAAGCCAATGTTTTTGAGAAGCAAATGTTTGTAAGAGTAGTTGATCGATTGAATGTTGGGAATCTGTTTGGTGTAATGATTCATATATTAAGGTAGAATGTATCTGTATAAATTCATCCGCAAATTATATTTGAAACCATAATTACTTTGGCACCAACCTAATACACAAAACAAGGGCCTCGAATAGTCATAAAAGACCAATCTTTTTACTCAGGCATCTCATCTGTATGTATGGATCAGTAGGCCAGCTCTGACCCATACATACAGATGGTACGATATTAAAATGATATTAAAATATCAAGCCTCTGTTGGTCAAATGGTTGTTTACCAAACTCCTTGAAGCATAAGCAGTCGTCTCAGCTTTACAAAATAGAGGGATATAGCAATAAGCAAATTCAGTTCAAGTTTCTGTTTTTGGTTGGTTTCAGATGAGCTTGTGTCGAATGCTAAATTTTCCCTACTTCAGCAACTAGCTTGTGTATGAAAAGTAAGTGTTTGTGGGGGAAACATCATTTATTTTTTTGAAAACTTACAGCTATGCATTGACTTGTATTAACTTCTCTCCGCCACTTCACTTAATCACAGTAAATTAAAATGATGATCTGTTTTTAGGTTAAAATTTGCTAAGTGAGTGTCTTTGGGAGCTGTCACTTAATTTTCTCACTGGGAGTAAGCAGTTTCCAACCTGTCAAGGCCAGCCTAGATTTACCATGCCACACAGGCATCCTGATACAAAATTCAAAAAGTTGGGATTGTTAGAAGGGCTAGAAGGCACAGATTGCACTCAGTTGGACAAAGATAAACAGAAAGCATGCTTTTTTATGAAATTGGAGATTAAATGAGTTGATGGAATCAAGCCTAGACAGCCACATAAGCCAGAGTGGAAAATTATAGACTAAAATCCATCTGATACTGAAGAGAATGACTCTCTCCAAAAGCCCTCACTTTTTATTTGACTCAAGGAGTCTTTATAAGCTCAGCAAACCCTAGGATCTTAACAAGAGAAAAATAAAAGCCTCCAAACAGCATGGCTTTCATCCAGCACTTTTGTGATTTCAAATGACCAGATTTGAAACTTTAATCATCTCACACCTAGGGATTTTTCTGGTTTGTTTTAATTTGTGAAGCATGTCCACAGACAAAATGACTCACAAAAAAACAGAATCAGCCTAAACCCCCAATTGGCCCTATTCCTCTGTCAAATCAAGACAGTCAATTTTGCCTTGGGATTTCAGAGTGTCCCCAAGTGGCCCTTATATTGACGCAACGTTCATCCTGCAACTATAGTCACTAGTTTCTTTTGAAGTGTACTTAAGGTCTTGCTTAAGTAAATCCATTCATAGACAGTTATTTAAGAGATTAGAAAATCCTTTTTCCACGGGAAATTTTTCTTCCTGAACTTCCTTATCACTTGAGATGATAACTTCTTTGGTTGACTCAATGGCATCGGTCCCACTCTGTGAACCTGTTTTATTGAGGCAGCATAATAGGTGATGTGGAGTCTTGATCTACATTTGGAAGGTATGTGGAGGCGAAGAGAATGCCCTTTGAGAGTCCCTGATCACTTCTGAAATCGTAATTCATAGGAAGTTACTGATAACTAAGACCTCTTTTTAGGGGGAAATAGAAAAAGAAAACAATAGAACTTGGAGGATCAGGTCTTGATCTTTTCAGAGTTGTTAATGCTAATGACATTATTCTTTCCTTTCTTTCCAAAGATAGAATGACACTAGTTAGAAAAATAAAAGTCTGTTATTTGATGTTTCAGATTATGCCTCCAAATCCTACGGAAGTATAACAACCACAGAAGAGATAAAACCCAACAGCATCAACAACAGAGAAGATCAGTTCAGGAAGATATGAAACCCTTTGTAATAAAGAAAGCAACACTGTGAACATTTGTGTAATGTGTCTTTATGGTAGAACAATTTATATTCCTTTGGGTATATACCCAGCATTGGGATGGCTGGGTCAAATGGTTCTGTTTTTAGCTCTTTGAGGAATCATTACACTGCTTTCCACAATGGTCAAACTAATTTACACTCCTGCCAGCAATGTGTAAGTGTTCCCGTTTCTCTGCAACCTTGCCAGTATCTTTTTTTTCTTTAAACTTTTTTATCATAGCCATTTTGACTTGTGTGAGATGGTATCTTATTATGGTTTTGGTTTACATTTCTCTCATGATCAGTGATGCATTTTTTCATATGCTTGTTGGCTGCATGTATGTCTTCTTTTGAAAATGTCTGTTCATGAGCTGGGCGCGGTTGCTCACACCTGTAATCTCAGCACTTTGGGAGGCCGAGGCAGGTGGATCATGAGGTGAAGAGATCAAGACCATCCTGGTCAACATGGTGAAACCCCATCTCTACTAAAAATACAAACAATTAGCTGGGCATGGTGGCGTGTGCCTGTAATCCCAGCTACTCAGGAGGCTGAGGCAGGAGAATTGCCTAAACTCAGGAGGTGGAGGTTGCAGTGAGCCAAGATTGTGCCATTGCACTCCAGCCTGGGTAACAAGAGTGAAACTCTGTCTCAAAAAAAAAAAAAAAAGAAAAATGTCTGTTCATATCATTTGAAAAGTTTCATCTCCTTTGCCCATTGCAGCACTATTCACAATAGCAAAGAAATGGAATCAACATAAATCTCTGTCAGTGACAGATTGGATAAGGAAAATATGGTACCTATACACCATGGAATACTATACAACCATAAAAAAGAACAAGATTGTGTCTTTTGCGGGAACCTGGTTGGAGCTGGAGGCTATTATCCTTGGAAAACTAACACGGGAACAGAAAACCAAATACTGCATGTTTTCTTAAGTCAGAGAAAAGTCATGAGAACTCATGAACACAAAGAAGGGAACAACAGATACTGGGGTCTACTTGAGGGTTGAAGATCAGAGGAGGGAGAGGAGCATAAAAATAACTATTGACTACCAGGTTTAGTACCTGGGTGATGAAATGATCTGTACATCAAACTTCCGTGACACAAGTTAACCTATTTAACAAACCTGTATGTGTACCTTTGAGCCTGAAAGTTCAAAAAAAGAGGAAGCAACAGCTAATTTCATCCATTCACTGATGGGCTACAACTTTCTCCCATAGGAAGGTGCTCTCTCTAGCTGGTATTTTATAGTGATTTAAAAGCACAGGTTGAAAAATCCCAACTGGCCTGGCTAGCCTTGAGACTCCTCTGACTTCAGGTCTTTCATTTACAAAATGGAATTGAGCCCTCCTTGTTGGGGATGACCAGCTGTCCCAGCTTGCCCAGTACACTCAGTTATAGCCAATGAGACGGTTTGGCTGTGTCCCCACCCAAATATCACCTTGAATTGTACTAACCCCCAACCTGTCAACGGCGGGGCCAGGTGGAGATGATTGAATCATGGGGGTGATTTTCCCCATACTCTTCATATGGTAGTGAGTAAGTCTCACGAGAGCTGATGGTTTTATAAATGGGAGTTCCTCTGCACAGTCTCTCTTGTCTGCCACCACGTAAGACAGTAGTTTGCTCCTCTTTTGCCTTCCACCATGATTGTGAGGCCCTGCCACGTGGAACTGTGAGTTCATTAAACCTCTTTCTCTTTATAAATTATCCAGTCTTGGGTATCTCTTTATCAGCATCATGAGAACAGACTAATACAGCCAAATTCTAGATAGCCCATCAGTGCTGAGCAAACTAATACATTTCGTCCCCTCTATGAGAAACAAATGAGAAACTGTGTGTAATATATATAACACAGTGCCTGGCACATAAGAAAAGCTCCATGTATTAGCTATTATTAAATGGATTGGAGGGGGTCAAACTTGGTCTCCCCCCTCCACCTCCATGTGCATTTTATAAAATAAGAAGGAAACAACTTTCCATGACCCGGTGTCAGATTGGGTCACGATCTTCCTGGTGACACTGAGGGATTTGGAGCAGTGTGTCATCCATCCATGGTTGAGTGTGGAGTGTAGACAGGATGGGAATTGAATAGCCACATGAACAAGGTTGTTCTGTTGTTCTCATTTTCTCTGTGGATTTCCTCTCAGCCCGATTCTTCTTCCCATGGATGTTTTCAATCCTGAGCTTCTGGGGTCCCACATTTTCAACTTTATAAGGTTGGTACCAAAGTCATCATGGTTTTTGCCATTAAAAGTAATGTCAGCCAGGCACAGTGGCTCAAGCCTGTAATACCAGCACTTTGGGAGGCCGAGGCGGGTAGACCACAAGGTCAGGAGATTGAGACCATTTTGACTAACACAGTGAAACCTCGTCTCTACTAAAAATACAAAAAATGAGCCAGATATGGTGGCACACACCTGTAGTCCCAGCTACGAGGGAGGCTGAGGCAGGAGAATTGCTGGAACCCAGGAGGTGGAGGTTGCAGTGAGCTGAGATCTCGCCACTGGTCTGGGTGACAGAGTGAGACTCTGTATCAAAAACAACAACAACAAAAAAGTAATGGCAAAAACCACAATTACTTTTGTACCAACCTAATACCTTTCCTCATCATTAAAATAGCCAACGCATAGTCAACTCTTTGCATATCACAGATGATTTTTAATCACATTTTTATTTTTGCGTATAGTAACTCATTAAACTTAGCAACCCATGAAGTAGCAATGTTGTTTTCCGCATTTTGCAGATGAGGACACAGAGACACAGAAAGATGGAGAAGCTTGCCCAGGGTTTAAGAATTTAGCTGTCAGGAGACAAGATGCAAATCAAGGTAGGCTGGCATCCTTCAGTCTTACTTTCCTCACCTGTAAAATGGGCTAATATGAACTGCTCACCTGTTTGTAGGGCTGTTGAAAGAATCAGATGATTTGGTGTATGGGAAGACACATTGCTAGCTTTCAAGTATTAGCCAAATATGCCCTCATTATTTTTTCTTCACACTTTTATTTGCTCACTCTTGCTGTATGGTCTGAAACGGCAAACATTTTGAGAGCTCATAGGACTGCCCCAACGAGGTAGGTCCTTTCTGTCATCAGGGACACAAAGCCTTATTTCTTTGGAACCCTCCCCTTGGGGATGAAACTTAGAACAACGAATTGTCCCAAACTTAGGTCAGCGATGGCCCCACCTTTCCCCCTCTTTCAAATAGCCCTTGTTGCTATGAGACACAGAGTACAAAATGAGGTCCCCAGCATCACCTTTGCACAGCACAAAAGTGGACCATCCTGCTTTGAAGATGGGGAACAGATGACAAACTTTAGGCAGGGATTGAGTTACCATTCTGCAGCCTTGCACTGCAAACTAATTAGAATTCAGGCCTGTTTGAAAGAATCCAACCAAACAACGATGTCCTTGGAACACGTGATAATAGGAGCTGAACATCCAAGCTCGGGTTTGCTTTGGATTAGAAAGTTCGGCAGAGACGGTGTGTGTACACTGTGCAAACTACTCACTATTCCCTGTTTGCACACACCCACATGACACCCACTCTGATTAATGAAGGCTACATATGCACACTGACATTGGCATTGCAGCTCCAGAAGCATTAGAAATTTCCCCAGGTGTAGCTAGTTTATTTTCAGGTGTGGACAGGATGGTCATTAAAAACAGAGCCAGATTTGGTCTCCTACCTAAACTCAACACCTCCTCTGCCCCTCCCCTGGCAGCAGTTTTATGCCTGTGGAGCCTTTCTTTTGCTTGTTGGGTATGCAAACCTTTCACTCATCAGAGGCCCGGAGTACTTTGGAAGCCTCGGATGTGTCAGTATCAGTAAACTAATGGAAGCCATGTGTTCGCAGAATGGAAAAAAACCTGGCATCCTAAGGCCCCAGACATGTCTTGTCATAAACGGGTCTAAAGCAGAGACTCTCAGTCCTTTTCTCTTCATAGCAGGTTGTTGGCCACCCTGCTGATTAACTATTGATTATGCTATTTCAAATGATTCGATTCCTAAACATGAAGATCTCATTCTCCAAGGGCGAGGGAAGCAGCTAAGATTTATTGAATGTATATTAGGTGCTACGCAGTTTAACAATTTAATGATGAGCACGATGATTACATCACCTGCTGCGTCCTCATGCTCGGTGCAGAGGCCTGCTGAGAGCTTTATGTTGACTCATTTATTTAATCCTGACCCCAAGTAGTTGGGAGGTAGGTATTGTCATCCCATTTTATGGAAAGGAAACCCTTCCTCGGGAGGGTTGAGTAATGTGTCTGCTGGTGGTCAGGAGTGGGTTGGGACAGTCACCTATACTTGGAGTACATTTTTATTTATTTATTTATTTTTTACCCGCAGAGCACAATAACTTGGAAAGATAGGAATTATGGTGCCAATTTTATAAGAAAGCTGAGATTTAGAGAGTTGGAATAAATTTTCTACAAACATATGACTGGCTGGTAAATGACAGCAGAGAGAGGATATCCTAACATAGTCTCTAAAAGTCAGTGTATTCTTCTGTGATTTGCCACAGGGCAGAGTTTCTAAGGGGAGAAGGTTTAGATTTCCCAATAGTCAGACCAGGTGAGGTGCATACTTAATGTTTGCATCATACCAGAAGCTTAAAAAAAGAGAGAGGTTTTTAAAAGAATTGGGGTTATTCATGGAAATGCCAAATTATTAAAGTCATCATTAAGGAAACTGAAATCTTTTGGACTTCTTGGTTGGGTGTTTTATATTTTTGTTTCTTCAGTAAAAAACAATGTCAAAAATCTCAGTGGCTGCAAATTATGAAGATGTATTGTTTACTTACACTACACATTTACCGTGTGATATGGTTAGGCTCTGTGTGTGCCCCCACCCAAATCTCATCTTGAATTGTAATCCCCACGATTCCCATATGTTGAGGGAGAGACCAGGTGGAGGTAATTGACTCATGGGGTGGTTTTCCCCATGCTGTTCTCATGATAGTGATTTCTCAGGAGAGCTGATAGTTTTATAAGGGGGCGGGGCCTTCCTTCTTTGCTCAGCCCACTTCGCTTCCTTCCTACCACCTTGTGAAGAAGGTACCTCGAGGCTTTTTGGCCTTCCACAACGATTGTACGTTTCCTGAGGTCTCCCCTGCCATTCTGAACGGTGAGTCGATTAAACCTCTTTCCTTTATAAATTACCCAGTCTCAGGCAGTTCTTTATAGCACTGTGAAAATTAATACACCATGGGTCAGCCAGCAGGGAGTATGGGATGATGCAGGAAGGTGAGGTGGCTCTCTGCCGCTTTATCCTCCCCAGAGGAGCGAATGTGGAAGACCTTCCACCAACTGGAATCTCCCTGGCCTCAGTGGCATAGAGGAGGCAGCATGGGAAGGTTTGTGTGGACTCTTAAAGTTTTCTGCCTGAAAATGTCTCATTTCTTGTTCATGTGCTCTTGGCCAAAGCATATCTCATGGCATACCTGACTTTGGGGAGATGGGCAGTGGCATAGCCCCCATGTACATGGAAGCAGAAAACCCAGCCTCCTGAGGAACAGCCTCACAGTCACCATTTTGCTGAGAGACAAGTAGTGAGGTGAAGGGGACAGTAATTGTTTTCAGTGCTCAGAGCCCTCAAATGTGTTAATCCTTCCCAGATGGGGGAGGAGGGAAGGCTGGTAGCTCTTCCTTGCTGTTTGAATAAATGCAAGCAGTAAGACGCAATCCTTTCTTCTCCAGACACTGCGCCTTCAAATGTCCCACCTGATCCCAATTAACAAGCCTCTGTCTTATCACTACAATAGAAGCCGGGTTTATGGCCTTTTCACCCATAGACTGAGGGCTGCTTTCTTCTGGAGTTTTGTGAGTTCAGAGTGAAGCCTTGCTGCTCTTGGCATGAAAACAGATCCAAGCATAGAGTTGATCCTCTGCAGGGCCGTCGCCCTGGCTGTTAGCTTCCCTTCCTGTCTCCTCTTCCCCAGGCTTTGTCGACCATCTCTTCCCAGGCAGCATCTGAATCCTGGGGAGCAGCCTGAGGGTGGCCACTTTGGGGCCAAGGGGTTCTAAAGCCTCCCAATTAAAAGAAGCCAGGTGAAACTTAGGAGTCGTCTGAGGGTTTCATCTTTTCCCGTTAACTTGTAGGACATCCCTCTTTGCTTCAATTGCCTCATTATAAAAACCAGCTGCCCTCCCAAGGAGCAGTCTGCTGTCCAGTCAGCCACAGCTCACAGTGCAGCCTGGAATCTAAGGCTCCAAGACCCGCTCCCTTGGCCTCATATCACTGGCTTTTACCAGCTTCATCCCTTATTTTTGGGATGAAAGGCTGGGTCTGCAAGGTCAGTTCTGATGATTCTGGGCTTTTTAATTAAAGTCACCTGAATTTCTCACTCCTTTATTGCAGTCATCTTAGGGCCTGGTTTAGCTCGGACCTAGCTCCCGAAGGAATAACTTTGACATTTCTTTAAAAATTCACTGCAAACTGAGCTGTTTTCAAAAGTAAAGTCTGATTTAAAAAAATCCTTCCTTCTTTTCCTTTTGTGGTTCATTATCATCTTCTAAATTTCTTTCCTTTTCTCTCTCTCCTAAAACTGGAAGTATTTCACCCTGGCTTGCCAAATGATTTTTATCTCGGTAGAAAAAGAACTCGCTATTTCCTGAAAATCTACCACTGCCCCAACCCCTTTTTAAAGGCATTTTGTGCTGGGAATCAAAGTCAGGTAACTTGATAAGGAGTTAATGAACACAAATTAATTCTGTCTGCATTTAAAAGAGGGACAGCCTGGCCTCACAGAGTTATCTTATTTGCTTTTCTGGACATGACACTTTCTGGTTCTAACACTGTTGGAAAATTTAGGTACTTGAAGGCAATAAATAAAGGCATGCTATTTTCCCACTGGAGTAAGGTGATTATGTATGTGTAAATTATTCAGATAATTTTGGGGGTTGGGTGGGAGAAATATCATTCTAACACATCTGGCTAATTGCATGTAAATTGTCATCTTGACCCTCTGTCATGTGGATAATTTGCATTAAATCCTGGGATAGGGAATGGGAATTTTAAATAGTGTTTGTGTGACAGCTGCAAAAACAGTATTTTAATCATCCCAGGTCTCTCCTCCTGGAACAGGCTTGTACAGCAATAAGAGAGGTCCCTGACCTTCACTTTTCTTGGTTTTCTGAGGTTTAAGTTCCCAAGGACAGAACGTGCTTGCTCCATAATCCTTCTGGACTTGGAGAAGGACTTCCCAGTTTGAGGCAATATGTATTCTTCAAAGCTGACAACGTTCTATACTCTTGTAGAACTACTGAATGATGTTGCTTTAAAAGTGACATCGAAAAAAGGTAACATGGTGGTGGGGATAAGAGGACACACTTTAATATCTGGTCCTGCGAACTCCTATGACTGCGTGTCTTTGAGGCAGAAAGAATCAGGGCAGTGCTCCGGAGATCCCTGTTGTGTGGTGTATGGTGGGAGTGACAGCTGGACATCGAGGATGACCCGTGTCAGGCTTGAGGGTTTGCTCTTAGTATTGGCTTCCAAAGAATATAAAATCATAATGTAGAGAGGACCAGAGGCGAGGAAGTGACATCCCAGGAGATTTGTGTTGCTTCCTCTGGCCGGGAAGGACTAAATAAACATCAAGATACTTCCTCCTTTTTTTTCCTTCTTTTCTAATTTGTTAGCAGCTCTTTCTAATGATGTTAGAGAGTGGGTGACATTAGAGGAGCTGGAGGGTGGAGGGAAAGTCAGAGAGGTGTCCAATACTGCTCCATTTATTTGTCCAATTGCACTTTCTCTCTTTCCCCTCCCCTCCCTCCCCTTCCCCCCTCTCCCCCTTCTCCCCTCTCCCCCTTCTCCCCTCTCCCCCTTCTCCCCTCTCCCCCTTCTCCCCTCTCCCCCTTCTCCCCTCTCCCCCTGCTCCCCTCTCCCCCTGCTCCCCTCTCCCCCTGCTCCCCTCTCCCCCTGCTCCCCTCTCCCCCTGCTCCCCTCTCCCCCTGCTCCCCTCTCCCCCTCCTCCCCTCTCCCCCTCCTCCCCTCTCCCCCTCCTCCCCTCTCCCCCTGCCCCCCTCTCCCCCTGCCCCCCTCTCCCCCTGCTCCCCTCTCCCCCTGCTCCCCTCTCCCCCTGCTCCCCTCTCCCCCTGCTCCCCTCTCCCCCTGCTCCCCTCTCCCCCTGCTCCCCCTCCCCCTGCTCCCCCCTCCCCCTGCTCCCCCCTCCCCCCTGCTCCCCCCTCCCCCCTGCTCCCCCCTCCCCCTGCTCCCCCCTCCCCCCTGCTCCCCCCTCCCCCCTGCTCCCCCCTCCCCCCTGCTCCCCTCTCCCCCCTCCCCCCTCCACTCTCCCCCCTCTCCCCCCTCTCCCCCCTCTCCCCCCTCTCCCCCCTTTCCCCCCTCTCCCCCTCTCCCCCTTTCCCCCTGTCCCCTCCTCCCCATCTCCCCTCCTCCCCATCTCCCCCCTCCCCATCTCCCCCCTCCCCATCTCCCCCCTCCCCATCTCCCCCCTCCCCATCTCCCCCCTCCCCATCTCCCCCTCCCCATCTCCCCCTCCCCATCTCCCCCTCCCCATCTCCCCCCTCCCCATCTCCCCCCATCTGCCCCCTTTCCCCATCTCCCCCCCTTTCCCCATCTCCCCCCCTTTCCCCATCTCCCCCCCTTTCCCCATCTCCCCCCCTTTCCCCATCTCCCCCCCTTTCCCCATCTCCCCCCCTTTCCCCATCTCCCCCCCTTTCCCCATCTCCCCCCCTTTCCCCATCTCCCCCCCTTTCCCCATCTCCCCCCCTTTCCCCATCTCCCCACCTCCCCCCTCCCCATCTCCCCCCATCTCCCCATCTCCCCCATCTCCCCCATCTCCCCCCATCTCCCCATCTCCCCCTCTCCCCATCTGCCCCCCATATCCCCGCTCTCCCCATCTCCCCGCTCTCCCTCTCCTGTTTCTCTCCCCCTCTCTCCCCCCACCTCTATTTCTCTCTTTGTCTCTCTCTTTCTCTCTCACTCTTCCCCATTGATGCAGCCTCCTCCACACACTCCTTGGAACTTACTCTTGAGGTAAGTACTGAAGAAATTGTGCTCACTGAGATGGAAAGTCTCCAGCTGCATCCTATTTTTTATATTAAACATTCTATTGAAATTTAAGCAGTAAAACCCGAAGCCGGATAATTTGCCACATTTTCTTTAGTATTGCATTCTTGGTGAGACATTATAATAAATGGCTTGCATTATTTCTATTTATTCGTTGCCACTAACACTTGGGGAATGGATTTGTATTTGTGTGCACATGAGTAGAAGTCTGGGTAGTCCTTGAATTTATCTTAAGCTCAGCTAGAGATGTGAAGGCCCTGGTAAACTAAAATGGAATTCTTAGGCCAAATCCTAAATATCGGCCGGAATTTCCAAAGTGAACGTTTCTCATCCCTTGCGTTTTGAGGATGCTTCCCTGATAATTTTGCTTCTTTATGGATCTCAATCTAGAAGGTGGAGGATGTGCTTTCCACTTCTTTATGATCTCAGCTGAGACGTTACAGAAATGATTTTACCTTTTTAAGGGTTCCTTCCATGTGTTGAGTAGCTGTCTGTCAGTCTCAGCAGAAACCTCCTGAATCTTTCTCCAGCTCTGGATGTTTTGAATGAGGAGAGTTGGAATGGGGAACGATCTGTGGTAGGGTTCCACAACCCAGCAAAGTACAACAGTTATTGGCCTCAGGATTCTGGGGTTTGAGGTGCTTGGCTCTTGGTTGAGAATAACAGGAAAGGGGGAACCCAGGACACCATAAGGAGGATACTGGCAATGCTGGTGGAATTCAGATGAGTGGGGAGTGGGGAGGACTCCAGGGTGCTCCAAATAAGGCTCCCTTGAAATAACTGGACACTTGCCTGTCATGCGTTCCTGGATTCCATTCTCAATGTTCATGCTGAATCATTTCATTTTCATCCAAGGGCTTTTCAGTTTGCCTTCCAGGATTACAAATTGATTTTATCTGCTAAGGCAGACTCAGGCTTGTTGGTACCAAGGTTATTCAATGTTGTCAAATGGCCATGCAATCTTGGGAAAAATGCAAGAGAGAATCATCGAAGCATCAATCTGTGTCCTCTAATCCAAAATTCTACTTGTCCCAAGTATCTAGCTGTCTTTGGTATGGTTTTTTAATTCTGAGTTATCAGTGAGTCAGACACCCAGAATTACCTACTGATGATGGGACTCAAGCTATAAATAATCCAGATAAATGCCTATATTCCTTTTCCATGTGCTAAAACAACACACTTTCTTGTAGCCTATTTATTAAATGCATTCTCTTTATTCTCTTTGCATTCCAGCCAGTTTGCATAATAAGTAAGAATTAAGGTTAATGACGTGAAAAAATTGTGAGGACTTGAACTCAAGTTTCTGATTTACTGATAACCAACTGTATGACCTTGGCAAAGTCCTCTAACTTTTCTGAAGGTCTGAGATGTTCAGTGGGAATTAAATATTCTAAGACGTCATGTCGGAAAGCCAGTGGAAGTTGCCACTGATTTGTGTCGCCATTGCTTAGTTCTTCTTTTTGCAAATATTTTTAAATAAAAGAATATATCACACTCTAGCCATGACATGGAGGTGGGAAGCTTTCATTTCTTAGCGGCAATGGTAAATGCAGGTAACCTAGAGATAGGATTTAAGGTTGCCCTATGACAGCAATCTATTTCTTCCCTAACACTCATCTCCTTCCTAGGTTATTATTGGGCTTACTTGAGATTTACTCATTTGGATTAACAAATTTCTTTCTCTGGAGCCTTCCGTGGTTGCCTGTATTAGTTTTCTATACCTGCCATAACAAATTACCGTAAGTCTAGTGGTTTAAAACAACACACATTTATTATCTCCTAATTTCTGTAGGTTAAAAAGTCCAACATGGTTCTCAGTGGGCTAAAATCAAGATATTGGTAGGAATGTTTCTTTGGAGGCTCTGGTGAAGAATCAGGTTCACTTGGATTGTTGTCAAATTCAGTTCCTTGCGGTTAAGGATGGAGGCCCCTGTACCCCTGCTGGCTGTCAGCCCGGTCACCTGTACTGCTTGGTTTCTGTCTCCCTTGCTCCTCCTTCAGAGCCAGCAAGTTCAAGTCAAAATTCTCATTTTTTCCTCACCTTTGGCTTCTTCTGTTGCACATACTTCTGTCTTTCTCTTCTTTTAAAGGCTCATGTGATGACATTGAGCCTACCTGGATGATCTAGGCTACTTTCCCTACTTTAAGGTTAGCTGATTAGCAACCTTAATTGCATCTTCAAAGTCCCTGCACAGAATTAACAAGTTGAGTGATCAAATAACCAAGGGATGGGAATCTTGGGATGAAGAAAGTATCTTTATAGTCCTTTGTTCTGCACTCTCCTGCAGGGTAACGTATTAAGCCATTATCACTCACTAACATCTTTGTGGAATTAGCCTAATGGACAGATTTCCAGTATCCCTGCCAGGTAAAGGGACTATGATGATTTTTTTTTTAATTGCTACATAAGAAATTACATGAGAGATTAATTCAGTGTTTGAGATGGTCAGGGGTTAGAAATTTTGGGCAGGAGCCACTGAGGGGAGTGGGGTTCTAGACTAGTTGGCATAAAGGGAGAAATTGTCCCTAATAGAGAAAAACAAAATGAGAGATTTTTTTCCAAAGGGAAACAAAATAATTAACACTATTCTGATATGTTTGAGGTTGAGAAGTACCCTCCTGATGTATAAGTAATATAATACTGTTGAAATATACATTGTCTTCATTCAAAGCACAGCTTTTATAATAAAGAAAAAACTGAATTTCTTATTAAACGTTTGAGAAAATATTTGAAGACATTTTTATGAGCTGGATATAGAAGAAATTCTTTTCTTCTCCCTTTTCCCTTTCTTAGTTTTAAAAGTTGAGTTCAATTACAATTTCAACCTAGCCCCATGAAATATACTCTTTGTAATATTGTGCATGTAGCTTTATAGATACAGATATTGTTTGCATATAATATATGCTGCTTCAGAATATCTACAAGGGCAAAAATATACTGCCTTCTTTGGCGATATGACATGCACATATACTTTATGTATATTTCTCTTTGTCCATATTTCTACCTATAGAGACATAAATATATATAGCTAAAGGCTGAAGCCCATATAACATATTGCCATGTTATTACATGGACATATATACAAGACTTTGCATTCTTGACCAAAAGCAATTGCAGTATTACCTAAGTATTGCACAAGTATTTGCAATATTAAAAGTTTTATTTTCACTCAGAGTCCATCTTTACATGACTCTTTTAAATTCCCCTTGGAATGGATGTAGGTCTCATCCAAATATTCAAACAGAATCACTTCCTAATTGCAAGTTCTTTCTAGGGTAATGGAAAACATATTCTTTTTACACGTTCATTTTGTGGTCCTCAAGGTTTCCCATCCACGGTCTCTCTGTGAATTCCCTTTGGGCTTAGTTTGGCCCGAAGGAGTGTTTGCAGGAGCGACTAGAAGACAGGCTTGCTTTTGATAAAGGTATATCATTTCATCAGGCTTGACACATTCAGAATCCAACCCACCCTCAGTACCTGGGGTTTTTCAAATCATACATTAATCTGTGTCAAGTTGACTATTGTCTGGTATGTTCAGGCCCTTGACTGGAAGTAACAGGGCTGAGGGAGAAAAGAAATCATATCCTGTCAATAAGCGCTGAAAATATTTAGTGTGGCAAGCTCTGTGTTTTCTTTCTTATGAAAAGCTGATTAATATTCAGTGGTTGAAGGTTAATACCCCATTCATTTTATTCACTTTACATCCTGCACACAGCAGTGACTGTTCCAATTTCAACTCCTAATTCATACAAATCTGGTTCCAATCAGGAGATTAGTAACTTACTGCCTAAGCAGAAACAAATCACACAATTACTAAGCTTATCTTTCTACCCATGCACAGACACGTACATGTGCTTGAAATGGACTCATTCATGGGTGCAGATTCATAGAGACCAGCAAAGCTTCATCGATGTGGATTTAGCTGGGAAATTTCATTTGCTGGCACAGCATGTGCTAGGGACAGATACATGAAACTGACATGAAGAAGGCATTGTCTACATATATTCAGATGTGCCCAAGTCTTGAAGCTGATTCATTAATTGTGCCTCTGTTAGGTTTTCTATATCACAAATATTTCTGTACTGAGTCATATTTTAAACATATTAGGATGAGTCCTTACTTATAGTCTCCCTACGCTTCATTCTTTCGCAGAATATGGTTGTATTCTGAGAGTTAACCATCACAGCTCAGTACATTTGTTTACAAATTCATTTTTATGTTCACTGTGATTTGGGGGATATCTATCCATAGTTGCTGTGCAGGAAAGATGAGGTTAGGTGGGCATCTGCAGTCAGGGTAGGAGGGAAGGGAGGGTAGGTATGTGAAGAAGTTTGCTTTTTAGATGATGGCACGCGGAAGTTGACCTAAAGAATGCATCATCACAGCGACTGGCCATCAGATGGTGAGAATAACGGTGATTCTTCTATTGTTTTTAAAAATTGTATTTATTTTTGCTCAACACATGCATTGTCCTGCTATAAAACTGACACAATGAGACTAAAAATATATCTTAGTGCTTCATATTATCATTGCTTTATTTTATTTTATTCTAGGGACTTGATTTTGATTCCTTATCAAAAAGGATGCTTCCCAAAGCCTTGGGGAAATGGGAATGAATGGGATGCTATTCTAGCTTATTTGAAAGCCTAAAATCCATGTCATCTAGAGACCTCTAGGATTTCATCCCCTTTCCTTTCCTTTTTGACTCCTGTATCTTGGAAAAAGGCAAAGTACAGGATTTGGAGCTTACAAAAGAAATACAAAAAACGAAAACCCCACAAAAATGACTACCATCATCACTGCTGAACAACCCCGTCTTAGAAGGATCTCTTTCACTTGCTGGTTAAATGGCCTTGGCTTCTCTGAGCCTCTTAATCTAGATTGAAGACGAAATAATGCCATGTATGAACATGGTACTTAGAACATCACAGGACCTCAATGGTGGTCATTAATTACAGGTTTGATGTGAGGGCTGTGTGATTCATATTTGTGAAAATATTTGGAAGTCTATGTATTGTTAAATTATGCATCAGTACTGTTTCTTGATACAATTATATATATTTTTAAACTTTTAAGTTCAGGGCTACAAGTGCAGGTTTATTTCATGGATAAATTTGTGTCATGGGGGTTTGTTGTGCAAATTATTTTATCACCCAGGTATTAAGCCTTGTATCCACTGGTTATTTTTCTGGATCCTCTCCCTCCTTCCACTCTCCACCCTCCAAAAGACCCAGTGTGTGGTGGTCTTCTCTGTGTCATTGTGTTCTCATCATTTAGCTCCCACTCATATGTGAGAACATGCAGTATTTGGTTTTCTATTCCTGTGTTAGGGCTGGAGATAGTTATCCTTAGCAAACTATCTATGTCCCTGCAAAGGACATGATCTCATTCCTTTTTATGGCTGTGCAGTATTCCATTGTGTATATATGCTACAGTTTCTTTACTTAGTCTATCTTTGGTGGGCATTTAGGTTGATTCCATGTCTTCGCTATTGTGAATAGTGGTGCAGTAAACATACATGTATATGTGTCTTTAGAATAGAATGATTCATATTCACTTGTTTGATGTGAGGACTGTGTGATTCATACTTGTGAAAATACTTGGAAGTCTATGCATTGTTAAGCAAATTATGCATCATTACTATTTTTCTCTCTCTTTATATATATCTTTATTTACACACACACACACACACACACACACACACACACACACCCCTAGTAATGGGATTGCTGGGTCAAATGGTATTTTTGTCTTTACATCTTTGAGGAATCACCGCACTGTCTTCCACAGTGGCTGAACTGACACTCCTACCAGCAGTGGGTAAGCAGTCCTTTTCCTCCACAACCTCACCAGCCTCTGTTATTTTTTGACTTTGTAGTAATAGTCATTCAGACTGGTATTAGATGGTATCCCATTGTGGTTTTGATTTTCATTTCTCTAATGATCAGTGATGTTGAGCTTTTTTTTTTTTTCATATGATTGTTGGCCACATGTATGCCTTCTTTGGAAAAGACTGTGTTTATGTCCTTGGTGCAATTATATTTCAAATGGCCTTGGTGGCTTTTACCTGTCTGTGTCTACCTACTTGATAGGGTTTGACTATGTCCCCGCCCAAATCTCATTTTGAATTGTAGTTCCCATAATCCCCAAGTGTTTGTGGGAGGGACCCAGTGGAAGGTGACTGGACTATGGGGGCTGTTCTCATGATAGTGAGTGAGTTCTCATGAGATCTGATGGATTTATAAGAGGCTTTTCTCCTTCACTCTACACTTCTCCTTGGTGCTGCCAGGTGAAGAAGGATGTGTTTGCTTCTCTTTCTGCCATGATTATAAGTTTCCTGAGGCCTCCCCAGCCATGCAGAACTGTGAGTCAGTTAAATCTGTTTCCTTCATAAATTACCCAATCTCGGGTATTTCTTCATAGCAATGTGAAAATGGACGAATGCACTCCTCTCCCCAACCAAACTCCAGCACTGGCCTACCACCTGCTGTGTTCTTTTTGAATTGGAGGAGACACTATCACCTTCACTTTTTAGCTAAATCTTAAGCATCTTATAGCTACTGCTAACGGCCTGGGTCAGCAAGAGCCTGAGGAGCTGGGGAAGTTTCTATCAGCAGAAATTGCACTTCTAATGAAATTCAAACATGCCTGTCATAAAGTGCTTGAGAATATGGAGGCCCAGATCTCAGATTAATATCCAGAAAGCCACATTTTATTCATGGATGCCAAATCACACTAACCTGGGGAAGTCCTTGGAGTCTTTTAACTGGGACTTTCCTGACCACTTTCTGACCTGTACCATCTTTTTTTTTTTTTTTTAACTGTGGTAAAATACACCATAAATTTATCATCTTAACAATTTTTAAGTGTAGAATTCCGTGGCATTCAGTACATTCACATTGTTTTGTAACCATTACCACCATCCCTCTCTAGAACTCTTTCCATCTTGCAAAACTGAAACTCTGTACCCATTAAATGTTATTTACCTATTCCTCTTCCCTTAGCCCCTGACAGCCATGACTCTACTTTCTGTCTCTATAGATTTGTCTATTCTCAGCACCTCGTGTAAGTGGAATCATACAGTATTTCTCCTTTTGTGATTTATTTCATTTAACATCATGTTGACAAGGCTCGTTCTTAGGACATGAGTCACCCCTTTTTGCATGAGGAGGAATCAGTGGCTACTCCCCTAGAGGTGTTTAGGGGGTCAGGAGGAACCACACATTTAGTTTCCATGAAGTCATTGGGTACTGACAACAATCCAAGGTGAGATATCAGCGCTAGCCTTCCTTGTAATTGGTGATGATAAACCATGATCAGCAGCTCTTGACAATCCGGGGGATCTGAAAAGAATTCTAGGAGACAAGGACTCCCAGCAGAAAAGCACATGCCTTCCGCTTTTACCTACAGGCAGGCACTACATGGAAATGTGTGATCGGGCTTCTCACTGCAGAGGAAGGCTCACCATTGTAGTGCTTTCTCTTTTTATTTCAGATGCCATCAGGAGGGATCTTTGATTTTGGGAAACACTATTTTCTCTTCCTGCCTTTTGGTGACTGTACAAACTTAAAAAAAAAAAAAAAAAAAAAAACTCTCCAGCTTCAGCACAGCTCCACACAGGGTGTCTAGCCAAAATGCAAAGTTTTACCACACTGCACAAGCAGACAGTGTTTTTCAAGTGCGGGAACAGAGCGAGGTGCCTTTCAGCACCTTTTTCGGCACTTCTTTAAAAAATGATTTAAATTGGAGGCAATAGCACCAAATGCTGAACATCTGACCCTCAGACAAGACTTAATGAATCATACACTTTAACAACATCACTCTTCTCCAGCCACTTGCCTTGGCATTCATGGTTGCTGGTTGTTTTTTTTTTTTTTTTTTTTTTTTTTTTTTTTTTTTTTTTGCCCCACAAAAACATTTGTTCTGCAGACCATTTGCCTGTTAGAGTGTCCTGAGCAACTCTTCATATTCATGGCAGGGAGAACTGGCCAGGGAAACCTGCAGAACTGAGTTCCTCTTAGAGTCTTCTCTCTCTGGATCTGAATTTCAGAGGGAAAGGACAGCAGTTCTCCTTAGAGACTGGATTTAGAACCACCTTTGGTCTATCCCCCGTATAATCTCTTGCAGAATATTCAAGTTGCACAACCAAATATTTTCAGCCCTACAACATCCAGCATCATGACTGATTTGAATCAAAATAACAAAAAAGCACATTTTGTGGGTAGAAAAATTCTAGTTCAGGGGGAAAGACGGTAATTCTGAGTATTGAGTTGGAGCGAAATCATTATCGTTGGTGTCATAAATTAAACCTCACTTGGCAGGGGATAGTAGTAAAGCTCAGAGCTTGCCTGATAGTTGCTAAGGGCATCGGCAGAGTGGACAGAGGCTGCCCAGCTTTAACAAGGATTGTGTATTAGTGGCTTGCCTGCCTTTCTGATGGGTAACTGTCTGATCATTATTCTGCTGGCACTCAGCACCATAGGCAGGGAGGATAATGAGGCCATTCCCTCTGTGGCTGCAGCGCATGCAAACAATTTAATCTTCCACTCCAATCCTTAATGTAAATGTTTAATATAAACCTGATGTTAACATGATGTACATGAATTTACTGGCAGGCAAAGCTGGGATTTACATTATGTTGAAAATCAGATGTTCTTTGCAGCTGGGGATGGGAAAACCCTTAAAGATGGCAAGGATTTCTATTTTAATGGCAGGTGCACCATGCTCATGGCATCATGGGGGACCAGCCACTCACTGATGCTGACCTTGTGTCTAGCGGTTAGAATTTAGATAATGTCAAAAGAGTACAATGGTTCAGTAAAAATATGAATTTCCATGTCTAAAATTTTTGTAAAACTTTATATTTCTTCCTCTGACATAGAGGAAATGTCCACTCTTGGCTATGATGGAACATAGCACTGGATGATTATTGGATCACCCCACACCCAAATCCAATAACTTCTTTGCAGACTGTTCCATGAATAACAACCTAGACTCTAGACCACCAGCTGGTAAACTAAAGTCTGTGGGCCAAATTAGGCCCACAGCTTGTTTCTGTATGGCCACAAGCTAAGAATAGTTTTTACGTTTTTAAATGGTTGGAGGAAAAAAACCAAACTATGTTATGGCATGTAAAAATTAAATGAAATTCAAATGGTAGTTTCCATAAATAAAGTTTTATTGGAACACAGCCACAGTCATTCATTTATGAACTCTCTATGGCTGCATTTGCACCATGATTGCAGAGTCGAATAATCATGTCAGTGACTATAAGCCCACAAAAATGAAAATAGTTACTGTTCATCTCTTTACATAAAACGTTGGCTCACCCTTGCTCTAGATAGCCCATACGCTATGATGCTACTGATGATGATAATAACAGTAGCTAGTAATTGTTGATCACTTTTGTGTATTAGGTGTGTGTATATTGACCACCCTATCATCACATGTAGTATACAAAAAATCACTTTTAAAAAGTTATATTAGGTATTTATAGCATTGTCCTCTACCTTCTTCTGTTCCTCTAGATTTAGGCTATTCTACATGTTAATGGTTATCTGGAAAGAGATTTGTAAAAATCCTTCAAAGTTTACCATATTCCCAGATGTTTGATGCTTTATAAATCAGGTAAGTATTTCACAAAACTGGCTGATCATCAGTATTGTGAGAGAAGCTTTTTTTTTTTTTTTAATTGTACTTTAGATTCTGAGGTACATGTGCAGATCATGCAAGATTCTTGCATAGATACATTCATGGCAAGGTGATTTGCTGCCACCATTCCCCATCACTTATACCTGACATTTCTCCCCACGTTATCCCTTGCCTACCCTCCCCTCCAGTATCCCTCCTATAGTGCCCCCAACAAACCCCAGTGTGTGATGTTTCTCTCTTTTTGTCCAAGTGTTCTCATTCTTCAGTACGTGCCTATGAGTGAGAACATGTGGTGTTTGATTTTCTGTCTTGTGTCAGTTTGCTGAGAATGATGGTTTTCAGGTTCATTCATGTCCCTACAAGGACATGAATTCATCATTTTTTATGGCTGTGTAGTATTCCGTGGTGTATATGTGCCACATTTTCTTTGTCTAGTCTATTTGGGTTGGTTCCAGGTCTTTGCTATTGTAAACAGTGCTGCAACAAACGTACCTGTGCATGTGTATAATAGAATGATTTATAATCCTTTGGGTATATATCCAGTAATGAGATTGCTGGGTCAAATGGAATTTCTATTTCTAGATCCTTCAGGAATCTCCACACTCTTCCACAATGGTTGAACTAATTTACATTGCCATCAACAGTGTAAAAGTGATCTTATTTCTCCACATCCTCTCCAGCATCTCTTGTCTCCAGATTTTTTAATGATCACCATTCTGACTGGCATGAGATGGTGTCTCAATATGGTTTTGATTTGCATTTCTCTAATGACCAGTGACAATGAGCGTTTTTTCATGTTTGTTGGCTTCATATATGTCTTCTTTTGAAAAGTGTCTGTTCATATCCTTCGCCCACTTTTGGATGGGTTTGTTTGTTTTTTTCTTGTATTCAGAAGACCAGAGGTTCTTAAAAGATGCCTATGCTGGCCCAGGGTGGTGGCTCATGCCTGTAATCCCAGCACTTTGGGAGGCCAGGGCAGGCAGATCTCCTGAGGTCAGAAGTTTGAGAACAGCCTGGCCAATGTGATGGAACTCTGTTTCTACTAAAAATACAAAAAAATGAGCCTGGATACAGAGTGCCTAAACCTAGTTACCTGAATGACTAGATAGCATGATTGCTGATGACACGTGTTGACTCCCTTCCCCTTCTTATGAAAGAATTCCCCTATGCAAATAACATTGCACCCATAGAGCATGCTGGTGCACTACCTGTAGTCCCAGCTACTCTGAAGGTTGAGACGTGAGAATCGCTCAAACCAGGGAGGCAGAGGTTTTAGTGAGCCAAGATCCTGCCATTGCACTCCAGCCTGGGCTACAGAGTGAGACTCCATCTCAATAATAATAATTTAAAAAGCCTGTGCATAAGGAAACAGGATCTGGGGCTGGAACCCAGGACTTCTGTTTGATTTTTGTCTTTAAGTCCCACCAGTGATACTAAGAATCAGCTTGATATGGGGACACTGGACAAGCTACAGTCATGTACCATGTAACAGCATTTTGGTCAATGGCAGACTGCATGCATGACAATGGTCCCACAAGATTATAATGGGGCTGAAAATTCCTATCTGGTGATGTTGAGTCAGTCCTCATGTGTTTGTAGTGATGCTGGTGTAAAGAAACCTACTGCACTGCCAATAATATAAGGTCTAGCACGTACAAGTATGTATGGTACGTAATACTTGATAGCGATAACAACTTATTGGTTCATGTATTTACTATGCTTTTATCACTATTTTAGAGAGTACTCCTTCCACTTATATATTTTTTTAAAGTGAACTGTAAAGCAGCATCAGGTCCTGCAAGAGGTGTTCCGTAAGGCAGCATTGCTATTACGGGAGATGACAGATCCATGTATGTTATTTCCCCTTTTCTGAAGACCTTCCAGTGGGACGAGAGGTGGAGGTGAAAGAGAGTGATATTGATAACTGTGATCCTGTGTAGGCTTAAGCTAATGTGTGTGTTTGTGTCTTGGTTTTCAACAAAAATGTTTAAAAAGCAAAAAATAAAATTTCAAAATGGAAAAAAGCATATAAAATAAGGACATAAAGAAAATATTTTTGTACAGCTCTTCAATGTGTTTATGTTTTAATCTAAGGGTTATTACAAAATAGTCAAGGGTTTTTAAAATTGGAATGTTTGGAAAGTAAAAAGTTATAGTAAGATAAGGTTAACTTATTATCAAAGGAAGAAAAATTCTTTTAAAAATAAATGTAGCATAGCCTAAATATAGTGTTTACAAAGTCTATGTAGTCATGTACAGTAATGTCTGAGTTTCTCACGGTCACTCATCACTAACCCACCGCAGCTTCCAGTCCTGCAAGCTTTGTTCATGGTAAGTGCCTCATACAGGAATGCCATCTGTTTCTCTTTCATACCATATTTTTACTGCTCCTTTTTTTGGATATGTTTGCATACATAAATATTGGCCATTGTGTTACACTTGCTTACTTCATTCAGCACAGTAATATATTGTATAGGATCGTAGTTCAGGAGCAATATTTTTCATCATAGATCTCTGTCATGAAATGACACTGAACTATAATTATTTTGTTTCAGAGAGATATGATGTGTATTATAGTTAGTACCTGATTTGAAACTCCTTCAGAAAGAAGTAGATTTCCCTATGTGAAACAATCTCTAGCCTTTCAACCCCCAAGTCTCTTCCTATCTCTTACTGAATTAGCAAGATAGGAGCCTGGATACAGAGTGCCTAAACCTAGTTACCTGAATGACTAGATAGCATGATTGCTGATGACACATGTTGACTCCCTTCCCCTTCTTATGAAAGAATTCCCCTATGCAAATAACATTGCACCCATAGAGCACTGAATTCTTAGATATTAGAGCAGCCCAGGACTCACCCTGTTAGAGCACTCCTGTTCCCAGTCGAATGTTCACTAAAGAGCCAGACTGATCTTAATTGAGAATGAAATTTTCTACCTGGCCTTAGTGTAACCTGCTAGGAAGGTAAGGTGAAAATATCAGCAAATTCAATATCTGCACTTTTATGATGGGAACCTAATTTTTTCCTCTAAACTTTTAGGATTAATTTCTCTAGTTTATAGGCTGTATGGAAATGTCTCAAGGTCCCTTTGGCTCCCTGGATGAAATAATTAGCTGCACATGCTATCCAACACTCTTCTATACTTTGGCCCCTCATTAGTTTCAAATCTCAGTTTAATTTCCAGGAGAAATAGTTCAGGGTTTCCTGAGACTTAGCAATTGAATCTGACTGACTGCAGGGGGTCTCATATCCAGACTGCCTTTTTCCTGATTCTCCACCCACCTCTCACCACCTCTTCCCCCCAATCAGATCTCCATAAGATGCAGTTTTGCTGCCTCTTGAGTGTGCAAATGGGACAGACCAGAAATTGTTTCCTGAAAACCAAATGCTTCTATTTGCTCTCTTTCTAATTGCTCCTGGAGCTGGATTTGAAACCAGTAGCTTTCTGGCATAGGTTTTCTTAAGTCTATCCATGGTAAATTGGTGCAACCCTAGAATCAAGTGGTTAAGCTGTTAACTAAGAAAAATGATGGTAATTCATGTCATTTATTCATTTGATGTGAATGATATGTAAATACCAGGATTTTTTTTTTCCACATTGTAAACCTGAACTCTGTGGTTCTTTGTTGTTTTCAGCCTTCATATGCATGCTGTGGGTTTGACCAGCTTAGATAAAAATGACAGGTTAGATTTCATCAGGGAATTTTGAATCCTGTTTCCAGCACCAACTCAAGTACATACTAGATCTTGAAGAAAAGACTAAACTATTTGAAGATAACACTGTTATTGTGATAAAGTTTCAGGTTTTAAAAACTACTTTGGTTAACTTGTATTATTACTCTGAGGAAATATAACAAAATGAAAAGTTATATTTCATATATTAACATCAGAAAAAACTTCTTCCCTGGATGATTTGTTAGCTCAGATGTTTGATTAGGTTACGTTTTAAATGATTTTTTATTTATAGAAACAGTGTCTTGCTATGTTGCCCAGGCTGGTCTTGAACTTCTGAGCTCAAGCAATCTACCCACCTCAACCTTCCAAATTCTTGGGCTTCCAGGCATGAGCCATCATACCCAGCCTCAATTAGGTTTTGACTGATGACTTTGGACAAATTATTGAATTTCTCTGATACTTATTGTTCTCATCTCTAAGATGAGAGTAATAATTCCCAAAACTAGAAGGTTTAAATGAAAATAAAATAAAAACTTAGAGTTTGGCACACAAATACATTTTCACTCTTCTGTACCCCAACTTCCTTCACCCCGTGTCTTCATTCCAGGGAAACAAAGTTGTAATGGGAGACTTCTAGGTGACTTTACCCTAAGTTTACATTCAACTCCTTGGAATCACCTCTGCTCCAATTTACTTTGTATAATGGCTTGAAGAGTTGGGTTATCACAACTGTGTCTGGGCAGGTAAACCGTTGTTAGATGCGCTGAAGGAAGACTGCAGATAAACTGGGCTGGGTTCTTTCATATACCTGTGTTACCAGTCACGATGCCTTATCAAATCTTTCTCTTAAATTGTTTAAAAGAATTAATGTGATGGCTAATCCAGGATGGTGTTTAGAGAGCCTATTTTTCCCCTGGATTATAAAACTAAGCGAATAAATAAATGTGGAAATGTTTAGATGTTAGGAAGCCATGAGAAATAATATAAGGGAAAGATGTAAGAAATGGTCTGGTAATGCTTTGCAAAATGGTATTACACTGGCCATTTGTCATGTCTAGGAAAATATGAACATGTCTCAAGTGCAGTGCTTTGTGTAGACTACATAACTGGAGAGGTGAACTGGGTGAGCACACTCCAGTAAGTACTTCTGGACATTTCTTTTGCATCTTTGATGCAGATTTTTTTTTTCTCCTGGCGTTTGAGACATAACTATATTTTTTGACAAGCAGAGATACTCTGGAAAATGTGAATTTTAGTATCAAAAAGAAAGAAATTGGATTTTGAATTCTATTTATCAGCTGTGCCACTTAGGTAAGGGTCTCAAATTGGTTGACCCTTAATTCCCTCTTAGCTATATATTTTTTTTCTATGTTTGTATTGAGAACTACTGGATTAATATACATGTATACTCGTCATAGACTAGCTGCTTAGTTCCATGTCAGCATTCGTATTTCAGTGTTCAAAATGTGGCCAATTTTGTTTTAGGCACTTAAGTCCTCAATCTTTTCTGGATATATTGCACGTTTGTATTTGTTTGCTTGTTTTTTGCTTCTGTTGGGTAGCTTTACTCGTGTTAAATCACCTACTCAAAATGATTTTCTTATCCAAGTCAGTAACTTAAGTCCTTTGATTCATAGTCATCAGTTCATTCACAACCTAGTTCAGTGCCTCAATCCTCCAAAAAGCTCTCCTTGACCAACTACATTTTATGACCCATCACTTATTCATTGTTACATTTATACTTCTGTACATATTCTGACCTAAAATACTCATGCTTTCTTTACAGCTATGATTATTTGACACATCCCTATTTTTTTTCCTCTTCCAGACAATAATTTATAAGGCAGTGATTATGGCCTAATGCTATATCAATCAAAGGAATGATTGCATCCAAGACCATCCCTGTCATACAATAAGAAACTGCATAATGCTTGTTATTATGAATTTACCTGAGTTCATATTAAAAATGACTACAGAATTACTTATGGGTCTTATCCTTCTGTTGCTTGGTTTATAACTTTGTGGCTTACGTGATATTGGCTGAGGATAGAGGATATTGATTAAAAGTTGCCATTATTATGTATCAAGGCCAGCAAAGCAATTAGATCTCAAATATCCAGCTTACTCTTTTTTTGGTAGATTTTTGTGGGTATACAGTAAGTGTATACACTTATGAGGTATGTGAGATATTTTGATACAGGCATGCAATGCACAATAATCACATCAGGGTAAATGGGGTATCCATCACTTCAAGCATTTATCATTTCTTTATGTTACAAACAATCCATTGATACTCTTTTCATTATTTTAAAGTATACATAATTATTAATAGCCTCTGGTAGCCATCATTCTATCTTCATGAGTTCAATTGTTTTAACTTTTAGCACCCACAAATAAGTGAGAACATGCAAAGCTTGCCTTTCTGTGATGACAGGCTTATTCTGGAAGCAGAGTTTGGCTTCTTGAAGCTGAAAAAGATGAATGTGGACTCTCATTAATTTTCCCAGAAGTTCACTCCACTTATTTTTAGTGGAATGAAATTATTGGCTTCAACTCCTGTGCCCCATTCTGGCCTGGTAGCTTGTGGGTTACAATATAACTTGTGAGATACTAACTTGGTAAATTCTCCCCAAACGAACAGCATCTTTTGGGAGTAATGTTACCTTGAATTTCAGTTGCCCTGGTAACTCAAGTCCCCCTTTCTCCCACATGTTATTCCCCATCACAGATCTTCATCTTTGAATCAGAGTGATCATCCTAGAAAGAGACAAAAACAGAGACTTGTATCGGGATCCCCTCAGGACTATTTATTGAGTAAAGAGCCCCTTCTCCACGGATTGTTATTGTTGACTTTGTTATTTTGGATGATTGTAAGTGTGTAGATTTGTTTCTGGGTTATCTAACCTGTTTTATTGGTGTACGTGTCTAGTTTTGTATCGGTGTCATGCTGTTTTGGTTACTGAAGTCTTGTAGTGTAGTTTGAAGTTGGGTAGTGTGATACCTCCAGCTTTGTTCTTTCTGCTTAGAACTGCTCTGGCTATTTAGCCTCTTTTTTGATTCCATGTAAATTTTTAAGTAGATTTTTCTAACTCTATGGAAAATATCATTGGTAACTTTTTATAAATAGCATTGAATCTATAATTTAATTTGGGCAGTATGGCCATTTTAACAATATTGATTCTATCCTTGAGCATGGAATTTTTTTTTTTCCATTTGTTTATGTCGTCTCTGATTCTTTCAGCAGTGTTTTGTAATTCCCGCAGAGATTTTTCCCCACCCTGGTTAGCTGTATTCCTAGGTACTTATTTTATTTTCTTAAAGGCTATTGTGAATAAAATTACATTCTTGATTTGACTCAACTTGGATGTTGTTGGTGTATAGAAATGTTACTTACTTTTGTACACCTATTTTTGTATCCCGAAACTTTGTCGAAGTTATTTATAATGTCTAGGAGTTTGGGGGCAGAGATTATGGAGTTTTCTAGGTATAAAATCATATCCTCTGCGAAGAGAGATAGTTTAACTTCCTCTTTTCCTGTTAGGATGTTTTTATTTCTTTCTCTTGCTGGATTGCTCTGGCTAACACATCTAATATTATATTGAATGCAAGTGGTGAGAGTGGGCATCCTTGTCATCTTCCAGTTGTCGGGGGGAATGCTTCCAGCTGTTGCTCATTCAGTGTGATGTTGGCTGTGGGTTTGTCATAGATAACTCTTATTATTTTGAGATACGTTTCTTCAATGCCTGGTTTGAGGCTTTTTAACATGAAGGGATGTTGAATTTTCTCAAAAGCCTTTTCTGCATCTAATGAGATGATCATGTGGTTTTGTTTTTAGTTCTGTTTATGTGAGGAATCACATTGATTGATTTGCATATGTTGTACCAACCTTGCATCTCAGGAATGAAGCCTACTTGACTGTGGTGGGTGTATTAGTTAGGGTTCTCTAGAACTCATAGGATAGATGTATATATGAAGCGGGGCTTATTAAGGAGTATTGACTCATAAGATCACAAGGTGAAGTCCCACAGTAGGCCCTCTGGGAGCTGAGGAGCAAGGAAGCCAATATGAGTCCTCAAACCTCAAAATTAGGGAAGCCGATAGTGCAGCCTCCACTTTGTGGCTGAAGGCTTGAAAGCCCCTGGCAGGTCACTGGTCTAAGTCTAAGAGTCCAAAAGCTGAAGAACTTGGAGTCTGATATTTGAGAGCAAGAAGTATCCAGCAGGAGAGAAAGATGAAGATCAGGAGACTCAGCAAGTCAAGCCCTCCCATGTTCTCCTGCATGCTTTATGTTGGCTGCACTAGAAGCTGATTAGATGGTGCCCACCCAGATTAAGGATGGGTCTGTCTCTCTCTGCTTACTGACTGAAATGTTAATCTCCTTTGGCAACACCCTCACAGACACACCCAGGAATAATACTTTGTATCTTTCAGCTCAATCAAGTTGACACTCAATGTTAACCATCATAGTGGCTTAGCTTTTTGATGTGCTGCTGGATTCTGTTTGCTAGTATTAAGAATCTTTGCACCTATGTTCATCAGGGAAAGTGGCCTGAAGTTTTCTTTGTGTGTGTGTGTGTGTGTGTGTGTGTGTGTGGGTCTGCCAGGTTTTGGTATCAGAATGATGCTGGCCTCACAGAACAATTCAGGGAGGAATCTTTCCTCAATTTTTTGGAGTGGTTTCGGTAGGATTGGTACCAGCTCTTCTTTATACATCTGGCAGAATTCAGTTGTAAATCCTTCTAGTCCAGAGCTTTTTCTGGTTGGTAGGCTTTTTATTACTGATTCAATATCAGAACTTGTTGGTCTATTCAGGGTTTCATGAATAGGGAGGTTATATGTTTCGAGGAATTTATCTATTTCTTCTAGGTTTTCTAGCTTGCATGCATAGCAGTGTCCATAATATCCTTTGAGAGTTTTTTGTATTTCTTTGGGGTCAGTGGTACTATCACCTTTGTCGTTTCTGATTGTATTTATTTAGATCTTCTCTGTTTTTTCTTTATCAAATCTAGCTAGTGGTCTATCAATATTATTTATTCTTTTGAAAAACCAACCTTTGGTTTCCATAATATTTTGTATAGTTTTTTGTATCTCAATTTCATTCATTTCAGCTTTGATTTGAGATATTTCTCTTTTTCTGTTAGCTTTGGGGTTGGTTCACACTTGCTTTTCTAGTTCCTCTAGGTGTGATGTTAGCTTGATAATCTGAGATTTTTCTGTCTCTTGATGTGGGCATTCAGCGCTATAAACTTTTCTTTTAAAAATGCTTTAGCTGCCAGGTGCGATGGCTCAAGCCTGTAATCCCAGCACTTTGGGAGGCTGAGGTGGGTGGATCACGAGGTCGAGAGATCGAGACCATCCTGGTCAACATGGTGAAACTCCGTCTCTGCTAAAAATACAAAAAATTAGCTGGGCATGGTGGCGCGTGCCTGTAATCCCAGCTACTCAGGAGGCTGAGGCAGGAGAATTGCCTGAACCCAGGAGGTGGAGGTTGAGGTGAGCCGAGATCACGCCATTGCACTCCAGCCTGGGTAACAAGAGCGAAACTCTGTCTCAGGAAAAAAAAAAAATGCTTTAACTGTGTCCCAGAGATTCTGGTATGTTGTATCTTTCTTTTCATTAGTATCAAGGAATTTCTTAATTTCTGCCTTAATTTCGTTGTTTATGCAAAAGTTATTCTGGAGTAGGTTGTTTAAATTATATGTTTTTATATGGTCTTAGGGGACCTTCTTAGTACAGCTAGTGTTTGACTTATGACCACGATTGGTTCCGACAGACTGGTGGTAACACAGTTTGGTTATAAGTTGAGTAGGCTATATGTACAGTACTGTGAAATGATGTTATAAAATTTTTTAAGTCATATTTTATCATAATTTTCTTTCATTATTGTTATATATCATAATTTTCTTTGTTCATTTTATGCCATTTGTATCCTCTCTACACTATTTTGTTTCTTATTTTTACACAAAACACAAATTGCTGTACCGAGTCTGGGATAACAGTTGAAATGGTGCACGCGGAGATGGTAGTGCTGCCAGAAGCTGGTCCGCACAGTCGTATGCCCAGCTGGGCAACGTTTGTACTGCCAGACGCGGAGCAGTCGTGGCTAGTGATTGTGGTCGTAAAGTCCAATGGTCGTAAGTTGCATAGGTCGAAAGTTGATCAATACCTGTATTGATTTCTATGTTTATTGTGCCATAGTCTGAGAGTGTGGTTGGTACAACTTTGTATTTTTTGAATTTTTTGAGAGTTGTTACATGGCAGAGCATGTGGTCAGTTTGAGTATGTGCCAAATACAGATGAGAAGAATGTATAGTCTGTTGTTTTCAGGTGGTATGTTCTGAGTTAATGCCCCAAATATCTTTGTTAGTTTTCTGCCTCAATGAACTCTCTAATGCGGTCAGCAGGGTGTTAAAGTCTCTTGCCGTATTGAGAAGTTATCTCAGTCTCTTTGTAGGTCTCTAAGACCTTGTTTTATGAATCTTTGTGCGCCAGTGTTAGGTATGTATATATTTAAATAGTTGAGTTGTCTTGTGGTATCGAACCCGTTTTCATTAGGTAATGCTCTCTTTTGTCTTTTTTTCATTCTTACTAGTTTAAAATCATTTTTGTCTTAAATTAGAATAGCAACTCCTGCTCCTTTTTTGTTTTCTGTTTGCTTGGTAGATTTTTCCCCATTCCTTTACTTTGAGCGTAAGGGTGTCATTGCATGTAAGATGAGTCTCTTGAAGACAGCTGTGGTTGTGTCTTGCTTCTTTACTCTTTACTCAACTTGCCACTCTGTGCCTTTTAAGTGGGGGCATTTAGCCCACTTACGTTCAAGGCTAATATTAATATATGTGGATTTGATGCTGCCATCATGTTAGCTAGTGGTTATGCAATCTTGATAGCATAGTTGCCTTAGAGTATCAATGGTCTATGTACTTAGGTATGTTTTTGTGGTGGCTGGTAATGGTCTTTTATTTCTATATTTAACACAGCTGTAAGGACCTTTTATAAAGTGTCTTTCAGCATGTGCATGTCTGAAAAAGATCTTTTTTCCTCTTTTGCTTATGAAGCTTAGTTTGGCTGGATAGAAAACCCTTGGTTGGAATTTATTTTCTTTAAGGGTGTTGAATATAGGTCCCAAATTTCTGCTGGATTGTAGAGTTTCTGATAAATGGCCCACTGTTAGCCTAATGGGGTTCCATTTGTAGGTACCCTGCCTTTTTTCTTAGACTGTCTTTAATATTTTTTCTTTGATGCTGGCCTTGGGGAATCTGATTACTATGTGTCTTAGGAATAGTCATCTGGTATGCTATCTCACAGGGGGTTTCTGAATTGCCTGAATTTGAACGTCGACCTCTCTAGTGAGGCTGGAGAATTTTTTTTGTGAACAATATCCTCAAATTTTGTTTCCAAGTTGCTTGTTCTGTCCCTCTCTTTCAAGGACATCAATGAGTTGTTCATTTGGTCTCTTCCTATAATTCCATATTTCTCAAAGAGGTTTTGCGTTGTTTTATTTATTTATTTATTTATTTATTTATTTATTTTAGTGGTAGAATCTTGCTTTTTCACCCAGGTTGGAATGCACTGGTTGTGAGATCATAGCTCACTGCAGCCTAGACTTCCTTGGCTCAATTGATACTTCCACCTCAGCTTTCCAAGTGGCAGGACCATAGACATTTATTCATCATCATACCCGGTTAATTAATTAATTTTTTTTTTTTTTTTTTTTTGGTAGAGACAGCATCTTATTTTATTGCCCAGGCTTGTCTTTCATTCCTGGCCTCAAGTGATCCCCCTGCCTCAGCCCAAAGGGTTGGGATGAGCCACCAGGCATGAGCCACCATGCCTGGCCTCTGAGTGGTTTTGTTTATTCATTTTTATTTATTTTTGTCTGAGTTGATTTGAATAATAGTCTTAAAGCTCCGAGTTTCTTCCCTCGGCTTCCTCTATTTGGCTGTTAATACTTCTGATTGTATTAATATGAAATTTGTATAGTGAGTTTTTCAGTTGTATCAGATTATTTCTTCCTTAAAATTACTACCTTTCGGCTCTTGTATCATTTTATTTGATTCCTTAGATTTCTTGGATTGGTTTTCACTTTCTTCTGAATCTCAATGATTTTTGTTGCTATTCAGATTCTGAATTCTGTGTTTATCATTTCAGCCATTTCATCTTCGTTAAGAACCATTGCTAGGGTGCTAGTACAGTTATCTGGTGGTAAGAAGACACTCTGGCTTTTTGAGTTGCCAGAGGTTTTGCATTGGTTCATTCTCATGTCTGTGGGGTGATATTCTTTTTCTTTTCCTTTTCCTTTTAAATTTTTTTATTGTACTTTAGATTCTGGGGTTCATGTGCAGATCACGCAAGATTGCTGCATAGAGACATTCACAGCAAGGTGGTTTGCTCCCTCTATTCCCCCATCACCTGTACCTGACATTTCTCCCCACGTTATCCCCCCTCCACCCTCTCTCCTGCTATCCCTCTCCTAGCTACCCCCCAACAGACTCCAGGTGATATTCTTTTAATCTTTAAAGTTGCTCTCTTCTGGATAGGACCTTTTGCTTTTATATTCTTTGATGACTTTGAGGGTTCGACTGTGCTCAAAGTCAAGTTCGACTGGCTGGCTTAATTTCTGGATGATATCAGGGGGCCAGTGCTCAGCTCTGCATTCCAGGCTGTGTATTCTGACACTAGTACCAGGCCCATAGCTTTGTTCTTGGTTCCCCCTGAGGTTAGGCATCTGCTGTGCTGAAGGGGCCAAGGTGTTCCCAGTTTGCTGGCAGCAGTATCAGCATGTTTGTGGTCATGCTACTGGCAGCTACATGGTGGTGTCCATGCCTGTGCATGGTGGCGGTGGTGCAATAAGGATTGTGCAGATGGTGGTGGGGCAGCAGGCTATGCACACTTGTGCTAGTGGTGGTGGGGTGGTGGGGCCTACACATGTACACTCCCACCAGTGTCAGTGGGGTCCTGGGGCCCACCCATGTGAACTCATGCCAGTGGTGGGAGGGCTGTGGTGTCTACATGTGTGCTGGCTATGTAGCCTCCTGCACACGTGGGCTGTGATGTCTACATGTGTGGGAGGCTGCATGCTGGCCAACCAGTGAGGGGAGGGTGCAGGTTAGTGCATGCCAGCCAAGCAGTTGGGGGAGACTGCTGGTGATTGTGCACCTACCAAGCAGTGGGAGGAGGCTGCAAGGGGGTGCTTCTTAGTGAGGGCTGGCCTGCTGAAGCTCCTTAATTGTTAGGTGGTGTATGTGTGATTGACAGGTGCTGTGGTGGTAGCCACTGGGAAGAACCTCAGTTAGGCATCCCAAGTTGTGCTACCAATGGGTGTGGCCAAGCAGGAACTCCAGGAAAGGCTGGCAGATGGGGGCACTGAGATCACATTTGTTCCATCCAATGGGTAAGATAACCCTGCTCTGTCTAGGTCTCACATTCAACAAGGGTCAAAACCACCTAGAGGTACATTGCAATCTTTGAAGAATGGGTGTCCCTGACCATGCCCCCCTACAGCCTTTCCTATGCCAAATCCTCTGGGTTCTGCACAGGCTGGAGCCCTGTCCCTGCCCCTTCTCCAAGCAGCTGTCTCTGTCAGATCAAGTATCCATGGGGGTCATGAGGTCATCTGTAGCTACGATTCTGGAGGCCTATAGTGAGGAATGAGTCACCCCTCACCTATTGGACTCATCCTTTCCCCAGGAGTTGCTAGGGGCCAGGAATGAGTCTTCATGTTCAGCAGCCCTGTGCAGGGTTCCCAACTTCCTCCCACTTCAGCCCACGGTCTACATCCTCCTTCGGTTCACTCTCAGTGTCTTCCTCCTGAAGATGTGCTCAGAGTGTGTCCGTCTTCTTGATGGTTTGGTATCTTGATGAAAAATGCTCTTCCTAGCTGCATCTATTCAGCCATTTTGGGTTCCTTCCCTTCATTTTTATGTTGCTATAAAAGAATGCATGAAGCTTGTTAATTCATAAATAAAAAAGTTTTATTTGGCTCATAGTTCTGCAGGCTGTACAAGAAGCATGGTGCCAGCATCTGCATCTGGAGGACCCGAAGCTGCTTCCACTCAACGTGGAAGGCAGAGGGGAACCAAGTGTGCAGAGATAATATGGAGGGAGAGGAAGCAAGAGAGAGGGAAGAGGTACCCCATTAGCTTTAACAACCAGCTTTCATGGAAACTAATTGAGAGAAAACCCACTCATTACCTGAAAGCCAGCACCAAGACACTCATGAGGGATCTGCCCCCTGACCTCCCATTAGGCTCCACTTAAAACATTGGGGATCAGATTTCAACATGAGATTTGGAGAATCAAATATTCAAACCCATAGCCGTGATCTCTAAGTTCTTGATTTTTATTCTTAACCTCAAAGCAGTCTGTCTCCATAGCCCCATGGAGTCTCACCATGCACATTTGCAGCCCAGCTCTTAGTTGAGGTCTTGTAGAGAACACCACACAGACCTCTCATACCACTCCTTACTTTCCCCAACCCATGCACTTCTACTTTTTCTAGAATACTGCCCTGAAATGTTCATTTTCATTAGTATTCCTAAACTCAGATCATTACCTTCTCAGATCAGCAGGACTGCTATACTCTTTGGGTTCTGACTCCACAGGCTGCGGTTGGGAAATTGTCCCTGGCAGAGAGCCCAGGTGAACATGGAGCTTACTTTATGCATTTCCCTTATCTCAAGAATCTCAGTAGAGGGCTGTCTAGTTTGCCGTGCCTAGAAATGGGTGCCTTAGATATGTTGTTCAATTTTGTCATTATTTACAGAGGAGAGCAATTCCAATACACGTTTTCCATCAGTGCTTGAAGCAGAACACTTCTCTCATTATTTAAAAGTACAGAGTAGATGGCCATGCTGTAATAAGAAAACTAAGCACATATAAATTCTCAGTAATTAAAGTGAGGAGAACTCAGAGCCAGTAGAGACTGGGTTTTGTCCTCTATCACATGCTGTAGTGATTACTAAAGCCCTCTACACTTGCTTAGCCTAAAACAGATGCTTTTATGGGAGTTGTGATCTTTTCACCATTTGAATGATGGCTCCTAGTTAGGAGTCAGTATGTCAAGAAATTCCAGAGGATTACGACTGATGAAAATGCACCATAAAATGTATCCATTGGATATTTATTTATTTATTTATTTGAGATGGAGTCTCATTCTGTTGCTCAGGCTGGAGTGTAGTGGCATGATCTCAGCCCACTGCAACCTCCGCCTCCCAGGTTCAAGTGATTCTCCTGCCTCAGCTTCCCAAGTAGCTGAAACTACAGGCATGCACCACCATGCCTGGCTAATTTTTGTATTTTTAGTAGAGATGGGGTTTCATCATGTTGGCCGGCTGGTCTTGAACTCCTTACCTCAGGTGATCTGCCTGCTTCAGCCTCCCAAAGTACTGGGATTACAGACGTGGGCCACCACATCTGGCCACCTGGCCATATCTGGCCATCTGTTGGATATTTAGTGACACCTCCCTACCTACTAACTCAGCAATTTTTTGAGACAGAGTCTCACTCTGTAGCCCAGGCTGGAGTGCAGTGGTGTGATCTTGGCTTACTGCAACCTCCACCTCCCAGGTTCAAGAAATTATCCTGGCTCAGCCACCCAAGTAACTGGGACTGCAGATGCATGCCCCCATGCCCGGCTAATTTTTTGTATTTTTAGTAGAGACCGTGTTTCACTGTGTTAGCCAGGATGATCTTGATCTCCGGACCTCATGATATGCTGGCCTCAGCCTCCCAAAGTGCTGGGATTACAGGCATAAGCCACTGCACCTAGCTGAGAACATACCTTCTAAGGGTGAGGTCATATATTAGATTCTATAAAAAAGGGAGAAGAAGGCACAGCCCCTCAAAGACGTCGTCGTCTAAGAAGAGAAAACAGACATGTGAAAAGAGGATAATGATGTGAAAAATCTGATATGTGAGATTGGACAAGTTGGAAAACGCCTGAGCTAAGCCTTTATTAGTTAGTAGCAATTTATCACATGGTAGGTCCCTGCATGTGTGATGGACATTTCAGGCAGAGTAGAGCATCTGAGCAGAGACAACCAGGGAGCGGAAGGAGAACACGTGCTGTGTGGTTGAAGTTAATAAGCAAGAGGTGGGCAGAGACTAGATTGGCACACAGGGGTGCACCTCATGAAAGACCTAACAGAACTTAATAGGGAATTCACGTTTTATCCTTAGACAATGAGAAGCCATTGAAGGCCTGTTGAGAAGGGAAGTGATATGGTCGAATTTAGATCAACATGGTAAATTAGCATGGTTCAATTGAGTGGAAGGGGTTGAAATCAAGAGGGGTAATCGCGCTGCAGAAAGAGGGATCTTTCAACTAAGGCAGTGACCCAGAGGGAGTAGGGAGGGTTAGATTTCAGAACTACTTCAGGAGATAATTTTGGGGGGTAATTTTATAATGGGTTTAGGTAAGAGAGAAGTACCTAGGAGGAAACCCAACTTTTTGGTTGGAGTAATTAGGTGAATGGCAGCCACATTTGCCAAGGTGGAGGAAAAGGGAAGAACCCCTCTGCAGGGGAATGATGGTTCATGGATTCTTTCACTCATTTATCTGTTGGACAAATATTTAGTGAAGGCCCACTACGTGCCAGCACTGCTCTAACATAATGTTAACTAAGCTAGGCAAAATTGCTGTTCTCGTGGGGGCAGGAATAAAGCATTTTTAAAAGGAATAAGAGCTTTTGATGTTGAAGATACCGTAAGTAAGATAAATCGGGGTACTGCAATAGAGGGAAACTGTGGGACAGGAAAATCCTCTTGGAAAAGCTTCATTTGAGCTGAGACTTGAGTCGTTTCAGGGCACAGATATGCAAATATTAGAGAAGCATATAGAAAGTAAACTGCAAATGTAAAGTCTTCCTCGCTGGAGTGATCCAGATTTGTTAATGTGATGAAAGTCCCATGTGCTTGGGGCAAAGTGAGTGTGAGGGAGGGTGAGAGAAGATAAGGAGGGATCTTGTAGGATATGATCGGAGAGGGTTAGGATTTGGATGTTATTTGAACTGCAGACTCTCCCTTAATATATTTGCTATGGGGCTCTAATTCCCTTTGTGAAGCAGCCTTCAGTTTGGGATGAAAGGTGTCTGACAAGCACCTCAAACTTAATATCTAAGTGGAGATGTTTACCTGAGAGTTGAACTTGTGGAATTCTGCAAAAGTAGAAGAAGTGGAAAAAATAGATTGGAGAGTTGTCAACCAACAGCATACAGGTGACGGTTAAAGCTGAGGGTGTGTATACATTTTCATAGCATGAGTGTGTAGAAGCGGAGAATCTCAAATTAGCTGCCTTGTGTGTACGGTGCGAAGACAGGCATTGTTTAGTGTTAAAAGACAAAGCAAGATGGCATATCATCTTTAGTTGCAACGTAAGCAGCCAGGCATCTCTCTTTTAGACCTGGTTTTTGCTCCATGCTTTTAAAAGAAGTACATGTCCTCTGCAGGCATTCGCATTTGATAAAAAGTAAGGAAGAGAAGAAGCAGATTAAAAACGGAATGTTAGAGAATGCATTGCAGACTGGCCAGACTGTACATGATAATCTAGTGTAAAAGGTAAATAGCTCATATATTTTAAATTCTAGTTTACCATTTTACTAAAACAATTAATGCCTTACTCAAACTACTATTTTACCTTGTCAAATGTAGCATCACATGGATAAACAAAGCAGCTAGCTCATGTGTGCTATAGAGCTGCAAGCAGTGGTCTTAACACATGGTGTGTGTCTCAGCAGTCTTTTCTCAGCTGTTGCTGAGAGTTTAGCGTTGATTCCATGTATCTCTCTTGTGGAAAGACTTCGGCCAAGTTGCTTTACTTGGGTAAAGGCTTCTTTAATTTATCTTCAATGTCTCATCTCTCTAGAGTACTGATGATCTGTCTGTATCACTATATCACTTTCCTTTCTTGTGTGTACATGTACACACAATTATCAAAAAATTTCCAAACTGGATCATTTGAATTTTGAGATAATAAACACAGTGGCGGATTATTATTATTTTTTAAAGTTCTGTTTAACGTTATCGTCTCTCTGTGTGTTTCTGCTGATGTAGTGGGAATTTCCTCTAAGCCAAACAACAAAGCCACACTGTGACTCCAGTAACTTGGAAAGACCTGGAAGGCAATCTGGTTTATTCATCAATCCTGATTGATTTCTTTCTTCAACTCATTCTGTCTAAGGAAGATGTTTCTCATCCATTAAATGGACGTAACACACCCAAATAAATCAAGTTTTCCTTTCTTGAAACTTGCCTAGAAGTCCGTGATGGTGATAGTTTAGGTTTTCATGTATTCTCTTGAAGACTGAAAGTCAAGGAGATATAAACAGGGAAAGCAGGATGTCAACATATAAGCACTATTGATAAATGAGGCTGCACATCAAAAGTAATTATTTCAAATAGTATTATAGACTAGACAGAGCCTCCCATCTTAAAATAAAAAGCAAGATAAATAATACAACATGCATTGCCATTGGTGGTGTTGGATTCTGACCGGTTGCAAGTAGAGCATCTCTAGGGTCCTCTGGTGGACATCCATGGCATCTTCCTGTGAGAAGCATGTTGTATACAGCAGGTTAAGGGAGTGGTCTGGGGGACGTCCCGAACTTTTCACTGGGAGCTGTGCTATTGATTCTGGCATTGAGTCAAATTCCAGTGGCATCTCAGGTCCCCAAGTCTGAGAAAGGGATTCTGGTAGGGACTCACTGCCTTCGGCTATGACACACCCTTTGGCTGACGCTCTCTGCAGTTGTCAGTTTTAGTTTCAGTGTGGAAATAGATGATTTATTGTCCCTTGAAATTGGTGGTGGTGGGGTGATGGCATTGAAGGGGACCCTGAAAGACAACTCTCTGTGACTTTAAGAACGTGGACTGGGTTTGAAGGTGAGAAAGCTTGCCTTGAGCTTCTAAAGTTTTGTTTCAAAATAATAGATGAAATATGAAAGTATTGTGGGACAAATAAACAGACCAAAATTGTTTTGTACACAGTATGTGCTCAATGTTTGTTATTTGTAATATGAGGACTTGAGTATGGGTGAGAATAACCTTTACAAGAGACTGTTTATTTCCTCTGAAATTTGTACGTTATCTGATAGAGTTCAATGTAGCTAAAAGTCTGTCCACGTAGAAATGCCTTCTTTGAGTTGTGAATTACAAGGCATTGTACATAGTGAGGGTCCCATCTGTAAAGTCAACTGGAGGAAAGTTCAGGAAAGAAGTATTGAACTTTTTTTTTTTTTAGACGGAGTTTTGCTCTTGTTACCCAGGCTGGAGTGCAATGGTGCAATCTCGGCTCACCGCAACCTCCGCCTCCTGGGTTCAGGCAATTCTCCTGCCTCAGCCTCCTGAGTAGCTGGGATTACAGGCACGCGCCACCACACTCAGCTAGTTTTTTGTATTTTTAGTAGAGACGGGGTTTCACCATGTTGACCGGGATGGTCTCGATCTCTTGACCTCGTGATCCACCCGCCTCGGCCTCCCAAAGTGCTGGGATTACAGACTTGAGCCACCGCGCCCGGCCCTGAAGTATTGAACTTTTTACTGTCTTGGATGATAGAAGTCGCCTGTGGAGAAAGGAAACTTTGGATCAATGGATGCTGGTTACTTGGGATTTGTAAATGAGTTCCATCAATGATAGAAATCCATTTCAGAAATTTAATCCTAGATAAACAGTCTTAACAAAAAAAACAATTCTTTTTTTTCCCCCTGAGATGGAGTCTCTCTCTATTGCCCAGGCTGGAGTGCAGTGGTACGATCTTGGCTCACTGCAACCTTCGCCTCCTGGGTTCAAGCAATTCTCCTGCCTCAGCCTCCTGAGTAGCTGGGATTACAGGCATGGGCCACCATACCCAGCTAATTTTTATATTTTTAGTAGAGATGGGGTTTCATCATGTGGGTCAGGCTGCTCTCAAACTCCTGACCTCATGATCTGCCCGCCTCAGCCCCCCAAAGTGCTGGGATTACAGACGTGAGCCAGGAAGAACCAATTCTTTTTATGTTTGAGCTATACTGCTGGGCGGGGGTAGGGGGATGGTCAGTGATAAATGCCAAATGACTAATTGCTATGTTGCGGACTAGATTCAGATGATCTTAATATCATTAAAATCTAGAACTACAGAACTTTAGAATGAGAAAAGAAATTACAGGCCATCAATTATTATTTTATATCTTATAGCTTCTTGGAGTCATTATGGGTAAGAGAAGAAATTTAGGGTTGTGAGGAGAAACAAAAGGAGATACTCCACATTCCACGTCTGCTTTCCCAGGATGTTTCTTGACTTCCTTGTGAGACTGATGAAGCACTAAGTCCATAAAATAGAAACCAGGCTTAATGATGTCGTTTTAGATGTCTCAACATGAAGGTAGTATGAATCTAATATGAGTTCATGAATACTAGAAATCTGTGAATCATGAATGCAGTATGAAAAACAACAGACAGGCAGAGAGGGCATAAAAAAATAAACAAGAATGCATGAGTTTGCCACCTCTTTTTCTTTCCAGACCCTTCAGTCTGCTGTGGAATTGGGCTTGTGGACTGGAGAGTTCCACAGCTGGAGACTTCTAGGTCTTGTGTGATGAGATTTTTCTAACTTGGTCCAGACTTCTTGCAAAAGTGACCATCTTCTCTCTGCACTTGACAGAACAGCTGGAAGTGGATGGATGTGTATCTACAAGGATCAAAGAATAAATGGAGAGTGAGGAAATAGGGTCTTCCTATTATCCTCCACTATCAATATTGATAGAGTGAGGAAAATAGGACCACTTATTCCATCGTTGTGGAGGGTCTACAAAAATGTTGCTCCCTTTGAAGTGGGGTTGAAAAAGATTCTGCCTGGGGTCCAAGCATTTCTTCTTTGACTCTGTCACTTTGAAAGACCTGTAAGCACAGGCTTTTGTACACTGTCTCTGGATGAAAATAATTTTGTGTCCAGCTTCCCAGGAAGCCTGTGTCTTTGATTCTTAAGGTGAGTCTTTCTTAGGTGATGGTTCAGGGGAGGCTGTTGACAACCCACCATGGACGTAAGTGGAAGGTTCATGCATTTCTAAGCAGGGAGCTGGATGGGTGTTTGAGAAAAGCTGGTTTTTGTGATATTATCCTCACCAGAGAAGGAGGTTAGACTCTGAGCTAAACTAGGCCATGCTACCTTCAAATAACTGCAAAAATGTCCTAGGACATTGCTGACTCCACTGTGTGGTTATAGTCAGGACAAGCCAGAACAGCTCCCATTGAGAAGCTGGCTCTCCCAAGGGTGATGCTTGGGAAGCACCCTGCAGCCCCAGTGTGAGGCCTTCCCAAGCTCTGCGGCCCTTTGCCACCACATCTGGGCTGTGATGGTGTCAGGCCTTACTCAAGAAGCTTGCCTGGGCCAGGGGATACTCGAATAGGAGACTTTCAAGGAATCGCTTTGAAAAAGATGATTTTGTTGAGGGCATATAGTTCTTGATACACCCAGTAGTCTATTGGGGAAGGCAATAGAAAACGGCAAATACATCCCCCTCATTCCTGCTACTGCACAGTTTTATTTATGAGACTTTGGGTCACATGAGGCTTGGCCAAGAAGACATCTGATGGGTGGAGTGATACTCACCTTAACCACACCTCTGGTATGCTGAGACACCCCAAGGAGAATGTGTGTGTGGAGAAGGCAGGCAGGGATGCCACACCCTGAGCCTGCTTTTCTCCGTGCTGTGAGAACCTAAGGAAGAGCTTCTAGAAATCATTCTTGCCTTTCCAGAGGTCTGCCACTGCCTATCTTGGGATATATTTAGGAGGGAGAGAAATGATGCAGAAGAGTATTGTTCTGGGGAGTTAAAGCCTTTTTTCTCCCCTTGGCAGATATTTATCTGAAAATAGTTGAAGTAGTTCAGATTTCATGGGGCTTTGAACACATTGGCATACGTGATTTGGCCAATAAACTGTTGGTTGTTTTGAGGAGGATCCCATTAATTGCTCTGTAAATGAGATATGTTTTCAAAGGACACCTACTCTCTGTCTCTTCTCTCTCTCCTCTCTCTCTTTCCTCTTTTCCTGTCCTCTCTCTCTCTTTTGATTCTTTTTGGACATGAGTTGAGGTAATTTGACAAATGAGTTCTCTTTTTGCTTTCTATCTCCTGGATAACCAAATTTGGCTAAGAGGTAACATTTGCAAGGCACTCATTGTGGGCTGGATGCATCCCTAGGCATTTTATAAGCAACATGCTTTTCATCCATTTTATGAGCCAAGTGCTGCAATTTTCTCCCTTTGACAAATGAGGAAATCGATACTCAGAAGTTCAGAGGTGCTCATGATCACTCAATTAATAAGAGATTGTATTTTTAAGAATAAACTAGGTTATGCTGTAGCAATCAAAACCCACCAATAACCCTCAAAGCTCACTACGACCCTCAAATTCTATGACACAATGCAACAAGTCTATTCTTTACTTACATTACACACCTAGACAATTACTCAAAGACCCAGGATAAGGGAGGCTTTACCACTTTGAAACATCACAATCTGGGAACATAGCCCCATGGTTGCCATAGCAGGGAAGAGAATGCTGGGAAGTCTCACTAGTGGTCATATTCTGGGAATGACACGTATCACTTCCGCTCACAGCTTATTGGCAGAAACTAGCCATATGGCCCCAGTGGCAAGCTTGTGAGCTGGTCCTCCTCCCTCCCCTTCATGAGGAGGCAAACAAAAATGACAGGCTAATAAAAATTACTATGTCTGAGACAGACTTTGAGCTTTTAACCACTATGTGATACTGCCCTTCAGAAAAATGCTCTCATGCCTAATTAGGGATACCAAGTAGCTGTGTGGGGCTTCATAATTCACTCTCTCCCATCCCTTTTTAATGTTACCATACCTGCTGCTGGATCTCAATGGGGCATAGTTTAGTATCTCCTTTGAGGGATACTTCTGGTCTCTATGTAGCTCCTGTACTGCGCAAGACCAATACTCAGTGCCCTGTGGCCCGCGTTTAACCTTGGGGATTCATGTAATCAGCACCCACACAGCTAGGAATCACTGAGTCACAGGCTGAGTCGCTGCTTGTATCTTCTGTGCCTGGAAATGAGATCTGTGGGGCAGAGTGGATCTGCCTCCCACACCCTGGCAGGTTCCCATGGCTCTCTGCAGTCCTTCTGCAGAGCTGTATGGGGTATATCTCTGACATCTGAGAGGAGTACTTAACAAATGTCACCATCTGTAGATCACAGCACACTGTAGCCTTAGACCTGGAAGTCCACGAATATCTTGGCAGAAATCTTCATTGTGTTTCTGAAGAAGGAGTTGTAGGATGCGTTCATTAACTTGTCCCTTTATAATTCATTGATTTATGGGTTCATTTACCTTTTCAACTAACCCTCTAGTGAAGATGCAGTTTGACTCAGTCTGTAGGTGAATCGTGAGAGCAACTAAGGGAACTCCAAAGCCAGAAGCCACTTGCAAACACTCCTGAGAGAGACAGAAGTCTCTTCCTTCCAAAAGAAAGAGAAAAAAAGTCAACATGCTACTTATGGGAGAAAAAAACTCACATGAAGCAAACAAATTTACCCTGAAAACTGAAAGAAAAAGTACACCTCTGGAAGTTATTTGCTATAGAAAGCAATATAATTCAAAAATTAAAAAACAAACAAACAAACAAACCACTTTCTCAGTCTTTTAATGTTAACCTGTTCTTTCCTCCTCTTGGATTTTACTTTTGGTTTCATAGAGTCCAGTCATTCTTAATTCCTCTGAGTAGAACCAAGTCATTAAAGAATAAAAAGATGTTTGAAGAGAAACTGGGTAACTGCAAAGAAGCAGAAAGTTGTAATATTAGAAATGATATTAGTCTTAGAGATGGTAAAGAGTGGAACTGATACTGTAATCAATGAAACAAATGAACTCAATGATATGAAACAAATTTAAGAATCTCCCAGACTGCAGACAGAAAGGTTAAAAATAGAGACAAGATAAAGAGGAAAATGATTAATATGGAGGTGAGAAAACAAAGATCCAATGAGAACTATGGACGTTTTTAAATAGAAGGAAATAAAAGGTTCTTTCATTAATCATGATTGATGTAAAAAATCACACAAAAAGATTTGCATAGATATTCCTGGGTCAGAAGATTAAATGATTAAGGGTATATATTATTCTTCCATTATGTTATGATTTAAATAATATTAATGAAAATTCGAATAGTATGGATCAAGGTGATTCTAACGTTTATCTGGAAGCAGAAAATGGTAAAGTAGCCAAGGAAAACTCTGTCAGAACTATTATGGTAGATTATAATCAAAACAGCATGGTGGTGGTAGAAAAACTGATAGGCAGAGAAATGTGCAGAGATGTCCCTGCGTTATTTAACGATTCTTTCTGCTCTAATTTTGAATGCCAAATTTAATCATAAACTCATTCTTCTTTGTATACTAAAGTCTATTTTTGGGATAAGCGGTTAAGTATTTGAAGTAAAGTTGGCATCTTTTCTCAAAGCATACACCACAATATAAAGACCGAAAGGACTAAATAGTCCAATGCACTAAAAGAAACCAAAATAAAACGTAGATGGATAGATCTCTGATCTTGAGTTTGGATTAGTTTGCCTATGCATGATGAGATGGGGAAAATTGTATTCACCACAATTCCACTTATACTTATGAGTGGAACTCATTTGTTAGAAAAAGTTCCTGTATTTACTAGAACAGGAGACAACCATGGGAGCTGAATGATAAGCTCTCCCTGCTGGAAACAAGGAGAAGAGTTTGCTTGTACTCCAATAAGGAAGGGAGGAAGAAGCCCAAAAGAGAAGCGAAAGAAAGGAAAACAAAGGAGTAGGAAGACATCGTGATGTGTATGGAGGGGAGGTGGAAGAAGTGACAGGAAAGAGTAAGATACTGAACTCTCAACAGCTACCACATTGGAGTTTGGGCTGGATTTCACCAGTCTCCACAGAGCAGAAGCTGCCTCTCAAATATCTTGGTTATATGCATATAAAAGCAGTGGAAAAAACCTCAAAGAGCAGCAGTTGGTGGGTTTTCTAACATAAGAATTAAAAATTATTTACATCAAGGCTCTCAAACTATGACCCATAGGCCAAATCCAGCCACACCCATTAGTTTTTGTGTTATTTATCTTTGCTTCCCAGCTACAATGGCAGCTCTGAGTAGTTGTGATAGAGAACATATGGCCCACAAAGTCTAAAATATTTACTCTCTGGCCCTTCATGGAAAAACTCTGCTAATTCATCTTTCCATAGAAAACATTATAAAATAATTAAAAGGCAAACAGCAAACTGAGAAACAAAGCAAAGCACTTGGCACAAATATAGCAAGGGGAAGAATGATATCCTTAAGTATCGAAAAGGTCCTTCCAAATTTATTGAAAAAACTCTCAGTTGGCAATAGGCAGAGGGTATGAACAGACATTTCACTGAAGAAAGCACAAACATGTCAACATACGAACGTATAGAAGTTTAGCCTCACTAATTAGCAAAGAACAGCAAAATAAACCAGAATAATATAATGGTGTTTGGAGTCAGGATGCCTTGAACAGCTTCATATACTATTGGTGGGGAGTGTTTATGTAAAACAATTTGTCGTTATACATTAGAACCTTAAAAAGAACAAAAGGCTATACCTTTTGATCCAGAAATAGCACTTCTAAGAAGCTATCTTGAACAACTACTTAGAGATACAAAGATGTAAAAGTGAGAATATTCTCTGAAATAATGATGCCTCTAGGTTTACCTCTTACTAGCTGAGATGACTTTGTGTAAGTTACCACACTTTGCTAAGCCTCACTTTCCTCATTTTGTAAAATGGGAATTAAAACTACACCCAGTCATAGGAGTGTTACGGAGATTCAATGTGTTGACGTAAAAATTTTTAGGAAGATCTTTGGCGAATAGTGGTAACGTATCAAGGACTACCAGCTGTTTTTATTTAAAAAGTGAAATAACAGGGAAATAGTGAAATAAATTTCTCTCGTCTAATTTCAGGTTAGTGCCCATGCCGTTTTGCAGAGGAGAAACCAAGGACTAGAAGAAGTGCCGTAGATGGTTGAGCAGAACCAGAGCCTGAACCTAGCTCATGGCAGTGACCCGAAAGAGCTTGCAGAGCTCACAACAGTAAGTTCTCTGTCTCCCCTTTCTTTGTCCTACCTCTGGTGGTTGTGGGAGAGTTCAGAGAATGCATCATTAAAAAGAATTGTGTTCCTGCTCCAGGGACATGGGCACCAACAAGAGTCATCTCTACTCCCAGTGACAAGGTTTAGAGGACAAGTAAAAACAATAGAAGGGAAGGCCTGCTGAGAGTGTGGCTCAAAGATTTGAGTTTCTGTCTTCTAAGCCAAGAAACCAGTTACTAGATGGGAATGGCATTCCATCATCCCAGCCTTGGGTCAAATGTGAGATCCAGGAGCCTACAGGCAAACAACATCTGTGGGACATGCTTCCCTGATCAAACCATCACGGCATCCTTCTGTTCTGTAAGTGTGGAGGGAAGGAATGTGTTATGGGGACTCAGTGAATGAATCTTTTTACAGCATGACATTGGATGTGAGAATTTGAATTCCTGAAGGCTAACAACACTTCAGTAAACACATATCTTCAGCCAAGAGCCTCCCAAATGCCACCCATGTGACATGGAGGAAACAGTCTCAAAGAACTGCAAAGAGCTGCATTGTATGTAGGCAGAAGGTAAGAACAGTTCATATGCTGAGGACAGAGTAAGAGCAAGTGGGCTTGAGAGGTCAGAAGGCAAGGTGGGCCAATAGGATGTGTGGAACCTGTGTGATCTACTGTCGATTTTTTTTTTTTTTTTTTTTTTTTTTTTTTTTTTTTTTTTGAGACAGAGTCTGGCTCTGTTAACCAGGCTGGAGTACAGTGGCGCAATCTTGGCTCATTAAAACCTCTGCCTCCTGGGTTCAAGAAATTCTCCTACTTCAGCCTCCCAAGTAGCTGGGTTTACAGGTGCCTACCACACACAAGGCTAACTTTTGTATTTTTAATAGAGACAGGGTTTTGCCTTATTGGCCAGGCTGGTCTTGAACTATCGACCTCAGGTGATCTGCCCACCTCTGCCTCCAAAAGTGCTGAGATTACAGGCATGAGCCACTGGACCCAGCCTGGCTGTTCATTTTAAAAACATAATACTTCCTGCCACTTTGGGAACTATTTAGGGTTACTTTTAAAAGCAGAGGGCTAGATCCTTCATCCCAGTGAAGGATTAGGACAAATATGAATAATATTGCGTAAGCTTATATAGGTGAAAAGAAATGAAACAAGTTAATATTTATTGATTGTCTGTAATGTGCTAGTCATTTTTAAATCATTTTCTCATTACATCTTCCAAGCCGCACAATGAATACACTATTATTTTCTCTGCTTTGCAAAGGAGCCGGATGAGGCTAAAGCAGACTAAGGTGGGGCGGGGGTCTCACAACCAGGAAGAGGTAGAGAAGGGGAATGGACCACAGGGCTTTGAATTCTCAAGTTATTCTGAGAACAAGGGCCAATCCCTCATATGTTCATCAGTATGATTATGTTATAAAAGTAAATATTAAGGGGAAAAAGTAAGCAAGAAATCGTCTTCTGGCTTATAGTTTATCTGCCAAGCACCAATTGCCTTTCCATAATTCTGACTTACATGGTGTTTGCATGAACTTCCAGGCAAAGAGCTTGAAGTTTTGAATATCCTTATGCCCACCTCACTGAGGGTTTCCTGTGAGTTTCACAGATGGGTTCGTGATCATCTGCAGCCTCTGTTGATGGCCAGAATAAGCATCACATCAGAATGACTGCCTGTCGTCTGTCCACAGGTAGGTGGAGAAGATATCTTGACATGGAGTTTGTGAACGTGCATTGAAACTTTCCTGTTTGATGTCCGTGGCCCTGACTTTCCCGAAGAGCTGTGGGCTTTGTGGTTTCTCTTATAAGTTGTGACTTGTTAAGGCTGCATTTTGCCCACAGATGTGAACCATGAGGTCTCTTGTGCCACACAGCTGTTACTCTGTCCATGTGCTCTACAGCTGGGCCCCTTAACCTGGTGTTGGCCTCAGTGGCAAACCACTGTTAAAAAGGATGGAGGGAGGCAGTGAGGAGCCAGATTCACTGATGTTGATTGGCCCTGGCATGAGAATATCCTGTAAGTGGCCTAAGGGAATTAGCTAGGCTGAGAAATTCTAATAGCCCTCAGAGCTGTCTTGTTTGGTAACTCGTACGAGTAATTATCCATACATACGTTTGTGGGGTGACCAGTGGGAATTCAGCTAGGGTTATCCAGACTGAAGTTTATTCTTCTGTGTTAGTTTCAAATGAATGCTGTAACAGATGATCACAAACATAATGGCCTACAACAGCTTGAATGTATTATCTTACAGTTCTGGAAGTCAGAAGTGAAATGCATCTCAGTAAGCTAAAATCAAGGTATTGGCAGGGGTGTGTTTCTTTCTGGGTTCCCTGGGAAGAATTCATTTCCTTGCCTTTTCGACTTCCTGCATTCCTTAGCTCCTGGCCCCTTCTCCATCTTCAAAGACAGTAATGGTGGGCTAAGTCTTTCTCATGCTGCCATCTCCCTGGGTTTTAATGCAGGCAATATTGGAACATGGATCAACTAGCATGCTCTTTTAGGTTTTATCTCTACCCAAAGTATTTGTTAAGAAAAAAGGAAGAAAAATATGAATCGTTTGATGGAACTATATTTACCCAGTCTGGTGCAGTAGCTAGAATCCTCTGATACTAACTCTAAGTTCTAAAGTTCTTTTTCTGCCAGGAACTATGTATTTGACTACAAAAAGGCAAGTTACTTAACTGCAAACCACAATTCATTCATCTTTATAATGGTCATAACTCCCCTGGTTCTGTTCTCTAGGGACACTGGAATGATAAATGAGATAGTGAAAAAGTGCTTTAAAAGGCTTGTTTACAAGCATTTTCTGTGACCTCACTAAGATAGTCAGAAGAGAGGTCTGTGTCTGCTCCCACACACTACACAACACTCAGAGTTCACCCCACTTATTTCTTACCAAGCTTATGGTGTTGCTCTGTTGTTAGATTTTTTTAAATGATATATATTTGATTTATATATTTACAACAATGTGTCACAATAAGGAGGCTATCAATTGTTGATCAGTGAATATTTAATGAATAAAAGGAAAGCAAAAAAAAAAAAAGAGAGAGAGAAGGGAGGAAACAGAATATGGAAAGTTGTACAGTCTCTCCCCTTTGCTCCAGCAAAGGAAGCTCCATTTTCATTCTCTTTGGGTGATTTCTTGAACTTTAGCTCCAGTATGGACCTTTCCTATTAGAAGGGGACAGTCTTGAAGGAACCATGTGCACAACCCAACATAGGTCATGGGGGTCAGAGAGTCACCCCAGATGCCCAGCCTCCTTGGTACAGAGAAAAACACATACCCTTATACCCTTTGTTTTTTTTGAATAAAGCCCTGGTCTCTGGGAATTTGTTAATCAATAAGGTACTGTGTTATTTCAGGCTCACTTACCAAATGCCTCTTTGTTTCTCAGTAGTACCTAGTGAGTGCATAGTAGGTCCAGAAAATAACATTTGACATTTTGATGAAGAAATGAGTGCAGGAATGATGTGTTGCTGGACAGCTCAAAGAAACACTGAGAAAACGCCAGACGAAATTTAAGTAGTATAGCACAATAATTTTTTGATGATGATGGATGGCTTTAGTACTTTAAGCTACTCAGCCGTGTTACCCTGGGACTTTGCTCTAGCCCTGTTCTCCTGGCCTTGCTATCAGGCTCATGGGGTAAATCTGATCAGTCTCCAAAGGAAGGAGCTGATCACGCAGATTAGGCCCATCGTGGGACCTGCCTGCTGGCCAGAGCCACTTGGTTCTGAAACCTTCACGAATCAGGAAATCAGTGCTCGGCACCCTCTGCAACTGCCCTTCTGGGCTCCCTTCCATTGCTCCTCCCAGCCTCTCCCTGGAACCGGGCAGCGGCTGCTCTTGGCCAGGAAAAAAGAAACCTCCTCTGAGTCAGGGCTGAGTGAGTAGCAGTTGCTTCACCCCCAGCCCCCAGGGCTTGGAGAGAGACCTGCTTTGTCCGCATGAAACTGCGGGCTTGGGCCAGCGCAATGGTTTGATGTGAATAAGCAAAAAGAAAAACAACCAAAAAAAAAGAAAAAAAAAGAAAGAAACCACACACACCCCAACCAAAAAACCCCCCACGTTTCTTCAGATTAGATTTAATTGAAAACAACCATCCACCCCAACCACTTTTCCTATGTTGGGTAGCTTCTCCAGTCCTGGAGTTCAGGGTCTCGCTTCTGAGTCAGAGAAGGGAGCAGAGGTTGCCCCCAACCAAATCCAGAAGCAGGGGGCTGGAGTGCAAGAGCTCAGGACGATAGGTCTGTAAAACGCTGTGGGCCTCTGGGCAGCCAGCCCCATCAGTCTCCCTGCATCCTCCCCTGAAACGAAAGGAAACAGAGAGTTGGGCCAGGCAGAGGGTTGGGGAGCCAGGAAGCCAAGGAGGGAGGCAAGGAGGGAGGCCAGCGGCTCTCCTGCCTCAGCAGACACCGTCAGGCTGAGTGAGAGAACTTCCCTTCCAAACACTGCAAAGAGTCTCCGAGGAGGAAAAGGATCTTGCAGAAGAGCCAGGAAGGCAGGATTGAAACGGTTGCCGGCATTGGCAGGGCCCAGGCTGGGACTGTCTGCTCTCCTATCCTCTGGCTCAGTGGGAATCCCATTGCCTCTCTGACATCATGGATGAAAATCAGCCCTGGCTCTCAAATGCAGGGGCTGCCCCGCCCAGCTCAGCTCAGTCCGGCCAGCTGGACCCTCCCAAAACGGGTTCTCTTTTGTCAGCTGCCTTTTATAGAACTATAAAACGAAAAGTTCAAGTACGTAGCCCTTAGATCAGTCATCAAAAAAGGCAGACTTTGCCTCCCAGACTCCTTCTGCCTCTTTCCCTGCTTTGTGGCTTCCTCCCCTCCAGCAGAGGTGCGAGCCTGCTGGCTTCCATCTCTTGGCCTCGTAAAGATCCTACAACCCCAAAAGGGGCATTAACCTGCCTAGGATGGGGTTCTGGATCTGTGCTTTGGAATTAGGGAAAGGGAAGAGAAGTGCGGAGCTTACGCTGTAACTATGTGGGGAAAAGCAAAGCCCTCTGTAATAAAGTGAAATGGCATAGAGCTGGAAACGGGAAAAGAGGTAACACTGGACCACAGTCGGTGAGGCCGAGTGAAACTTTTGCCAAATAACTGTGACCTTTGAAATTTCAAACTGCCTCTCCAGGCATCTGAATCTTTTGGCCAAAGCGTAAGTGAGTAGGGTGGTGGAACACCAGATGATCCTATGCTCAGCAGACTTTAGAAGGGAGGGAGTATTAAGCATGTTGCAGCTTGAGGAAAAGAGTTGAATTCTCACCTCCTCAGCTCAAGACCGAGGCCATAGTAGGCACTAGATTAATCATGGCTGCCAAAAGAAGTAAATGGCCGAACTCAGTCAGTTTCAATGACTTACCAAAAAATTGGAGTAAGATTATTGATAAAGGTCTTATTGATTCTTGGATCAATGAGACTACTTCTACAGTTTAGGAAACTCCATGTACCTTCTAAACGTATAAGAAAAGTCAAAGCCAAATGGAACTCACCCAATGGTTCAAAATGGTGGCTGAGTCAGCCATGCTGCACCTATGGGATCATCGTGTTCCCTAGCCTCACCTTTGAAGCACATAGTCTAGCCGCAGCTTAAAGGATTAATGTGAAGTGAAAGGAATTATGTGTAAGTTAAACCATTCTTTGCTCACATTAGATCAGTTATCTTGACCTGATAGAGGCTTTTTTTTAAAAAAGGTCTAACACCTGGGACCTTTCTTCTCTTGGCCTCGGGATATTAATGTGCATGTTGAACAGCAACATTCCTGTGAGTCTCTCAGATTCTATCAGGCTGTTATACAACTGGCATAAGATCGGGAGGGATCTTAAAGGTAAGACCTGAGTTAAAGTCTTACTTATGAATGCGGTCGAGGGAGGTTAAATGACTTACGCGTTGTATGTGCTTACGTGTATTCATCCAATCAAAGATGATTATTACTGTTTCTCCTTTTGCTGCTGTTTAGCACCTGTGTACAGCAGGCATTTTTCTGTGCAATGGGTGTCAATGCTGAACAAAGCGGGTGGGGGACAGTATTCTTTGTGAACCTCATAATTGGAGAAACTAACATCAAACAGATGAACAAGCGTGAAAATAACACCTTTTTGGAAAATGATGAAAACAGTGAAGGAGATGGCAGTACATGAAGTGTGATGGCCAGAGAAGGCTTTTCTAAGCAGGTGGCCTCCAAGGTGAGCTCTCTGTGATGAGAAGGAGCCAGCCCTGAGAAGCTCCAAGAGAGAATGTTCCAGGCCAAGGGATGACCAGTGCACAGGTCTCGAGGCTGGAACAACTGAGGTACAGGTTATCTGAATTGCTTGGGACCGGAAGTGTTTTGGATCTCAGATTGTTTTCACATTTTTGAAATATTTGCAAACATAGAATGAGGTCTTGGAGATGAGACCCTAGCCTATACACAAAATGTATTTGTTTTACACACACCTAGGCTGAAGGTAGTTTTAAAAAATATTTAAAATTTTGTGCATAAAACAAATTTTGCATTGAGTACTTACATGTGGAATTTTCCACTTGTGGCTTTATGTCAGTGCTCAAAAAGTTTTGGATGTTGGAGCATTTTGGATTTTGGAAAGATTAGGGATGCCCAACCTGTATTTTTTTGAGGCAGAGGTAGAAAGTGGAGCCAAAGTAGAGTGAATAGAGGGAACAGGGAGAAGAACAGCATGGACTCCTCTGCCTACCACCACACACTTTCTGCAGATAAGGCCCACAGACCCCTGCTCATCCTGAAATTAATGTGTCCTCTCTGAGCCCACCGATCCCCTGTTATAATACCATTCATCTTACCCTACAAACTCTTACAGAAAGCATCCTGAGAGAAAGGGTGGTTTCCTACCCAAGAGAGCATTAAGACACATCTCGTTGTGTATTATATTGCAGTTGACCCTCTAAACTCCAAGCCTGTAGAAACATCTCCAGTCACTCAGACCTTCTTGTGGGTTTAATTGTGTCCCCTACAACAGATATGTTAAAGTCCTAACCTCTAGCACCTCAGAATGTAAACTTATTTGGAAATAGAGTCTCTACAGATGGCTGTGGTCTGAATGTGTTCTCCAAAACTTGTATGTTGAAACCCAATAGCCAATGTGATCCTATTAGGAGATAGTCTTTTAGGAGGTGACTAAGTTAGGAAGGTGGAACCCTTATGAATGAAATTAGAGCTCTTATGAAAGGAGCCCAGCAGAACTCCCTTTCCCTTTACACCATGGGAAATACAATTAGAAGGTGCTGTCTGTGATGAAGAGGGCCCTCACCAGGCATCAAACCTGCCTGAGCCTTGATCTTAAACTTCCCTTCCTCTAGAACTGTAAGAAATAAACTTCTGTGGTATATATGCCATTCCATTTGTGGTATTTTTATTCTAGCAGCTTGCATAGAATAAGACACACATTTAACCAAGTTAAGATGACGTCATGAGGGTGGGCCTAATCTAATATGACCCGTGTCCTTATAAAAGTTGAGACACAGGAGAAATGTGTGAAGAGACACAGGTAAAACACCCTGTGAAGATTGGGGCAATGCTGCCACAACCCAAGCAACATCCAGGACCATCAGAAACTGGAAGAGCTAAGGAAGGTTCCCCTATAGGTTTCATGTATTTTTTTTTTTTTTTTTTTTTGAGACAGAGTCTCACTCTGTCACCCAGACTGGAATGCAATGGTGCAATCTTGACTCACTGCAACCTCCACCTCCCGGGTTCAAGTGATTCTCATGCCTCAGCCTCCCAAGTAGCTGGGATTACAGATGTGCACCACTATGCCCATCTAGTTTTTGTATTTTTAGTAGAGACGGGGTTTCATCATGTTGGCCAGGCTGGTCTTGAACTCCTGACCTCAGGTGATCCACCCTCTTCAGCCTCCCAAAGTGCTGGGATTACAGGCCTGAGTCTGGGTCCCTATAGGTTTTAGAGGGAGTACAGTGCTGCTGACACCTGGATTGTAGAATTTTGGCCTCTAGAGCTGCAAGACGTTAAATGTCTGTTGTCCTAAGCCACAGAGATTTTGGGACTCTGTTAGAACAACCCTGGGAAATGGAGACCTTTATCATCTTCTGACTCCCTATATTCCCTAATCTAATAAGGCCTCTGTTTTAGTCTGTTTTCACACTGCTGATAAACTAAGCAACTTGAAAAAGAGGTTAAATTGGCTGGGGAATCCTCACAATCAAGGTGGAAGGCAAGGAGGAGCAAGTCCCTTCTTACATGGATGGCAGCAGGCAAAGAGAATGAGGATGATGTAAAAGCGGAAACCCCTGATAAAACCGTCAGATCTTGTGAGACTCACTACTAAGAGAACAGTATGGGGAAAACTGCCCCCATGATTCAATTATTTCCCACCAGGTACCTCCCACAAAACATGGGAATTATGGGAGTATAATTCAAGATGAGGTTTGGGTGGGGACATAGCCAAACCATATCACCCCCTCTCCCCATCCCCTGCTCCCTGAGAACTCTTTCACTGTGCCCTGTAGCTCAGAGTTGCTCATCATCAAAATGACCCATATCCTCAGCTGTTTCTAAGAATGTTCTCTTCCAATGCCTGCTGCAACTAAAACCAGTTATCCCAGGAGGTCTCGTCTTCCCTTCTAGCCTTCTGAAGCTATGGCTTTTCTTTTTCCCCTATGGAGACAGGGCCTATGAGGGGATGATGTCTTATGCTTGCTTCACATCCCATCTTCAAGACCATCTCTCCATCTTCTACCCCCATGCCCAACCCTAGCTCCTTGGATACCCACAGTATTAGACTCCATGCGATAACTACCCCTTGCTTTGGTGAGTTAACTGCGACCTTCGTCTTAGCTATGGAAGACTTTGAACCTGGCTCACTTTCACCGTCATCACCCCACCTATTCCTGCCTCAGTTGTTTCAGTAATCGCATAAGTCTTTCACTACTCAGGCCTCTCAGTCCTTGTCTGTTCTCTTTCATGAACCTTGTCCCCTACGCTTCCACAGCCACTCCTTCTAAGGTCCTACCCAGCCATTCAGTGACTGCTTTTTCTCCCAAATCTCATTCTTAAGGATCTTCATCTCCAACAACAGTCTTCTGTCTTCCAGAGGACTCTCCCTACTATGCTGACCTCAGTGATTCATTGACCTTGCCAAGACCTCTAATCCATTGTCCCTTCCATTTGGCACTGTTCTCTCAACTCCTTCATGTCCTCATTGTCTTCTTTCTTTTGTAATAATCTCTGTCTTGCATAAACCCTCAGCTTCCAACTCTCCCTCCCGCCTACAGAGTTGAAAATCTACCCTGCATCGGCCTCACTTTTCACCTCCTCTGCTCCTGTGAAGTACTTGGAGCTGGCTGGAGGAAAAAAGAAAGCAGGGCTGTCTGGTCACGGGTTGATTTTTTGACCTTAAACCTCTGTGGGGCCCCCGCACTGCCTGGCAGTCCTATTGCATTTCCCTGGTTGATTCACAGTCCTGTTCTCCAGGGCTACGATGTTACAGCCCCTCTCTCCTGACATCCACTTCCTTACTCTCAGTTGATGACCTCACCTTAATTCACTGAGAAAACAGAAGCAGACAGAAGAGAACGTGCTCATCCACCTACAAATGAGTCATCCACTACCTCCTTGGGTACCCACATGTTCTACTTTTCCTGCAAAGTGTAGCTTCTCCCATCAGAGGCCTGCCCCATTGCTGGTGGGCCAGATCTACTGTGAATTGCCTGCTAAGGGACTTTGTTCCAGCCATGATCTCTTCTCCCCTCCATACCATCTTTTCTCTCTTGTGTCTCAATCCCGTCAGCCTGCAGAAGCACTGGGACCCCTCGCATTCCAGATAATATCTCCCTTTCCTTACAGTTTCTTCCCACAACCACTTCATTCTCTTTTTGCCCTATAACAAAACTCCTTGAAATTGTCTATAATTTCTCCCCTCCCTTTTCTTCACCTGTTTCACTCCTTTCTGGTACGTTCTATCCCCACAGCCTGCTTCATAGCATTGATCAGTTCCTTCCCTTAACATACGTTGTAGACATACTTGATAGACTTGTCTCTGCAGTAGGAAGAAAAGAGAGAAGCTATGTCCATATAACATGTCCAAAATGGAAATCTTGATTTTTTTTCCCTTCACTCTCCTCCTAAAATTGTCTATAACTTCTCCCTACCTTTTCTTCACCTTGTGAGGTGAAGGTGAAGAAAGGGTAGGGAGAAGTTACAGAAAACTGACCTTGTCTCAAAAGGCTTTTGTGGCCATTGTTTTTCTCTGGTCTCTGCCCTTGGCCAGATTTAAGGACCAAGTCTGAGTCCTTATCCGAATAGCAATCTTTCTTCACTTGGCGTCTTGGATGCTACTGTCTTCTGGTTTTCCCATTACCTTCAGGGAGTCTCTTTCTCAATTTCTTACATTTTGTTTCCCCTCTTTTTTCCCCCATCCTCTAATAGTTTCTTACTCCAGGGCTTAGCTCTTGGCCGTCTTCTCCCCAATATTTATACTCCCTTGCAGAATTAATCAGCAGGATCATGGCTTTGCATACCCATCTGTACGTTGATGACTCACACGTTTTTATCTTCAGAACCAATCTGTCCCCTGAATTCCAGACTCATATATTCCAACTGCCTTCCAGGCATCTCCACCCTGACATCTAATAGATATGTTAAATATAACGTGTCCAAAATGGAAATATTGAATTTTCCCTTCACTCTCTTCCGAAAATACTCTCCTCCCACAGGTTTCCTCATCTCAGTAAAGGGTGTCACCATTCTCTTGGGAGCTATTCAGGTATCAAGTAGAGGAAACATTCTTGGCTTCTCCCTTTTCTTCCTGTTGCAGAGACAAGTCCATCAATTATGTCTGAAGTATGTCTACAACACATGTGAAGGGAAGGAACTGATCAAGGCTAGGAAGCAGGGTGTGGGGATAGAATGCACCGGAAGGGAGTAAAAAATGGAAGTGTTACTTGTTTATCATGGTCAAGGATAAACTCTTTGAGAAAGTAACATTAAAGCAGAGACCTTCCTGAACAGTAGGAAAGCACGTGCTTTAGCAGGATATAGGGGAAGCGCACTCCAGCAGAGAGAACCACAAGTGTGTAGGTCACGAGGCAGTCAAAAATACATCTCGTCTGAAGAAAGCAAGGCTAGAGTGCCCGAAGCAGATTGAGGTGTGCATTAGCTCCGGCTGCCATAACAAAATGCCATAGAGTAGGTGGCTTAAACAACAGACATTTGTTTCCTTACAGTACTGGAGTCTGGGAAGTTCAAGATCAATTGACTCTGGCCAATTTGGTTGCTAGTGAGGGCTCTTTTCCAGGCTTGCCTGTGGCCATCTTATTGCTGTGTCTCACGTGGCCTTTTCTGGTATGTGCAAGAAAAGACAGAGATCTCTCTCTTCCTCCTCTTATAAGGCCCCCCAGTCCTATGGGATTAGGGTTCATTCTTGCGGTTTCTTTTAACTTTTATTATCTCCTAAAGACCCTATCTCCACATATAGTCATATTGGATGTTAGGGCTTCTACATATGAATTTTTGGGGGATACACATTTTGGTTCATAACAAGGAGTGATGAAGGTAGGCAAAGGCCAGGTTATGAAAGATCTTGGCCTGCAAAAGCCTGATGTTTGTGTTTTATTCAAATTGTGGTTTGTTTTTGTTTTTGTTTTCTGAGACAGAGTCTTGCTGTGTCACCAGGCTGGAGTGCAGCAGCATGATCTTGGCTCACTGCAACCTCTGCCTCCCAGGTTCAGGCGATTCTCCTGCCTCAGCCTCCTGATTAGCTGGGACTACAGGGGTGTACCACCACACCCAGCTAATTGTTTGTATTTTAGTAGAGACAGGGTTTCACCATGCTGGCCAGGATCGTCTTGATGTCTTGACCTCATGATCTGCCTGCCTTGCCCCCCCTCAAAGTGCTAGGATTACAGGTGTGAGCCACTGTGGCCAGCCATTTTATTCTAATTGTTATGGAAACTAATGGACAGTTTTGAGCAGGAGAGTCTCATGACATGATTTATGTTTTACAGGTAATTCTAGCTGCCTGGTGGAGAATGGATTTTAAGAGACCAAGAAAAGGAGCCAGTGTGTCTAGCTAGGAACTTTTTGCAATATATTTTATAGTAGGGATGAGCAAAGTTTTTAAAATCATGGTTTAGATAGTAAATATTTCAGGCTATATTAGTCTGTTTTCACACTGGTGATAAAACATACCCAAAACTAGGTAATTCATCCAGAAAAAGAGGTTTAATGGACTCATGGATCCAGATGGCTGGGGAGGCCTCACCATCATGGCAGAAGGTAAAAGTCACATCTCACATGGTGGCAGGCAAGAAAGAATGAGAACCAAGGGACACCTGTAATCCCAACACTTTGGGAAGCCGAGGTGGGGGAAAAAAAAAGAAAAGAAAAAAAAAAAAGAGAGAACCAAGGGAAAGAGATTTTCCGTTAAGAAATGGTCAGATCTCATGTGACTTATTCACTATCAAGAGACCAGAAAATTGCCCCCATGATTCAATTATCCTCCACTGGATCCCTCCCACGACACGTGGGAATTATGGGAGCTACAATTCAAAATGAGATTTGGGTGGGGACACAGCCAAACATATCACAGGCCATGTGGGATCTTTGTCACAACTGCTGACTTCTGCTGTCTCAGTGCTAAATCAACCATAGATAACATGTAAATTAATGGATCTGGCTGTGTCCCCAAAACTTTTAATAATAGGCACTGGGTTGGATTTGGCCTGTGGGGCATGGTTTGCAGACCTCTATTCTAAACCTGAAGTGGCAATGGCTTTGCCTCTAGCATATGATATAATGAAGCAAGGCAGTGTTTGGGATTGTTGTAGAGTTGACTCTGCATAGTCTTGCTGCTAATGAAGTAAATATGGGAGCTAAGAGATAGTAAAGAATCAAAGATACCCTCTTGAGATCACTTTTTTCACCTTTCCACTTTATCACATTGGTTCTGCAGGCATTTTTTACTCATTCTTCAGGCAATCGATACTAAGGTTTATTTTCTTGTTAGGGTGATTTGATAAAGTAAGATTGCTATTGATGGAAAAATAAGTGTCCAGTTCACTTAGAGGCAAATAAGGCTAATTCCATTCAGAGGGCCTTGATTTTCTGCAGAAATGAAATATTCTCTATAAAGCCAATCTTCTGTTCCCATCCTACTCAATGGCTTATGTCATGGGGTGTGTAAAGTGATAGTGGGAGTGGTTCTCTTAGATGAAGAGGAATCTTTCAGCATGGAGATTGCTTAGAGACTCACCAGAGCAAGGTGCCAACATAAAACAGATTGACTCTTGTTTTTGCATTACTTATTTTTTTAGATGGAGTCTTACTCTGTTGCCCAGGCTGGAGTGCAGTGGTGCAATCTTGGCTCACTGCAACCTCCGCCTCCTGGGTTCAAACGATCTTCCTGCCTCAGCCTACCAAGTAGCCAGGATTACAAGCGTGTGCTGCCATGCCTGGCTAATTTTTGTACTTTTAGTAGAGACAGGGTTTCACCATGTTGGCCAGCCTGGTCTCAAACTCCTGACCTCAAGTGATCTGCCTGCCTTGGCCTCCCAAAGTGCTGGGATTACAGGCGTGAGCCACAATCCATTTTCTTGGTTACTTTTAAATTCTCTAGTTGCAATTCACCTTTTTATTGCCTGTGCTCAGAACAGATGCACCCACTCTCCTCTGCTCCCTTCATACATCATAGTCCTATCTGTCCCAAGGAAGCAATAGGGCCCCTGACTCACACCTTTGCATGTAAAGGGGGAGATACAGATACTTGGTCCTCATTCTACCATAATTTACGTGTGTGTGTGTGTGTGTGTGTGTGTGTGTGTGTGTGTGTGTAAGGTTAAGAACAAACCCCCATCAGGGAAAAGAAAAAGGAGAAGAACAAGAAAATGATTGAAAAAATACTCAACAGTCAAGGAATTGGTTGAATGCCATAGAATATCTTAATGTCTAGCATTTTCCCAAGGATAGCAACCGATGGATACAGAGTATTAAATGACAGCAATTGGGACACTTCATATCCTGCTGCCACGAGCAGAATGCATGAGGGAGAACCCAAAGGGTAGCCTCTGTCCCTTGCAGTTTTCTCCTCCCTCTTTTCTGCGCCTGTCCAGGTTGCCTTTTCTCTGGCTGGGAACACCCTGTGCTGGGTCCGGCTGCAAAGCACTCTCTGTGTAGCAATAAAGTGCACACTTGTAATGTTGGGCCGTGTGACAAGAACAACATGAAACAACACTCTACCCACCCACTGAGAAAACCAAGTGTGTCACACGCCTCTGTGTCATGGTTTTAAAAATATCTCCACTGACGGTCCAAGTCTCAGGTTGGGCTAGAGGAGTGTTTAATGCCTAGCTGTGCCAGGTGGAAAATGTTTTCATCAGAATCCCAAGGACCCCAGTGACGGACGTCTGTTGGCTTAATGTGTGTGTGCACGCGCACGCAGGAGCATGTGTTTAAGAAAACTGGGGCTGGGTGGCGATTTCTTTGCTCTCTGCCTTCCCCTTTTTCTTTCCTTTTTAATTACATGTTCCTGACAAAGAGGTGTGGTCCCTGGCATTGCTGCCCAGCCTTTCTGCCACCTCTAACCACACGGGGAGAAGAATACTGCGGGCTTCTCAGCACTCAACGTGGTTTCCAGCGTCAATGGAAACACAAACCCAGGGACCCACAAAGAGCTAAAGCTTCTGCAGAATGAGGGGTCTAGAAGCCTAGTAAATGTCTGGGCAGGGGGTGGGGAGACAGAGAGAGAGAGACAGACTGACTCTTGCAAAGGGTTTATCTCTTGGTTTCTCCCTGCCTTTCTTCTTTAAGAAGAGCACGGCCAAGCCCAAGTCTACTGGAATTTTGTGACAGAGGAGGGGGTTTCAAATAACAGGGAGAGCCATTTAACCCCTTTGTGGTTTATTCTTATTTACTTTGGAATCTCTAGTACTTACTAGCAGGACAACTTTGGCAAGTTGCTTAACCTTTAAGCCTAAGTTTCCTGACTTGTAAATGGGGATAATAATTGTACCTGGTCCTCACTGCCTTAAGGTTGTAGTGAGGACCAGATGATGTGACTGCAGGCAAGCTCTCAGCACAGAACCTGGCACGTAGCAAGCCCACAAGAAATGTTAGCTGTTTTTGCTGCTTCAGAGCTTTACAAGATATACACAGGAGCACATAAAATCTTTTACTTGAATCTCACAAAGGGAAACATATATGTGAGACCCTGTGTGTTCTGGTCCCCACCTTGAATCTGGTGGGGGCTCCAATGACCTCCTGAAATTTCTTCATCCACATCAAGCATCTGGGCCTTCACAACTACTGTTTCCTCTGTGTGGAATATTCTGTTCATGTATATCCTAATGGCTTGCTCTGTCACACTGTTCTGATATTTGCTTACATTTAATTTATTGGAGAGAGACTTTTCATTCCAAACAATTTAAAGTGGCATCCCCAACATCCTAGTCACTTTCTACTCACTCTCCTGGTACTTACTTATTAATTTATTATCTAGTTCCCCGACTAGAATAAAAGATTATGAAAGTAGAGGTTTTATCTTTTGTTGTTCATTGCAGCATTTCTAACATCTAAAACAGTGCCCAAAATACAATTAGCATGCTCTAAATATCAATTAAATGAATGAACAGATAATACTTCTACATAATCCTCTGCCTCCGGGGTTCAAGTGGTTCTCCTGCCTCAGCTTGGGATTACAGGTTCACACCACCACGCCCAGCTAATTTTTGTATTGTTAGTAGAGATGGGGTTTCACCGTGTTGGCCAGGCTGGTCTTAAACTCCTGACCTCAAGTGATCTGCCCACCTTGGCCTCCCAAAGTGCTGGGATTACAGGCATGAGCCACCACATCTGACCTATAACTTTTGACCTGAGATAACTTTCAACTTAAATCCATGAAATTTGCGTCTGAATTGTTGTAATCTTTCCTATCCTGGATATTCTCAGCCCATGTCATAGTATATTTGATCGAAGATAGTCCACATATGTGTATGAAAAACTTTAAGACTTTTTTTTCCCCTGTGGACCAGATTCTTATCTGTGTACTTCCCAAGGGCCTTATGGCTTTTATAAAGCTCCCTGCATAAGGAGCTCTGACCTTGCCCTCTCAGCCTCCCTCAAGGTCACCTTGTCTGAAACAGAAAGCAGCCTCTTGTCTATAATTAGGTCTTTGTACAGAACACTTCATGCTGAAGGGAAGAGATTTTTCTCACCAAGGCAATATAGTGTCCTCTAAATTGCATGTATAAATATCCTTCTTGACCTCTTAGGATTTCTGTATAAAGGAGTATATTATGTCAATTCTTAAGTCTGGGGAACTGCAAAGAGAGTGAACCTTGGCTTATGACAGTTGTTAGGTAAGATGCTATCTGCTTGAAGCTCTGAAGACAAGATTATTATCATGTTGCTCAGTTGTTTCTATTCAGCTTGAGGATGGCAGACTTGGCTGAGTATGATTCTGACTACCATCAAATATTAAAAAGTAAACTCCGAGGCCATCAATGGAAAAACCCAACAGGAAATTGACCAAATGCTCACATGTCCACAAATCATTCCATGCTTTTACTGTGGATAGCAGAGTTCAGCTCTGGTCCTCACCCACAGCTAACCTAGTTTTGAATGTACATAATGTGTCTAGTTTCCAAAGGTATCAGCTGAGGGTCAAGTACCACAGAAATATTTTATAGTTTAGTTGAGTTTAGATCCATTTAGAGAAGGAGCTTGCTTGCCTCACTTTGCTCAGGGCATATGTGTTCTCAAGACTTTTGGGATCTGGTGGATTGAAGACATGGTTTTGCTGGCTGTTTCATTCCATTTTGGGCACGGTAAGTTATTTTCTCATTAGATCTGAAACAGAAACCTGATTGTTTTACATCCGCACGAAAGAACTTGTGATCCTTCAGCTGCTTGGCTTTTTACAATGACCTATGGGCATTTTCCTCTGCCATTTAACTCATATGTGGTAGAAAAAAAGTCTAAATTTTCATTATCTAGTTCATATCTCTTCCTACTGCTGAAAGTGTTTAGAATGTGTCACATTCAAAAAGAATAAGTAGCAATCAGGGCTCCAAAACACAAAGATTTCATTAGGAAACTCCCTTGAAGACAAGCTTATTTCACAAATTCTCTTCTCATCCACCTCCCAAATTTTCATAGCCAAGTTGCACCATGGTATCTCTGCTAAGATCTACAAAGAACCCTCCCTCCAATGATGATGGTAGACCAAGAGACTGCCATCTGGTGACATCAGACCTATTGGCAGTAACCACCATGGCACTTCTGACTATATGCCAGGAGTTCTAGGAGCCAAGCATGAAGTGGGTAGTCCAAATCACTATTCCTGCCCAAGCTGCCCTCTGTTGGGACAACCCACTACCAATTAAAGTTAATCTGTTTAGACCATGCAAGCCATTCTGCCAGAAGCAGGCATATGTCAGCATATTGCCCCAGTCCCTGACCTCTCTTAGGATGTTAACATAGATTATTTATGGGTGGGCTAAGGTGGTTACCCTATATGAGCCTCCTTCCTGGTATGAGGAACCATAAATTTTAGGTTTTGCCAATTCCAGACATACATGATCTGTAATGGGGTTCTGGGCCAGGTTCAACAATAATAATTTTAAAAAATACTCCAACATCTCATTTCTCTGTGTTTTCCCTGGGCTCTGCTTAAGTACACATATGAAGACTCTCTTTATGGAGAGTCACTTGGCAGTTCTTACTGTCTGTGAACTTCTCTCTCTTTCGATGAGAGAAGGTGCCAAGTGAGTTCTTTTTCTTAGACTTGGAAGAGAACTGGGGATCATCATTCTCGATGGTGTTGTGTTCTCATTGCTTATCTGTAAGTTGGAAGTTGAGATGCTTGTCTATTCAAAGCAGGTGCTGGGCCAATTGGTTTACCCTATGAAGGGAAGAAAATTCAATGAACACAGAACTAAATCATGAAAGCTGAATTCTAGTCCTGGCCCTACCATCTACATGTCATGGGAACTTGGTCAAATTGCCTCTACTTTGTAGGTTTCAGACTCTTTTCTATGTTCCCAAACTACATGTCTTACATAGAATGAATGTCAACAATTAACTTTGAAATGAACATACATTTTTAATTAAAATATGTTAACAGATTGAATATCTATTTGTATTCTGAAATAATAAAAATTTTGGTAAAAGCTTACATTGATCTAAGGCAGCAGTTTCCAACCTTTTTTGCACCAGAGACCAGTTTCATGGAAGACAGTTTTTCCGTAGACAGTGGGAAGCTGAGGATGGTTTCAGGATGAAACCGTTCCACCTCAATCATCAGGCATTAGATTCTCAGAGGAGCATGGAACCTACATCCCTTGCATGTGCAGTTTGTAGTAGGATTTGTGCTCCTGTGAGAATCTAATGCTGCCATTGATCTGATGGGAGGCAGAGCTTAGGGAATAATGCTCACCTATTCCAACAGGCCACTGACTGGTACCAGTTTGTGGCCTAGGGACTGGAGACTCCTGATCTAAAGTACTGATATTATTGGCATCCATCCGACCTATCTCAAAAGAATGCTGCAAAGAGAAAGCGAGATAAACTGTGCAATTTTGACTAGACACATTTTTTAAAGGGCTGTGCCAGGGCAAGACATTATGTTTTTCATCTTTAACTTTTTTTTTTGTTCTTGTACCATTGCAGCCGAATAACTAATAGCCCAAAACTTCATTGATACAATATCTCACCCTTACCACCCAAGGTCAAATTGTTATTTCTATTGTCTAGACCAGGCATCCCCAAACTTTTTACACAGGGGGCCAGTGCACTGTCCCTCAGACCGTTGGAGGGCCGCCACATACTGTGCTCCTCTCACTGACCACCAATGAAAGAGGTGCCCCTTCCTGCAGTGCGGTGGGGGGCGGGATAAATGACCTTAGGGGGCCCTAGTTTGGGGACGCCTGGCCTAGGCTGATAATTTTCAACTTGGGTTGGACCACCTCCAACAGGGTGGTTTGAAAATTACTGTCGGCTTTGTGGATGTGACAGTAGGAGAGACCTGGAGACATGACTGGTGTTGAGCATATTGGGGTCAGTAGCATTATCCATTTTGCAATGTAGTGGCCAGTGCTTCACAGCAAACAATTGTTCTGAGCCCCACACAACCCTTCAAAGATGTCACTGAACAGTCATATAAAATTGCTCATAATTATCTGAACTTACAAGCTAAGTCTACCTCACACCTAAGTGCAGTTCTTCATGCTTTGGTATTCCACGAGTATTCCAGAGATGCAACTTTCACATAAATTGAAGAAAGATTATACTTTATATGATTTGAAAATTCCCCAAGAGTTGTTTGCAATTTTAAAAAGTCCTATCAGGAATGGAAACACCACCCTGTTACTTGAGCTGCCAATAAGTCACATTTGTACTGGGGCTTCTATCCAGGGCTGTGCAGTACGCATGGTCCTATTTGTTTTAGTGTGTAGTTGCAACTGGTGCATTCACAGGTCCATGTGTCTGACTGGTTCATTATGTTGGTAGTGGAGGTGTGTCTGAGTATTTACATTCCAGAACAGAGATAGCTGGCTCTGTGGATATGAATTCTGCTCTTGTTTGACTGCTCTATTGTCCTTAATAATTTTTTTAAAGGAGCCCTCAATTTTACTTTGAAATGGGTCACACAAATTCTGTAGTTATTCTTGACAGAGCTTAGCAATAGTTTTCTGTAAAGGGCCAGATAGTAAATACTTTATGCTTTGCAAGCCAAGAACTTGCATGATTATATAAAATTTAAGAATTTGATATGGTTTGGCTGTGTCCCCACCCAGCTCTCATCTTGAATTGTAGCTCCCATAATCCCCATGTATTGTTAGAGAGACCTGGTGGGAGGTTAATTGAATCATGGGGGTGGGTCTTTCCCATGCTGTTCTTGTGATACTGAGTAAATCTCACAGGATCTGATGGTTTGATAAGGGCAGTTTGTCTACATGTGCTCTCTTGCCTGCCGCCATGTAAGACATGCCTTTCCTTGCTCTTTCTTTTTCTTCTACCATGATTGTGAGGCCTCCCCAGCCATGTGGAACTGTGAATCCATTACACCTCTTTCCTTTGTAAATTACCCAGTGTTGAGTATGTCTTTATCAGCAGCATGAGAGCAGACAAATAAACCATTTAAAAAAGGAACAATGGACTATATAAAAATAGGTGAAAAGTTGTATTGGGTCTGTTTAGATTTGTTTAGAATGGGAGCCTGTCTCATTCTGCTAGGGTATAAGTTGTTCTCAAGACCCTCAGAACCTGGTGGATTGAAGACATGGTTTTGCTGGCTGTTGCATTTCACTTTAGACACAGTAAGTCATTTCCTCATTATATAGTGCCAATTTTTATATTGAGCATTTTCTCATAGAGAGTGTAAAAATAGATGGAAAGATGTATTGGGTCTGTAGTTTGATGGCGCTTATAGTAGACTATATGTTTTACTATAAAAGAATTTATTTTTCATTTCTATTATAGTTAGAGTTCTATCCTAAATTTCCTAGAATTATGTTTACAGTCTGGTTACATTCTCTGAATTTCATTTCAGATAGTAAAGTAGCCTTTACAAAATCTAGTTACCAAAAGATGGTGTCAGATCTGATAGTATTGTTCTAGACCATTTCATTGACAGTCTCTTCCTCACTCCAATGCATCTTACAAATTGCTGTCATATTGATTTTTCTCAAAATGCAGCTTCAATCATACCATACCACTGCTCAAAAATCTTTTTTGCCATATTCACTGTTGGATAATTTGTAGACATTTCCAATTAGAATTGAAATTTCCCTGTAAACGTTAGCCCTAAAATATTTTTCTGGTCTTTATGTCCCAGTTCTCTGTTAGGTCCTTTCTTATTCAATAGCCTTCGAGGCATGTTTCTGAGATTGGCTCTGCCAGGAAAGCCTTGCTCTGGATCCTCATGGCTCTGTATCTTTTTCAGGGTGCTCCTTACCTCCTGTGCTTATTTAATTCCCCCTATTATACTGGAAGCATGGTGGAAGCAGAGAGTCAATGATCCCTTGGAATCTTCAACAGCATCTTGCTGATTAAAAAGTATTAAATACATACTTGAACAATTGGACTGAGTTATAATGCTTTACTCATCCAGAGTATAATCCTTGAGATTATCTGTTGGATGAAACAACTGATCCTCAATTTCTGTTCCAAATTCCCTTCACTGACATGTAGTTCGGCAGATACTGTTTGCATTTTTAGCGTTCAGTTTACTGTCTTCCTTTCTAAAAAGGAGAAAGACACTGGAGGCTGATTTTGTTCCTGTGTCCTCCCTACCTCCCTCTAGAGGGCATTTTGGATAAGTCTAAATCAGTCAGGACTGGAGTTGGCAGATAAAATACAGGATGCCCAGTTACACTTGAATTTCAGATAAAAAAAAAAACAAATATTTTTTACTGAAAGTATGTCCTATATAATATTGCATGACCTTCCTTAATTCTGGCAGACCAAAAGGGAAAACTTACATTTCACGCTTTGGAAGGAGATTTTTCTCTCTTATGCTAGACCAGAGCAAGGGAGCAGTAAGCTACTTGCAGCCATCTGGTGACCACCAGTCTTAAGCTATAGCAGATTTTGAGAGTGGAAATACAAATAAAGATTTGTGGGGTTTTTTGAATCAGGGTCTTGCTCTGTTGCCCAGGCTGCCATGTCATGGCACAATTATAACTCACTGTGGCCTCAAACTCGTGGGCTAAGCAATCTTCTCCTCTCAGCCTCCCGAGTAGTTGGGACTATATGTGTGTACCCCCAGGCCTTGCTAAGTTGTTCTGTTTTTGTGTACATGAGGTCTCACTACGTTGGCCAGGCTGGTTTTGAACTCCTGGCCTCAAGCAACCTTCTCACCTCAGACTCCCAAAGTGCTGAGATTGTAATCTCAGACATGAGCCACTACACCTGGCCAGAAAATAAAGTTTTAACAAATCAATGCTTACATATTTTTTTGGAAACTGCCCTGTCTCTGCATTTCTAGCTAAATAAATGTTTTTCCTACTATTAAAAGAAAACCCACATTCAAATGGCCTCATTTAAGCCATTTCAAATGGCTTAATTGAATGTGGGTTTTCTTTTAATTGTAGACTGATATATCCTGATAAATTTGCTTTTTTTTTTTTTGGTTCTATAGCAAACAGCTATCCCAAATTTCAATCTCTGATTATTCACAGTTAGATCACAGGTTTAATTCTGATAAAATACAGTAGACAGTGCTGTTCCCTGTGACCAAAAACTCCCCACCTAACTTCTGTTGGCTGCTCATTAATAGGAACCAGGCAAGGGAACCAGTCTGAATACAACACTAGAAAATCCATTCCCTACCACTGAATACACAACTCCAAGTTCAAGTCCCACCATGGATTTTAGGATGTGAAAATCTGGTTGCAACTTCTAATCCCCCAGGTTTTCTTAATCTTTTGCCAGGTATCTCCTTTTACTTTTCTCTTTACCCAACACATCCTTTTTTTTTAGTAGAAAGATGGTCTATTTGCCCACTCAGCTTCCGTCTTCCCTCCTTCAAATAGTAACATGCTACTTCCATTTTCTCTTGGAAAACTACTTTTGAATTCTCAGACTCTCTTGGGATTGGAGCAGAAAAACACCACTCTGTCTAGCTCAGACTAATTAGCATGTACATTTCTTTAGGTCACAGTGATTAGTTCAAAGGTGAGCATCTGATCTTGTTAGTCTAATGAGAGTGAATTCTGAGATTTTTGATAGAGCTCATAGGAAGAAATTGTCACTCTGTGTATTTTTGAACTAGTATACTGTATTAGTCCATTTTTGCACTGTTATAAGGAACTACCTGAGACTGGGTAATTTATAAAGAAAAGAGGTTTAACTGACCCACAGTTCTTCATGGCTAGGGAGGCCTCAGGAAATTTATAGTGATGGCAGAAGGTGAAACGGAAAAAAGGCACAACTTACATGGCGGCAGGAGAGAAGCTGGGGGTGGGGTGGGGGAACCGCCACATACTTTTAAACTGTCAGATCTCATGGAAACTCACTCATTATCACTTCCTGTGCTAAACTATTTGAATACTTTGGTTTGCTAAATCCCTCCCAAAAACGTACATGTGACAGGGGAAGAGTTAAAACTCAAGAGAGTTTGGCTAGCTAAAGTCCTACAGCTACAGGACTCCAGCTCAGATATTACTTCAAAGCCAGTCCTCACCACCAAAGCCTTCAGGTATTTGATTCACTCTTTATAATAGTTGGGAAACTCTCATGTAGGACATTCTGTGTGCCAGTAACTGTTGTAAATACTTAACACGTAAACTCATTTTATCTTCTCAAAAACCCTAGTAAGCATAATTACCCCATTTGATAGATGATAAAACAGAAATATCAGCTGATAAGTTAAGTTTCCTGAGATTACACATGTAGTCCGTACATGAGCTAGTCTTTGAACCCAGATCATCTGACTCCACAGCTTAAATTCTGAGATAATTCAATAAATGTTCGCTCTTGGATTCTCCAGATGAATTAACATGGTTCAAAAGCAATTTCTTTAGGCATAAAAAGCTGCACTTAAGCCTTGAGATTATCTGCTGGATGAAACAACTCATCTTCAAATTTCTGTTCCAGTTTCCCTTAACTGACGTCTAGTGTAGCAGATACCATTTGCATTTTTAGCATTCAGTTCATTTTCTTCCTTTCTAAAAATGGGATGCATCAGTCATGCATCCTGATTTTATTCTTGTCTTCTCCTTACCCCTTTGTAGAGTGACAACTAGAAATCAGAGACAACTCGAGGCCAAGGAAATTTCTGTATTCTTTCAAGATGAGTATCTCATAATCTCACCAATGTGATTTTGAAATACTCTCAAAGAGATACATAAATCAAGGGATGTATTCAAAAAGAGGCGATACTCACCTGGCCTAGACATTTCTTCCTGGTTTTGTGCCACCAGACAATTTCTGAGAGAGATGCCCTGAGGAGGAACAGCTGACGAACCCTAGACTCCCACCCTACTGGTGAGCTAGCAGAGAAGAAGAGAGAGGAGTTGTGGTTTCTCCTGAATGGCGCAGATATTTACAAATTGTTCTAGGAGAGTCTTTCTGCAAGACTTCTTCTCCTTTATGATGTTTTCTCGTTAATTGTTCTCAAGCATTACAAATGACATGACTCAAATCTAACATTTATTGTTAACCATGTACCAGTGTGTTTTCTTCCTTTTTTAGCAACCTATTGAGTGGGAGGCGCAGTCTTAACCTGAATGATCTGAGAAAACACGAACCTTTTCTTTCCATGGGCCACTTGTGTTAGCAAGGATAGGCTATGATGTGGAGTAGTGAGCATTGCCAATGTCAGTAGTGTAACACAGTAAAAGTCTGTTTCTTGCATTTTTGAAGTTCACTTCAGGTCCAGGTTACTCTATAGGACAGCTCTCTCCCATTGGGAGCTCAGTTTTCTAGATGGTTTCAAAGTTGAGACACCTCTATATCTACCCATGCATTGTTTTTTCTATTACCATGGCAGAGGAGGAGAACATGGACAATCTCTCACTCCTCAAATCAGACATGTAACTTGTGCTTACATCTCCTTGGCCATAACTAGTCACATGGCCCTTCTTAATGCAAGGGGACACCAAGGAAGTGTCATTCTTCATATATCCATAAATTGAGGAGAAGATGACGGTGAGTAGTACTGATGTTTGCTATCTGCCAACTTAGAAAGAACCTAGAAGGGCAAATAATTACTATTCCTTTGACTTTAGATCAACAAAACATCCAAATAATCCTGCAAAGTCTAGATGGCTAACGCATAAGAAATTTCAAAACCTCCCCTTAGTAGTCATTACAAGATTTTTAAATACTATAATTTATTGAGGTTAAATTCATAGAACATAAAATTAACTATTTTAAAGAGACCATTAAGTAACATTTATTACATTCACAATGTTGTACACCTTTATCTAGTTCCAAAATATTTCCATCACTCCAAAGTAAAACATATTAAGCAATTACTCTTTATTTTGCACTCTCTTTATCCTCTGACTGTCATCAATCTGTGTTCTGTCTCTATACATTTACCTATTCTGGATGTTTTATGTATTAGGTAGGTGTAAAATAAACCACAATTACTTTTGCACCAACATTATATATATATATATATATATATATATATATATATATATACACACACACACACACATATATACACACATATATAGAATATAATAATATAGTTGATGACCTTTTGTGTCTAGCTTCTTTCATTTGCTGTGTTTTAGAGGTTCATCCATGTTGTTTCATGTGTTATTACTTGATATGGCTTGGATTTGTGTCCCCACCTGAATCTCATGTCAAATTGCAATCCCCAGTGTTGGAGGAAGGACCTGGTGGGAGGTGACTGGCTCATGGGGGTGGATATCCCCTTTGCTGTGCTCCTGATAATGAGTGAGTTCTCAGGAGATCTGCTGTGTGTGTGTGTGTGTGTGTGTGTGTGTGTGTCACCTCCTCCTCCTTTTTCTTCCTCCTGCTCTGGGCAGTAAGACATGCCTGACTGTAAGTTTCCTGAGGCCTCCTCAGCTGTGCTTCCTGTACAGCCTGCAGAACTGTGAGCCACTTAAACCTCTTTTCTTTTTAAGTTACCCAATTTCCGGTATTTCTTTATAGCAGTATGAGAATGAACTAATACAGTACTTCATTTCTTTTTACGGCAGAGTAATATCCTAGTGTATGCATTTATTACAATTAGTTTGTCCAATTATTCACTGAGGGACATTTAGGCTGTTCCACCCTTTGGCTACTGTGAATAGTGTTGCTATGAATATGTGTGTACATGAATCTGTTTGAATTCTGTTTTCAGTTCTTTGGGGTATACATATAGGAGTGAAATCCTAGGGTCTTATGCTGATTTTATGTTTAACATTTTAGAATACAACAAACCATCACACCTATATTTGTAAAATGAATCGTTTTACATTCCTACAGTAATGTACAAGAGTACTCCTTTCTCTACATCCCCACCAACACTGGTGGAGATTCTTTTTTTATTACAGCCATCTTAGTAGGTGTGAAGCAGTATCTCATTGTGGCATTGATTTACATTGTCCTAATGGCAAATATGTTGAGCATATTTTCATGTACTTGTTGGCAATTTATGTATCTTCTTTCAGAAAATGTCTATTAAAGTCCTTTGCCCATTTTCTATTTCTTCATCTTTTTGTTGTTGAGTCATAAATATGTTTAATATCTTCTGGATACTTGATTCTTATAAGATATGTGATTTGGAAATATTTCTTCCCATTCTGTGAATTTGCTTTCTGTTTTCATGTTGATGTCCTTCAATGCACAAAAGTTTTGAATTTTGGCCAGATATGGTGGCTCACATCTGTCATCCCTGCAGGAGTGTTGCTTGAACACAGGAGGTTGAGACCAACATGAGCAACATAGTGAGACTTTGTCTCTACCAAAAAAAAGAAAGAAAGAAAGAAAAAAGAGTAGCCGGGTGTGGAAAGAAAAAGTCTGAATTGTAATGAAGTTTAGTTTATCTGTCCTGTCTTTTGCTGCTTATGTCTTGGTCTCATATATAAGAATCAATGGAGAAATCCAAGGTGAGGATGATTTAACTCTGTTTTCTTCTCAGAGTTTTATGGTTTTAGCTTTTATATTTAAGTTATTAATTCATTTTGAGTTAAGTTTTGTATATGGTTTGAGGTAGGGCTCTAAGTTTATTTTTTCACCTATGTGTATCCAGTTGTCCCAGCACTTCTTTTAGAAGAAACTATTCTTTCCCTCTTTGAATGGTCTTGGCACCCTTGTCAAGGATCAATTGAATGGGTATTAGTAGACATTTCTAACATAAAATAAGCCTTACAATTATAAAAATATTTGTTTATATCATACTTACAAAAGTATTCATTTATATCGTACTTAAATCTCTCAGCCTCCAGTTTAAGACATTTTCTCTTCTTGTAAACTATAACAATTATAACTACCCAAACTGACATTCAGCTAACATTTATAGACAGCCTCCTAAATGAAAATAATGTACTTAATTCTGGGGGGTAAAATATGAATAATATATAGTCTTTGCTTTATAGAAATATCACAACCCTGTGGGGGAGAAAAACATATATGAATATAACTATGCTTGTCTTTTACAAAGGCAGTAAGGAAAGAATGATTCATTTTGACTATGAGTGTTGGGGAAAATATCATGAAATGGAGAGTGTGCAGAAGTGTTACAGCATGAAGTATCTTGGGTAGTACAAAAAAATTTTTTTGATGATTTTATTTTAAAATTCTAAAACAGGTTATGTTAACTATCACCTTAGACGCTATTTTAAAATGGCCAAGATGCTAAATATTGCAATTGTTTAATTGCAATAATTCAGTTGCATCCAGATTACAGTTATTTTATTGGTAGCGAAGGAGTTAAAACTTTCAACATTTTCTCCTGATTTGAGTATTTCAGGAAAAAAATGCTTCAGTATAGAAAGAGAAATTATTTGTAATAGTACATTTGTCTTCATGTTTGTGTTATAAGCACAAGAAAACAAAACTTAGGTTTGTAGCATGTGATTTCCAGGTGACTCTGAGATGGAGATTTGCTTACATGTGGTTTATTGGAGAAGGCTCATGAGGTTACCATCTGTGAAGGAGTGAGAAAAGCAGAATTCGGTAAAGGGAGGTACTGAACTGAAGTGTAGTTATAGCAGAGGTATCATCTGATCCCATGGAAAGCTCTAGAGCTGGGATAGCACTTCAGAGATATCCCAAATTGAGGTAGAAAGAGTGGATCTCTGTATGTTACATATATCACTCTTTGGATGTGTGGGCTATTCTTGGTAAGGGTGTGTAACCTTGGGCAAGGTGACTGCTTTTGGCTGAGGGCAGTTCCTGGAGACAGGCTTGGCTGTGAGGTGTCAGCAGGTAAGTATGATGGCTTATGCCAGTAAGTCAAGCTACTTGGGAGGCTAAGGCAGGAGGATCACTTGAGCCCGAGAGTTCAAGGCTATACTGAGCTATGATAGCACCACTGTACTTGAGCCAGGGTGGAAGAATAAGGCTTGGTCTCTAATTTTTTTTTTTAATTAAAAAAATAAAAATAACCATTTCTTCCACCCAGAAAATAATTATCTTGGTCTTGAATGGGAGTCTGAGCCATGCATTACAGCATACACTACATCCAGTATAGGCATAGCTATATACTACAGCATCCACTAAAGACAGTATTAATACGACGGCCATTTTAGATGAGGAAAATGAGACTCAGTAGTAAACTGTCTGCCCAAAGTCCTACATCTATGATTGGCAGAGTTAGTACCAAAACTGAGGTCTTTAAATTCCAAGCCAGATTGCTTTTAAGCAACGTTATTATCCTCAAAATGCACAGTACCATTTCATCTAAAAAAAATATTTAAATCCAGGTGAACTTCAGTCAGTTCGATTTCACAACTCACACATGGGATTCCCCCTTTTTCTTCCAAAACAAAATTCAGTTCTCAACTTGCCTGTGTAGAGGAATTCTTCTGAACCTCCAGTCCTGAAAACGAGGTAGTCTTGTTTCACACACAAATGTGTGCACTTATGCAAACTTTAAAAGAAGCATATAGGATGAAAGAGGAATATTTTTGGAATTATTATTAATTTAATGGAACAATACAGCATCCAGACATCTGTGCCTTTTTCAGGCAACAGTATAGGGAAAAATATATGTGTGTGTGCATGTATGTGAATGCGTGTGTTAACAAAGGAAGATATGCATGAAGACTGGAGAAGAGATTCACAAAGTGGTCATAACGTCAGCTTGAGGCAAGAAGTAATTGACCGGAAAGCCAGAAAGAATCAAGTCTTTTCAAGCAATGTTCCCTTTATTTCTGACATGCTGCCTTTAGAGCCAAGAGGAAAACAAGGCAAGCCTCTACCTCCAAGGGCCTGAAAATCAGTTCCTAGCTGCTTGAGTTCCAGACCCTAAGAATCTGTCATGTTGGAATTTAGAAGATCATTGCCTTGTACTTGCAATCAGTATCCAAGCACACTAGAAGACAGTAGGAAACAGAGCCCCAGGGTGAGGATTTAAAGAAGGGTTTGAGTCTTTACTTCACCACTTCCTAGGTGTATGACTGAGACAAGGGTGGTATCACTTGAAAAAACTAAGATTTCTGGTTTTTGTTGTTTCATTAATGTAGAAAGTTTATTTTGCCAAGGTTGAGGATGTGTGCCCATGACACAGCCTAAAGAGGTCCTGATGGCATGTGCCCAATGTGGTCAACAGCACATTTGGCTTTAGACATTCTGGAGAGATATGAGACATCCATCAACATATGCAAGATAAACGTTGGTTTAGCGTGGAAAGGCAGGCTAACTTAAAGCAGGCATCCCCAAACTACGGCCGGCGGGCCGCATGCGGTCCCCTGAGGCCATTTATCCGGCCCCACGCCGCACTTCAGGAAGGTGCACCTCTTTCATTGGTGGTCAGTGAGAGGAGCACAGTATGTAGCGGCCCTCCAACGGTCTGAAGGACAGTGAACTAGCCCCCTGTGTAAAAAGTTTGGGACGCCTGACTCAAACCAAAGGTGGGAAGACTCAAAGCGGGGAGGGGGCTTCCAGGTCATAGGTAGATAAGAGACAAATGGTTACATACTTCTGAGTTTCTGGTTAGCTTCTCCAAAGGGGGCAATCAGATATGCATTTAACTCAATGAGCAGAGGGGTGACTGAAAACTAAGATTTCCTATCTGATAATGGAATGATTACACCAATTTCATAAGGTTATTATAACATTGATGTGATAAATATTAATATCCTCATACTGAGCCCTTGTGGTATGACCGATTTAGTACTCTGTTAGCTCTAGGGTATATTTTATTTGTGAATGTATGTGCGTGTTCACTGAACCTAAAAAGATTGGAATATATTATGATAGCATTTTAGAGCAACAATGTGCAGAGAAACTTTTTTGGTGTTGGGAATGTTCTTGATCTCTACTGTCCAATGTAGTAGGCACTAGCCACATGGGACTATTGAACACTTGAAATGTGACTCGTGTGACCTAGGAACTGAATTTTGAGTTAATTTAAATTTATTTACGTGTAAGTTTAAATAGAAGCATGTAGTAGCAGCTACCACAATGGAGTATTCAAGATGGAAGTTACCTTAGATATTATCTAATCCAAAGTGATCATTAACAGGGGAGAATGTACATATTTCAGAGAGACATGAAGTAACATGCTCAGAGTTTCACAATCACTGACAGGGCAGAGCCAACATTGGATCAAGCTCCAGGATTTTAGATCCAAGTCATCGCATTGCCACACGGCGTAACAAAGTTAATAACTTAAAGATACTGGAAAGTTCACAGCAGATGCAGGGCTAAAGTTATAATTATCATCAGTACCATAATCATATGAACTCTCAATTTCTGAGCGTCTACTCTTTGTATAGTAGAGAACAGCCAAGACTGTTGTCTTGACCTCTGTACTAAAATGCCTCCTTGCCAAGACCCTAAAAGCTTGACTGATATGGCAGGCCCCTGTGTCTCTGTAGGATTTCTCACTGATCCTCTGAGCACTTGAATCTTACCAGGGCCTCCAGTATGCTGGTCGTTTCTCACTCATCTGGTCTGGTTAGCTCAATGTTATCAATATCATGAATCAGTGTGTGATTCTGTGTCGGTGGTCCAGATCTCCTCAGACAGTTAGGACAGAAGGTGAGGGAGTTAACAGAGCCCTTGAGCAAAAGGGTGAATTTATTTTACTATCCTTTCAAGACAAACAAACTGTTTCTAACCGCCTTTTCTAATAAGGTAGGAGCAGAACACGTTCCTCAGGACAATGGCCACATACCATCTCCAGGACCCACATTAATCTGCTCTAGCAAAGCTGCCACATTTGGCACAGTAACTGCAAATTAGGCTACTACTGGTTGAGTTTGTCATAGTTCACTGTTAGCCTCCAGGATCTTTCTGTTTTGTGCAAAAGACAGACTGGTAAGTAAATAGAGAAAAGATGGGGATCCCTTTTAATGTAGAGCTTGGTAACATTTCCCGTAAAGTTTTAGGTAGTAAATGTTTTAGCTTTTGTGAGCCAAGCAGCAAAATTGGGATTATTATGTAGGTATCTACATCATCATTTAAAATGCAACCATTCAAAAGTGTAAATCTCACAGGTAGCATGCCAGGGTGGTCTAGCTTGCTGACCCCTTATTTAATTCCTTAAGTTTTTAAAGTTGCACTGGTTTCTGCTGAACTCTTCAAGATGATATATTCATTTTGATTTATTATCTTGTCCAGGAGGGCAGTTTCAGGGGCTTCCACCTGTCCTTCCCTACTTCGGTGGCTCTTGTCTCATAAGTAAAGGACCCGCCATGAGAATTTGGGCCAAATACCCAATACAGCTATTCCATTAATACATTCAGGGACTGGAGAAATGATCAAGGTGTTAGGCCATTCTTGCATTGCTATAAAGAAATGCTCGAGACTGCGAATTTATAAAGCAAAGCGATTTGACTGGTTTATGGTTCTCCAGGCTGTACAAGCATGGCACCAACATCTGCTTGACTTCCTGTGAGGGCCTCAGGAACCTTATAATCATGGCGGAAGGCAAAGGGGAAGCAGGTGTGTTACATGGCCAGAGCAGGAACAAGACAAAGAGAGGAACAAGGTGGCACACGCTTTCGAACAGTCAGATCTTGAGAGAATTCACTAGCACGAGGACAGCACCAAGCCATGAGGGATCCACCCCATGACCTACACCTCCCACCAGGCCCCACCTCCAACACTGGGGATTACATTTCAACATGAGACCTTGGCAGGGACAAATATCCAAATTGTATTAACTGACCAGAGATGCTGAAGATGTCAGTGAACCCTTTGTTACCTGAATTTGAGCCGGGACCATAATGGTTTCCTGGTCTCCTTTTTCCCCTTTTGCTCTCATTCTAACGGTGGAGGCAATGAGTCTGCTTCAGATGTGTGGATGATCTATGTCAGCTCAGACCCTATGTCCAACAATCCTCAAAATGTGTGGGGATTCCCTTTTCTCCTGTATACAGCACCTGAGTAAATGGCCATAGGCTCCTCTGAAGAAGAACTGGGGGAATCACTACTGTGTACACTTGTAATGGTGTTAACAGCATCTTCTGTCCTGGGGATCCTGCCTCTTCCTCAATCTATAGGTTCCAGGGCCCCAAACTGGCTCAGATCAGAAAACTACGCAAAGGACTATGACTTTTTTGTTTTTTTTTTTTTTTGAGACAGAGTCTCACTCCGGCACCAGGCACCAGGCTGGAGTGCAGTGGCGTGACCTTGGCTCACTGCAACCTCTGTCTCCCAGGTTCAAGCAATTCTCCTGCCTCAGCCTCCGGAGTAGCTGGGACCAAAAGTGCACGCCACCATGTCCAGCTAATTTTTTTGTATTTTTAGTAGAGATGGGGTTTCACCATGTTGACCAGGATGGTCTCGGTCTCTTGACCTCGTGATCCACCTGCCTCAGCCCCCGAAAGTGCTGGGATTACAGTCATGAGCCACCGCGCCCAGCCAGGACTATGACTTTTTAAGGGGCAACTGGCCTCATCTCTTCAGCCACCTTTGATTTATTTTTATTTTAAAGGTTGACAGTGTTCTTGTGGGCCTCTCCTTTCTTTTGCCACGTCCATCAGTTTCTTGCAGTCTCTACAAGCTAGGGCATCTTAGCTGCTCTCTCACTTTGCTGTGCATGATGTTAATTGTATCCACCTGACTTCCAGCAGCTAAGCATTATCACCTGGCCTCTATTGTTTTGTAGTCTTATCCTCCTATTGCTATTAGTGGACCCAGTTTTGAATCTGCATCTTCTCTCATTGCCTCTGTTCCACAGGGGAGAGTCACCACTGAACTTCTTATAGGAGCTGGTGCCCATCTCAGAACATGCCTCGTTGCTTTGAAAATGGTCATTCTTTTGAGTTGTTTCAGGAACATTGTTCCCTGGTTAGACTTTGAGCCACTTTAAGGTGCCTCCTTCTCTGGCTTTTCATCTCTTCTTCCAATGCCTGCCACGGCAGTTCTGGCACTTCTACCTCACTCAGTTGGCGGGGGGTAGGGGGGGCATTCTAACAATGCATTCATGCCATTTCCCAGCGGTCTTTGCAGGGAGTTAAATCCTCTTTTCTGAAAGAGTACAACCATACCAATAAGGTGGGAGGATTGCTTGAGATCAGGAGTTCAAGGCTAGCCTAGGCAACATAGCAGGATCCCATCTGTATTAATAATTGGATTTACAGTTTCATGTGGCTGGGGAAGTCCCACAATCATGGCAGAAGGCAAAGAAGAGCAAGTCATGTCTTATATGGATGGCAGCAGGCAAAGAGAGAGAGCTTGTGCAGGGAACCCCTGCCCCCCTATAAAATCATCAGATCTCATGAGACTTATTCACGATCACAAGATCAACATGGGAAAGACCTGCCCCCATGATTCAATTACCTCCCACCAGATCCCTCCTATAACATGTGGAAATTCAAGATAAGATTTCAGTGGCGGCACAGTCAAACTGCATCATTCAGCTCCTGGTTCCTCCCAAATCTCATGTCCTCACATTTCAAAACAATCATGCCTTCCCAACAGTCTCCCAAAGTCTTAACTCATTTCAGCATTATCTCAAAAGTCCACAGTCCAAAATCTGATCTGAGACAAGGCAAGTCCCTCCCACCTATGAGGCTGTAAAATAAAAAGCAAGTTAGTTACTTCCTAGATACCATGGGGTTACAGGCACTGGGTAAAAAATACAGCCATTTCAAATGGGAGATATTGGCAAAAAAAGGGGCTACAAGCCCCATATGAGAAATCCAATGGGGCAGTCAAATCTTAAAGCATGAAAATGATCTCCTTTGACTCCATGTGTCATATTCAGGTCATGCTGATGCAAAGGATGGGTTCCCATGGTCTTGGGCAGCTCCACCCCAGTGTCTTTGCTGAGTACAGCCCCACTCCTGGCTGCTTTCATGGGCTGGCATTGAATATCTGCAGCTTTTCCAGGTGCATGGTGCAAGCTGTCAGTGGATGTACCATTCTGGGGTCTGGATGATGGTGGCTGTCTTCTAACAGCTCCACTAGGTGGTGTCCCAGTAGGGACTCTGTGGGGGGTCTCCCACCCCACATTTCCCTTCCTCACTGCCCTAGCAGAGGTTCTTCATAAGAGTCCTGACCCTGCAGCAAACTTTTGCCTGGACATCCAGGCTTTTCCATACATCTTCTGAAATCTAGGCTGAGGTCCCAAACCTCAATTCTTGACTTTTGCATACCTGCAGGCTAAACACCACATGGAAGCTGCCAAGGCTTGAGGCTTGAACCCTCTGAAGCCATGGCCTGAACCTGTGTTGGCCCCTTTCAGCCATGGCTGGAGCAGCTGGGATGCAGGGCACAAAGTTGCTAGGCTGCATATACAACAGGGACCCTGGGCCTGGCCAACAAAACAACTCTTTCCTCCCAGGCCTCCAGGCCTGTGATGGGAGGGGCTGCTGTGGAGGCCTCTTAGATGCTCTGGAGACATTTTCCCCCTTGTCTCAGGGATGAACATTCGGTTCCTTGTTACTTATGCAAATTTCTGCAGCTGGCTTGAATTTCTCCTGAGAAAATGGGATTTTCTTTTCTATAGCATTGTCGAGTTGCAAATTTTGCAAACTTCTATGCTTTGCTTCCCTTATAAAACTGAATGCTTTCAACAGCGCCCAAGTCACATCTGAATGCTTTCTTGCTGAGAAGTTTCTTCTACCGGATACCCTAGATCACATCTCAAATTCAAAGCTTCACAAGTCTCTAGAGCAGGGGCACAATGCCACCAGTCTCTTTGATAAAACATAACAAGAGTCGCCTTTGCTCTAGTTCCCAACAAGTTCCTCATCTCCATCTGAGACTACCTCAGCTTGGAACTTATTGTTCATATCACTATCACATTTTTGTCATAGCCATTCAACAAATCTTGAGGTAATTCCAAACTTTCCCACATTTTCCTGTCTTTCTCTGAGCCCTCCAAACTGTTTCAACCTCTGCCTGTTACCCAGTTACAAAGTCACTGTCACATTTTCAGGTATATTTTCAACAACATCCCACTCTACTGGTACCAATGTACTGTATTAGTCTATTTTCACACTGCTGATAAAGACATACCTAAGACTGAGAAATTTACAAAAAAAGAGGTTTAATTGGACCAACAGTTCCATGTGGCTGGGGAAGTCCCACAATCATGGCAGAAGGGGAAGAGCAAGTCACATCTTACATGGATGGCAGAAGGCAAAGAGAGCTTGTGCAGGGAAACTCCTTGTATAACCATCAGATCTTGTGAGACGTATTCACTATCATGAGATCAGCATGGGAAAGACCTGCTCCCATGATTCAGTTATTCCCTCATGTGGGAATTCCAGATGAGATTTGGGTGGGCACACAGCCAAACCATATCACCATCTCTGTATAAAAACAAAAAGCCACAACTCTCTTTTATCTAAATTAATGTTCTGCTCCCTTACTGTAGCACTCTGGTCATCCTGTCCCATAAGTCATCTTTTAACCCTTGCCTGGACATACTGATGAAGTCCTAGAGTGTCCTTAGGGCATAGTTCTTTTCCTCTCTTAGCAGGTTCAGTACATCTCTGGCTGGGTTGTGTTGTGACTCCACCCTAGTTTTTAACCCACTAGCCGGCATAGGAGGTGGGAACAGATCCTGAGGATGACACATGCTATCTTTCAGGAAAAAGGCCTGGGAATTATATTTAAGCTAGGGGCAAGCATTAGCCCATTGGGAAGGGTGAAAAACTTCTTCAACATCAAAGGGTTCAGGGGAATCTGGGGATTCAAGATTTGTGAGTATCATCCACCCACACGCCCTAATCCTATGAGTTCAGGCTCCATTCTTTCCAACAGGGGCCAGGGCCATGGCCTTGGCAAAGCCACTCCAACTTGGTTGGAAATTAGTCATCTTTGGCCCAGTTGTCTGCTTTCTTTACCTTCTTCTAGAGGCAGTGAGAGCCATTTTTGATGTGACCAGGGAAGTCCTCTGACTTTCCCACTTGGCTTTTAATTGCTGATTCATCACACTCAGCTTTCCCCACCCACCCCCCCAAGTGTCAGTCAAATAGAGCAATGACCACCCAACTCCACTGTCCTACGATTGCCCCCTTGTAAAGGTCTCATTCATTGTGTTGGGTGCCACAGTCCCTTCCACAGCTACCCCACCCCAGTTCACCCATGGTGAAAGTTCAAAAATTGCACTGTTTCATCTGCCAGGGCTACCTGTGCTTCACCTGTCACCAGTGAAGGGGTCCTCACTGCCAGCTGGGTGAAAGGGATCAAGTTCCAAAGTCCCATCTTAGTGTCTGCTATCTCAGCCCATTCTTGGCACCAATGGTCACAGGCTGAGTTCCCTGGGAACCAGACTCCAAGACAGAGATTGGAGTTCAGGTCAGGTGTGACACAGAGCTCCTGGGATCAATATCTTGTGACCAAAAGGGGAAGCGAGGAGCACTGGGCAGACAGAAATGCTAGGCTGCAGTGCAGAAGCAACCACAGGAAGCTCTGGAGCTAGAATTGCCTTCTGAATTGTCCAGGGCTGGGGGGAGGAGGTTGGGCCTCTGAACTTTGTGTAGATGAGTTGCTGGTATGAGCTGTTTGGAAGAAGATACAAGCTTCGTTGAGGCAGATTTCTCCAGTGGAGGCACTTCTGGAAGAAGGCTGACAGCTAAGGTCCATCCCAGTACAACCTGCAACTGCAGACACCATGCTTCCACTCCTGAAGGGAAGTCTGAGTGGCACATCACAGCATCCACTTCAAATAATTATGAGGAATTACTGGCATATTTCATTTGTCGGTAAAAGTCTAAACAGAGAGCCTCAATGAGCCTATAATTTGGACTGTGACAGGCCCAATCAGCAGTGAACACTGCCCTGGAGAGAAAAGAAGCATTTTAAACAAAGGGCCAGTTGACAGAACATGGGAAAAGGACACAGGACATGGAACAAGTTTTATGAATCAAACAAAGGGAGGGGAGGTGTGGAGAGGAGGTGGGATTGAGGGTGTGTGTGTGACGGTGGGTGGGGGAATGTATAGCAAACCACTATAAAGAAATCTTTTTTATAGCAGCCCCAGGAAACTTATTGAGACCTCATAAAATAAAGAGAACCAAGGAAACAACACCCTATACTAAGTGTCTCTTTTGCTGTTTTACAGACTGGAGTAGGATTTTATGAGCTATTTGACTTTCCCTTTGGATGCCTCTTTAGGAGAAGTTCCTGGTTCTTTAGCCAGTTATTTTAACTTTTGGCTAGGGAGTGAGAAGGCTCCGAAATAGGATAATAACCATTTAGGCTTTCTGGTAACATTCTTCAGTTGTTGACCACAGCACACACTTAATCAGCCCACGTGGAATATTTGAAATGGCCAACATGAGACGTCTCCTCTTAGGTCCCTTTGGGTAGGAAGATAAAGTCTAGTGGCTATGGGAATATGACCTTGAGGGGTTCCCTCTATTCTTTCAATGAGATCCAGCATTAAAGGGCTTTGTTTAGAGACAAGTCAGCAGATTATGTTTACAAACTTCCTAGATGCAAACCAGCCTCATGATGGGAAGTTAAGTTGTAAGCTCTAAGAACTTAAAATCCTCTTCTTTCGAAATGATTTGGCCATCAAAATTGGCTTTTTCTTGTTGGAGAGGCAAGGAAGAAAACAGAAGCCAACTTCCTTCCTCTATCTACACAAAAACAGAAAGCAATGGTATTTTCATGAGTTCTTTAGTTTGTTCTAAAGTGACCCAAGGCATAAAGATCTGAGGCTCATTCTGATCTTCAATGCACTTCTTGAGTCGTTTAAGAATTTCCAAAGCAAATGGGTCACCAATACTCTTAGATGATGGTTTTGCCATTGAAAACATCAAGCAAGTGTGGTGCCTTAGCACTCCAAAGGGTAAATGAATCCTAGCCCTAATTTTGGGCCCTCACATTAATTCCATTTCCTCACTAGAATTCTCTGTTCAAGGTCACAGATAAAAGAATCCATATAACTCTCACCTCTGTTCATCAAGATACCACATAATTTCCTAGATCAAAAACTGATCTCAATCCTCTTTTCACCCAGAGATACTGAGTTTATTCCTAGCTTCAGGAATATAATATTTCAGTGACCTTGGGCAAATAAGACTTGGCAGTAGCAAAAATGACTAGAAAATGTTTAATGACATTCAAAGGGCTCCCTTATCACTTGCTGAAAGGACCTATGGGAAGATTCTATTGTCATCGTTTAACTTTTATTTTTTATTTTAGAGATAAAGTCTCAGTATGTCCCAGGCTGGCCTTTAACTTCTGGTCTTGAGTGATCCTCCTGCCTCCGCCTCCTGCCCAACATTTAAATCTTCTAGCCTCACTTCTCTACATTACTTCCTAACTCAGACCAACACCTTTTTTACTATCAATACCACAAGCTTTTTTTTTTTTTTTTTTTTTTTTTGGTTCAGATCAAGTGATTTTTATGTTAGGTGGATACTAAAATAAGTTACTTTATTACAACTCCAATCATTTGATTTGGACCTAGGTTTTGAATGGCAAAACATGAGTTTATGTTAGAAAAGAAAAGAGAAGCCTTAAAAAAAAAAAAAAGCCCATGAAATCTCTAACAATGCTCAATGTGATTTTATGACACTCTTCAATGGCTTTGTACCATCTAGCATGACATCTACCGTATGTCCAATTCTGTATGTTTCTCTGCTCACTACAAGATCTTGGGTTGCTCAGAACTGAAAGCTACAAGATAATATTTGCATAACTTTCTAAGGATAAAATCATTCACGCACTGATTTTTGGAAAAATTGTTTTAAAAAGATATTTGTTTATCAAATGCTTTTTATATTTTTAAAATTCACTGTATATGTGATTTGGGTTCAAACTTTTAGGGGAAAACAAGAGCCATTCTTAAACAATCAGATTTAATTAAAAACACACAAAGAGATCACATGCCCGACAGAGTTAGAGAGGACCTTGGGTATTTTTTTTTTCCTTTGAGAGGCAAAGCAACTAAGAGCTGTTAAGAGCTATTAAGATCAAGCAACTGTTTAGTAGCAAAATCTTAGAAACTTTGCCTACCTTAATCACTGCTATATTCCTAATCTCTAGAGAGGCAGTTGTCAGCTGGGGGCCATTTTGCCCGTCGGGGGACATTTGGCAAGGTCTGGAGAAATTTTGGTTACGAAGGAGAATGGGGGATAGGAGTGCTATTGGCACCTAGAGGCCAGAGATGCTGCCCAACACCCTCCATCACACAGGATGGCACTTACAACAAAGAATTGTCTGCCCCTAATATCAATGGTGCAAAGACTGAGAAACCCTGCCTTATGGGGGATAAACAAATTCGTTGTAGACACATAACCTGACTCCCAGGGATTAAGGGGCTGGGACGTGCATTCTCAAGATGAGAGAGACATACTACCAAGTGGACAAAATTTGGTTCTTTGAGACTAAGTGTAAAAACATATATACCCATTTATCTGTGGTGTGAAATTTCTTGGGGAGAAAGGCAATGAGGGGAAAACGAGTCTAAAAGGTTTTCTTGGGAGGGAAGTAACAAAGGAAAACAAAAGACTGGGAAATACTGAAAAAGCAAGATTGCAAGGGTGGGTTCTCTTCCCCCACCCTCTGCGCTGCGATTGGCATTTGAACAAGCTCCGCTTCTTGGCTGTGCTGTCTCTGGGGTGCTGCTGTCTCTCTGTTCCTTCCCCTGCCACTCTCTCTGCATCCTAGGAAGTGAAGAAACATTTTCAGGTTATTCTTTGACTGCCTATCCCTTCGTTGTCTGGAACTAAAGATAAAAAAGATACAGAAAAAGGGGAGAATAGGGAGTGGGTGTGAGAAGAGATTGATGGTTACAGTATTTTGGCCACCTCCCAAATCAGGACACATAAGGGAGGCTGCTGTTTTCTGGCTGGTATGACTCTTGTGTCCCGGGTGGTGTTGACCAACCGTTTGGGCATGTCAGCGTGCACAGTGGCTTCACGAGATGACTCAGGGGCATGCTTTTCATTGTTTCATTTTTCTCAGCCTATCTGTAGAATCTCATCATTTCTGGGCCTTCAGGAATATTTGAGTGGGTAATCGTGAGAGCCTTCTGCAATATGCTACTTGAATTACTTATGTATTTATTTAGAGATGGAGTTTGCTTTTGATGCCCAGTCTGGAGTGCAATGGCATGATCTCAGCTCACCTCAACTTCTGACTCCTGGGTTCAAGATATTCTCCTGCCTTAGCCTCCCAAATAGCTGGGATTACAGGCATGTGCCACCACACCTGGCTAACTTTGTATTTTTCGTAGAGACAGGTTTCTCTATGTTGGTCGGTCTGCTTTTGAACTCCTGACCTCAGGTGATCTGCCCGCCTCAGCCTCCCGAAGTGCTGGGATTACAAGTGTGAGCCACCGTGCCCAGCCAAACATTTTTATTTTTAATTGAGACTTTAAAAATGTGTCTGGGTGGCAGAGCGAGACCCTGTCACAGACAAAAAGTATGCTTAGATTCATTTTGGATTTGTGGGTAAACCCAAGCTCCTTTTTCATTTGAAATGATTAGCATAGTTTTGTAGCTTCTAGAACAATGTTTTGGACATCAAGTATGCAAGTCTGGGTTTCTCCAGATAACCATGAGTATCTTGAAGTAAGTGTCTCAAATCTAAGCAAGTATCCCAAATCCAGTGGGAGGAAAGAGATGTATCTGTGGCCATCACTGGAAATACGTTAGACTTGAGAGATTTCCAGAAATGTGGGTAGAGTATGTTCACAGAGATTGAAGGGTGGAAAGGTAATGTTGAAGGGACATTCTTTTTTCTGACATTCCCTCCCCCAACATGGAACCTATGATGAGTTTAAAAATAGCAGAGCCTATTAAGCCACAAAAAGCCAGAGAAACAGGGCAGTAAAAAATAATGAAATGCAATATTTAGAATACATGGAACAGCCATGATTTACTTTAATCCTAGGGACTAGGAATAATACACCTGCCTTGGAAAAGGGGATGGCATAATGTTGGCATAACACTGGAGGTTTAATAATTTTTGACCACATTTTATAGACGCTTTCCTGCAATTAGTGCTAAATAAAGTCAACATCTTCTCCACCTGCTGCTGTGTTTGGGGCTTTCAATGAGGGCATCCCACTCTCCTTCATTATTCCAGGCTGTCAGAGTTCCTGCTGAACTCGTTCATTTTCAGTTCTTTGCCCTCGATAATCGCTAGGACTATCACATGTGCTGCTTGTAGTATATATGGTTTTCCATTATTTTCTTGTTGTGTATATTTATGGTGTCCAATATGATGTTTTGATAGATGCATATATTGTAAAATGATTAATTCAAGCTAATAACAAAACCTCAATATCATTTTTGTGTGTGTGGTGACTGTTATTACAATGACAGTTAACACAACTATACTGTTGTTGTGTTGTATATTTGAAAATTGCTGGGAGTGTGGATCTGAAGTCTTGTCACCACACACACAAAAATGATATTAAGGTTTTATTTGTTAATTCACTTGAAATAATCATTTCACAATATATGCATCTATCAAAACATCATATTGGGCGCCATAAATATACACAATTTTTATTTGTCAACTATATCTTAATAAAGCTGGGAAAATTTCTTGCACGAGTGAAACTATTTGAATTCAGCGCCACTAGTCTCTTTACTGGGATCATCAGGCCACCTCTGCAGGGCACTGCGTCTGCATGTTTTTTTCCCATAAGGATTGGGTATAATTTTTCTTTTATTTTACTTTTTAATAAAAACAAATTAACCTGATGTGGTGGGAATGCATATATGTTGGTCAAAGGGTACAAAGGTCAAGTTAGACAGGATGAATAAGCTCTAGGAGTCTACTGTATGACATGGTGACTCTGTCAGAGGCGTTGGAACCAGAGTGAACAGGGGTTCCTGTTGGAGGTTCCCTCTTGAACAGGGGCTGGATAGAATGAGACCTGTTGGGCTATATTCCCAGCAGGTTAGGCATTCCTAGTCAGAGGATGAAACAGGAGGTCAACACAAGATCTAGATTGCAAAGACCCTGCTGATAAAACAGGACGTGGTAAAGAAGCCAGCCGAAACCCACCAAATCCAAGACATCAAGGAAAGCAACCTCTTGTTGTCCTCACTGCTCATTATATGCGAATTATAATGCATTAGCTTGCTAAAAGACACTCCTACAACGCCATGACAGTTTACAGATGCCGTGGCAATATCTGGAAGTGACCCTATGTGATCTAAAAATGCGAGGTGGGGGTGTTTCCCAGTTCTGAGAGTTGCCCACTTCTTTCCCAGAAAACTCATGAATAATCCACCCCTTGCTTAGCATATAATCAAGAAATAACCGTAAAAAGAGCCAACCAGCAGCCCATGGTACTTCCCTGTCTATGGAGTAGCCATTCTTTTATTCCTTTACTTTCCTAATAAACTTGCTTTTGCTTTATTTCTTGGACTCGCCCTGAATTCTTTCCTGCTCGAGATCCAAGAACCCTCTCTTGGAGTCTGAGTTGGGACCCCTTTCCAGCAACAACTATACTGTTGTTGTGTTGTATAGTTGAAAATTGCTAGGATTGCATATCTGAAGTCTTGTCACCACACACACACAAATGATATTGAGCTTTTATTTGTTAATTAGCTTGAATTAATCGTTTCACAATATATGCATCTATCAAAACATCATATTGGATACCATAAACATACACAATTTTTATTTGTCAACTATATCTTAATAAAGCTGGGAAAATTTATTTTTTTAAATTAATATGATTGGCTTTACACACACACACACACACACACACACACACACACACACACACAGCTATTCTTTAATTCCCTGTCTCTTCACTTTCTTAAGGGAGTCTTTAAAAACATCTAGAGTTTATAGTTTGAACCTCTCTGTTTTAGGGTGGAGATTTTCACGGGACTAAGATTCTCTGACTATCTTCATGTAAATTGCAGTCATTATATCACATTGATGTTTTATTTCAATTGCTACTTGACAGTCACTTGAAGGCTCTGGTCCAAGATCTCATGATAAAATGAACACCAGGTGGGTTGTAAAACATATGCCTTCAATTTTGAGAAAGAGACTCTCATCCTCATGTTAGTCTTTGTGTCTAGTGAGCCAAAGACTCACTAGACATGTTGGGATGTTGAGATGCAAGAGACAAAAAACTTCATTTTGCAAGAGCAAGGTTGCACGACTGAGACTCAGCCATTGCTTTCCTGAGTTGTGTGTGTGTGTGCATGTGTGTGTGTGTGTGTTTACTTTGGATGGAGGGAGTTGAAAGTATTAGCTATAAAAACCATTAGCAATTCCTAGTCGATCTAAATCAGTCTAAACATTTTTCAAAATCTCGCCTAGATTCTTGTACTAGTTTGCCTGCACCAGGGCGATTAATTCACACAGGGGGCTGTTTATTTAATTGTAGTAACAGCATATAAAGCCAAGACACTGTCTAATCTCCTGTTCTTGAGTTTCTAAATCCCAAATGGTGAATGGCAAGTAAGGCTGCTAGTTTTATAGCTTCATGAATTAGTTCAGCTGAAAAATATTTTGCCGGTTTTCATTTGGGAGCCACTGGGTGCAGGGAGATGTGGGAGGGGTAGAGTGGGAATTGTTTGCCAGCACTAATCGGTTCTTGGCCTCTAGCAATTCTCCGTGGCAGAATAAAGGGAAGAGATAATTATTCTCCTTAATCACTGAGTGAATGACTGCATTTAGAACCCTCAGCTTAAAGGCCGACCAGATTTCCCAGAGAATAGTCTCAACCTTTCACTGATCTGATTTTGAAGTGAATGAACGCTCTGAAAATATCTGCTAGCAGGGCCTTTCTGGTTTGCCTGGGATTCACAGAGACAAGGAACCTCCAGTGGCTGCAGTTGGGTGACCTTTCTCATATCTGTCACCAGGCTGTTAATGAGAGTGGGTTTTTGCATCTTTGCAGTTTGGTGTCATGGCAGGAATCACCGAGGAAGAGGATCCGAAGACTAATTGCCTTTACCTCTTTTTCTGTCTCTCAGTCCTCAACTCCTCCCTTTGCTGCCATGTCATTTTCATTTGAGTCGTGGATTTGTGACTTTAGGAATGCATGAAGGAGAAGAAAAACAAAGGGAAAAAAGAAGACAGCACACAGGCCCCAGTGGTGTCCATTTTCCCGAAAGGGCATTGGAGGCTTGGCACACATACGAAAATACACGCAAGGAAAATGTGTGGTTCTTCGAATTAATTTTTCTCTCTTTGATCTATCGGTACAGGAAGGTCAACATCTTTGGGTTGTGTGCTGATGGAGCTGAATTGTCATGTGACTTTTGCTCAGGAGCTCAGTTTTGTTCTTGAAAAATATGCCAGTCTACCTATAATCCCTGTTTCCCACATTCTTTCTTTCTCAGCCTTATCTGTCCTTTAAGATTTACCTCATCCAGGAAGCCTTTCTGACTACCCCCACCATCACAGGTGACTCCCTCTCCTGTCTCTTGTGATGAATAGGCCGAAAGTTTTATCCTTCCTTGTTTTTATAAAAAATAATTTTTTTATTGTAAAAAATATATTGTCATATTTGCTTCCAGAGAAACTGGAGCATTTATGAAAGTGTAAGAAATAAAACAAAAACGAAAAACCCCCTCCCTTCCTTGGTTTCATAACCTGGGAGGTAATAGGAGAAGAGTTTTGTGATGCTTCACGTTTAGAGACTTGGAAAACTGCCTGGAGTTGAATCCTAACTCTGTGACTTCCCAGCTGGGTGACCCTGGGTAAGTTACTTGACCAATCTGTGCCTGTCACTCCCCTGGTAGATTGGGGATAATAACAGTACTTTCTTTGTAGTTTATCATGAGGTTAAATGAATTAATCTCTATGGAAAATTCTTAAAATATTGACTGCCACATCACATAGTAAACCCTATATGAGTGTTCACTGTTATTATGGTGATTTTGGTTGTTGTAATTAATCAATATGTCTAATGTCTGTCTCTCTCCCTCTCTCTCCCTCTCTCTCTCTGGATTGAATGGCAGAATTCTTAGATAAAGATGTGACGTGTAGCATTTTATTGAATGAATTGAGTGCACAAACATTATTCCTATCTTAGTCTTACACCCATACTTGTCATTTTGTAAGTATTATTTTTTCTAACTTTAATGCCTTTTGGCTAGTATATACAACTTTCTCAAGTCTCTTTAAGTCCATTTTTGAAACAAGATAGGGTACAAAATCATAACTACTCAAATATTTTATTTCCAGAGATCTTTTTATGGGCATGCGTTTTCTCTTCTACTACATGGTGGCAAATTTAAGGGAAAAAATCATGTTTTAGCTTCATAATGCCCACACAGCTCTTTGAAATCCTTCTTGTATGTGGTAAGATTCAATAATTTGTTGGCTAGATGTTTCTAAGCACTTTTTAAATGAACTTCTATCATAGATATGTTCTGCTATGGAATGCAGCATCAATTGACCAGGGTTCAGCATAGGGCTCAAAAAAAAAAAAAAAAAAAAAAAAAGACTTGCATTTTGCATTTCATTTTGTCTCATTTCACTAGAATTGAATGCAATGACATAAATTATCATAGAATCCTTTAGGCCTCGCTCAGAGTTCTTCTGGGACTTAGGTTTGTCATAGCATTGATAGCAAGGTTTCTTGTTAAGCAATGCACACAGAGTATAAATTCCATAGTCATTTGGAAAGAAACCACTCAACTTCTTTCTGCAAAAGAGAAAGCAGGCCTAGAGAGTTTGTCATTTCTTTGGGGTTGATGAAAAACTTAAAGCAGAGCTAGAACTGTATTCTCCTTATTTTAAGTCCGCTCTTCTTGCCAGGAGATGTTGACTTGAAAATCTTCTTTTTGGCCAGGGACAGTGGCTCACCCCTGTAATCACAACACTTTGGGAGGTGGAGGCTGTGGATCACCTGAAGTCAGGAGTATGAGACCAGTCTGGCCAATGTGGTGAAACCCTGTCTCTATTAAAAATACAAAAATTAGCTGGGCATGGTGGCAGGTGCTTGTAATCCCAGCTACTCGGGAGGCTGAGGCTTGAACCTGGGAGTCAGAGGTCCCAGTGAGCCAAGACTGCGCCACTGCACTCTAGCCTGTGTGAGAGAGCAACACTCTATCACACACACACACACACACACACACACACACACACACACACAAACCAAGAAAAAAAGAAAAGAAAAATGTTCTTTTCCTTTGAGCTAGGTCCTACGGTATTTTTGGTATATTCCTAGGAATTGCCCAGACACATTTGTTAGTAAGGTTAAAATCCCTATTTTTTGAGGGGGAAGGGGCACAAATGATGTTTCTTATTCTCAGAAAACATTTCTTTTCAATTTCCTACATCAACACCGAAGCTGTGAAAGTTGCACGTACAGAATATGTATTGCAGATCCATTCATGATAGTGAGAAATCAGGAACAAGCTAAATGTCCATCAAGGACAAATTAAAACAAAGCCTGGTACATCCATAACTGCAAAGGAATAGTTTGCTGTCATTAAAAAGGAAAACACAAATCTATATTCATTGATGCAAAGACAAAAACACTGTGTTTCCGTACCAAAAGCCTTACAGAGAACATTGCATTGAAGACACAGAACCATACCAGAGACTGGTTGTACTTTTACTGAGGCTAAAAGCATTGAGAAGTTTTCTGAATTAACTCAAAGGTTTTTCTTTTTCTTTTTCCTAGAACCCGTGCGCTTTATCCTTATGCTATCCCAATTTATATGGAAATAAGTCTCTGGTATAATAAATTGCTGTAAAAAGCAAAGCAAAGCCAGAAAAGTAACTATTTAATCTGACCAGTGAGCTTATAAATCATTTATCTTTATATTTTATATATCAGAACAATTGTTTTATTGATTGATTGATTGAGACAAGGTCTGGCTCTGTTGCCCAAGCTGGAGTGTAGTGTTGTGATCTCAGCTCACTGCAGTATCCGCCTTCTAGGTTCAAGTGACCCTCCTGTCTCAGCCTCCTGAGTTGCTGGAACTACAGGTGTGCACCACCACACCTGGCTCTTTTTTGTATTTTTTAGTAGAGACAGGGTTTCAGCATGTTCCTCAGGCTATTCTCAAACTCCCAGACTCAAACAATCCACCCACCTCAGCCTCCCAAAGTGCTGGGATTATAGGCATGAGCCACCACACCTGGCCAGAATTGTTATATTGTTATTACATCAACATAAATACATATGTGTGTGTAATTTTTAAAGTTAAAATGTTCAAGTTAAATAAAACAATAACATTAAAAGCCAGGAAGCTGCTGGTTGGGAAGTGAAACCCTCCATCAAATGAATTATTAAACTTTCCCCAGGCAGAGCAACTGAGGTCAGGAGTTCGAGACCAGCCTGGCCAACATGGCAAAACCCTGTCTCTATTAAAAATACAAAAATTAACCAGGCATGATGGTATATCCCAACTATTCAGGAGGCTGAGGCTGGAGAATTGCTTGAACCTGGGAGGTGGAGATTGCAGTGAGCCAAGATTGCGCCACTGCACTCCAACCTGGGCAACAGAGTGAGATGCCATCTGCCCCCACCCCCCGCAAAAGCACCCTAAAAACCTTGACTGCCTGAATTCAACTTATAGTTTATTTTCTGTTTTTCAAAGTAGCCTCTGGGGGCACATAGAGGCTTCAGACACCTCCCAGACACAACCCAGCCCTTCGAATGTGGTTTGGAGACCGGTGAGCTGCCGGGTGCTGGACCCCATCTGAAGACCCAGTTTCTGAGGTTCCCTTTATGACCCTGGTTCAACCTGCCTTGATTTTCCACAGGGAAGCCGATGTGGAAATTACTCTTTTGGAAAGCGATTTTCAAAGTAGACTTCACTCAAACTCGACAAATAATTAACTTTTCATCCTCTCATAAAATTGAGACTGTGGCTGGTTCAAAGCCCAGGACCCCAGGCCTTAATTGAATTAACTTGGTTTTCCATCCTTGTGAAGAATCCTTCCAAACCATAACATTTAGCAAGGGCTGCCCTTCCTGGCGAGAACATAAGCGCCCATTGAAGGAGGATCGCCGAGTCAGGGCTGTGGCCTGAGTGGAAAATGGGACACTCTCCGAAGGGGACAGAACACTTTCTGTTTCCTACACTTTAAAGTTCAGTGTGAATGCGTCTCCCCACAACTTTATCTTCGCCAAAGCAAAGAGAACAGCTAGCCCACTCGGCTTCCCAGCCGTCTCACACACCTGGCTCATTCTCACTTCGTGTCTTTGCATCTATTACCTTCTTCACTTGGAATGAATGCTTTTTCGTCTCTTCTCAACCCCACTCCTGCCCGTTACCTCCTTTCTGACCTAACTTGCCACTGCTCAGCAGTCTCCCTCTCCTTCGCTTCAGCTCATGGATTTTGGCTTTGCTCATGTCCCCTTTACGTAGGAATTTGTGTCCCTCATCTTACAAAATAAACATCCTTAGGCAACTTCACGTAAAAAGTTGCAACACAGGCCGGGTGCAGTGGTTCACGCCTATCATCCCAGCATTTTGAGAGGCCAAGGCGAGACGATCACTTGAAGCCAGGAGTTTGAGACCAGCCTGGGCAACATAGTGAGACCCCCCTATGTCTACAAAAAATAAGAAAGAATCAGCTGGGTGTGGGGACACATGCCTGTAATCCCAGCTATTCTGGAGGCTGAAGTGGGAGGATCCCTTAAGCCCAGGAGTTCAAGGCTGCAGTGAACTATAATGGTATCGCATCACTCCAGCTTGGGCAACAGAGCAAGACTCTGTCTCAAAAAGAAAAAAAAAAGTTGCAATACAGATAGTAAGTTCCATTGATCAGTGGTTGAAGTCATCCTACAAAATTGAGATGAGTCAGTTGATGAGATTCTTCTGTTGTTTGATTGTATGTCAAACAATTGTATGTCCAGAAGAGATAAAATAATAACAATTAGAAGAATACATGAAACAAAGGGCTTCCAATTAAACTGGAAGTCCACTGAGAGCAGGCAGCTGTTCCCTCTTTATCGTGTTCTCCAACTGCCTTTGCACATTGCTGTGCATGACTCAAGATCCAGTAAATATTTGACTGATGACACATTGTCTGCAAAACAAGAAGAGGACATCTCCCATGTCTGAAAGCTGGCACAATTTTGATATAAAAATATGTTCTAAAATAATTTTAAGTTCTTGAAAGCTAAATTATAAAGAAGTAGAGAGTGTTTTTCTTTTCTTTCAAAATATTTCTGGTCTCATATTGAGAGGCTGTTGCATTTGAGGTAATCTCTTAAAGACCACTAAAATCTACTCAACCACAGAACATTTAGGCATGCTGAACCTTGGAATTAGTGATCCGCCGAAGGAAATGTAGAATTAAATTTTCGTATTGAAGCTGACACTTCAGCTTCATCTCTGGGACTGTACAGGGAAAAGCCTCTCTGTGTGGGATACGAAATATAATTTGTGATTCCAGGTCAGCAGAGGAAACCCCCTCGGTTTATTTTATTTGGATTTTGCTTCCATAGTGTTGCTGATCTGAGTTATTTTTTATTTTTTATTTATTTTTATTTTTTGTTGGCAGTGAATTATGCTGCCTATCTCTGTTTTGGCATATGAACTCTTTGGAAGTGATTCTCCAGTTTGTATGAATATAATCAGAAGGCTATGCTTATAAATATAAAATAGGGGGTGATTCTGCACCAAAATAGAGTGCCTTCCTTGAGCAGGAGGGGTTAACTTCTAGAAACTTCTAGAAATTCTGCACCAAAATAGAGTGCCTTCCTTGAGCAGGATGGGTTAACTTCTAGAAATTCAAGCAGGTTCTGTGAGTATCAGGTAACTTTTCTTTACCCTCTTCCAGCTGCCTTCTTCTCCAGCCACTACTCCTTGAGCTTCTGTGTGAGTCTCCTACCATCACTCCAAGTTAACTATCTTTACTTCCAGCTCCGATTTTCAAGAAGTGAGTTTTGAGAGCCTACATCTTTTCCCCAAAATTTTCTTTAACAATTTGGTCAATTGGTTTTAAGGAAAGCATTACGAAAACAGAATGTTGAAGATGGCAGCCTGACACATTATAGGTGGAAAAGAGATCTTTAAAGGAGATGGTACTTCTGCTAAAATATCAGACAGCAGAGTGTGGGTGGCTGACATGCCAAGTTAGGAGCTATTCATTGTTTATATTAAGAAACAAAATTGGAGTTGAGAATAGCTGGACCATCAGAATTCCATTCTTTCTGCTTCTACTTCAAATAAGAAAATGATGAAAATAAGTCCATTCATCATTGGCTGTATCTGAAACTGAGCATGGTTGGTAAAATATTTTAAAAGCAAGCAGGAAAGCCACTTCTGTCTTACTCACCATAAGCCTGTCCTGCTAACCCTGCAAACATAAGCGGCAGTGACACTTTGATGTATGAAGCAGGTGAAAAGGAAAGTCTGCAACATGCATCAGAGATGCTAAAAGGGGGATGGATGGAACATAATAATAGTAATAAAAATAACAATAACTGTCCTACATTGAATCCTTTTGATGTTCCAAGCTTTCATGTGCTTTATCTCATTAAATCCAGATGACAACCCCATTCAATAGGTTCTCTTCTTGCCTAATTTCTATAGATGATGAGAAAGGTCAGTTTTCCATGTTAGGGTCTGGGTTCACAGCCAAGTCAAGCTGACTCAGAGTTTATGTTATTATCCAGGATGTAATTTAGAGAGCCCCCTGCAACACTGCTGCTTCTCACCTTTTGCTTCAAGTTCTTCTTATCCTTTTTCTTTCATGCATACTTTTCCACCTTGTATTAGGGTTTTCTAGAGGGACAGAGTAATAGGATATATGTATAAAAGGGAGTTTATTAAGTACTCACATGGTCACAGAGTCCCACAACAGGCTGTCTGCAGGCTGAGGAGGAAGGAGAGCCAGGTCGAGTTCCAAAACTGAAGAACTTGAGCCAGATATTTGAGGGCAGGAAGCATCCAGCACGGGAGAAAGAGGTAGGGTGGGAAGTAAGGCCAGTCTCGTCTTTTTCACATTTTTCTGCCTGCTTTTTATATTCTAGCCATGCTGGCAGCTGATTAGATGGTGCCAACCCAGATTAAGAGTGGGTCTGCCTCTCCCAGTCCACTGACTCAAATGTTAATCTCCTTTGGCAACACCCTCACAGACACACCCAGGATCAATACTTGATATCCTTCAATCCAATCAAGTTGACACTCAGTTATTAACCATCTCACATCTGAACCAGATTCTTTTCTTCGGGAGTAAATATATGGAAACCTAATTTGGGAAGTGATGAGAGTATGTCATGGCTCAGGGAGCTCTTCCCATGAACAAGGGTGGAAAGGCCAAATGCCTGCAGACAACCTTGCCCAAAATAATGGTGGGCTTGGCTATGTGCGTTATCTTCCTGAGTTTCATAATGTATGGAGAGCCACTTAGGGTTTTAGTCCTCTGTCTCCCCAACTCTCCAGAAGAGATGATGTTATTGGAAATACTTCTCTCCACCCTGGTTAGCGAATATCCTGTCAATCTGAGATCGGCATGATGAAAACTGGACAGTATTTCTTATTTTTCCAGTAAGGAAAATTTTACTGGGACAAACACCCAGTCTCACCTAACTTTCTCATGATGTGGTGGTGCTCCCTTAAGCGTGACTGGGTTTGGAGTCTTGGAGGCTTGGGTTCAAATATTCATTTCTGTAACTTACTAGTGACATATTCTTTGAGCTTTGGCTTACCAGTGAGCCCATAAACTAAATGTAATAATGACTACTTCAAAGGGGTCTTAGGAGAACTACCTGAGATTTTTATTTAGTTGCTACTGAATTTTCTAGTACATCACAGGTACTCGATGAATGTTGCAAGCTGCTATCATCATCGTTATTATGACTGGTCATTAATACTATATTCAGTCAGGCTTAAGGGAAACATGTGGAAACATGGGATGGTGTGATGGTCCTTTAAGGAAGCCGACCAATCTGGAACATGAGTTACTTCAGGACTAGGAATGATCAATCATCACAGACAAATACGTCATTTCCCATCCAAGAGGCGACCATGTATAATCTGCCTGGCTGCTGTGCAGACTGAAACTCCAGCCTTTATGTGACAGAGGCATTTTTTGAGATGAATGGTAAATAACCAAAGCCCTTTTTGCAAGCACTGATTCCAACTTAATCAAATAACTGCCGATCCGCCCTTGTTAATCCTCGGCATGTACCCAAATCTAACTTCCCTGGACTTTTATTTTATGAGATTGATTATTTTCAGCAGATGGATGGGGTGTCTGTGGCAAAACATTGCTCATTATACCCACAGTTCATATTTCAGTAGATAAATATACCACATGCTGTAATCCAGGATTCCAGTGGGCACCCAACCCTAGAGGAAGCTTTGAGGATAGAAGTCAATCAACTCTGAGGGAGGGAGAATCATAGACACTGGATTTAGTGTTGTGAGTGAGTGCATTGCTGGGAGACTTCTTCGTTTATTTACTCAGATATTAGACAAGTGGAGAGTCAGGCTACCCATCTAATTACTTCTCTGCTCTAAAACATCATTGAATCTGTACAGAAATAATCTTTAGAAAGAAATAATGCATATGTTCACTTTTTAACAGTCAAGGATAGATAATAGAAAGAGGGTGAATGATAGGTACAAGTATTTTATTTAGAAAAATGCTTAAAATTGACACGTATTTTTCAAATGTCCTAGTTTTGATGTGTTTTTCAGATAGTCTGAGGTTTCTCGTAAAAGGAAGCTATGTTGTTGATGTTTCACTCCTGGGCTCAGGTTGGATCCCAAAACGTGTCCCATGATAATGTTTGTCTCATTCTGTTGTCTCATCTTTGTCATCATTGTGGAGAGAGAAAAAAGCATGATTAGGCAAGCAATCGTGTGTGCACATCAAGGCTACAGGCAGTGTGCAGGCATATCAACAAATGAATGCATGGCTTCATTTCCAGCAGATAAATGCGACCAAAACGTAATGTTCTTGGTACGTAAAAATCTCAAATCTGTGAATAAACCTCAAGTAACAGATACAGGCAAAGGCAACTGAATAGACAACTCAAAAAAAAAAAAATGCAAGTGGCCAGCAAAAATATGGAGAACCTTCAACGTTAATGGAAATGTAAGAAATGAAAATTAACGTGACATTCTGTTTTCACCTATCATTGGTGATTTTTAAATGATTTTTAAATGTCAAAAGTTCAGGCTGGCTGCGATGTGATAGCCAGTGGTCCGTTCGTGTATTGGTACCTTTTTTAAAAGTTACTGTGGCCAATGATATGTTGTATTACCTGGTACTTTTCTCCTCAAGTTGTTTATATCTGTTTTCCAGAAAATTATTGGTTCTTTTTGCACATATCCCCTGCCCATCAGATAAACTTTAGAATCACTCTTTCAAGTTTCAAAGTATGCTTTTGGTGTTTTGATTGAGCAAACATTAACCACATGGATTAACTATAGATTGACTTCAAAAGAAGACACACTTAGAATGCTGTCATCCATCTTCAAAGCTATATTGCTTGTTGGTGTATTTCTTGGACCTTCATCTTTTCATGTCATTCAGAACAAGGAACACCTATGGGTACGGGCACTGCAGATGGAGCTCTTGTGAGGGTGACTAGTACATCTTAGTAAATAAATGATTGTTAAATAAATAAATGAAGGAACGATCCAAGCAACAGAAAGTGAACTCATCCCCACTTGCTTACCATCTAACTTGTGCTTAATCCTGGCCCTCCTGCCCTTCCTGGATCTGGGCACCCTGTGTCCTTCTGTTCCCGCACATGTCAGGCACTCTTACTCCCCTGAGCCTGGGTACCTGCTGTTGCTTTGGCAGAAGAAATTCCCTTTGCTGCCTCCATCTGCAGCAAACTTCATCTATTTCTTATTTGACTGTCAGGTCATAGGTCATGGTTATTTCCTCCAGGAAGCTTTTACAGATCTTACTCCTAAAACTGAATTTGGCATCCACCACATAGCATCAGTATTTCCCCTTTGATCAAACAAGCACTCCCACCCCTCCCTCCTTCCTTCCCTCCCTCCCTCCCTCTCCCTTTCTCCCCTTTTCCCTCTCTCCCTCTTCCTCCCTTCCCCCTCCCTCCTTTCATTCCTTCCTTCCCTCCCTCCCTCCTTCCCTCTTTTCTCTCTCTCTCTTCTTTTTCTCTCTTTCTCTCTTGCTCTTTCTTTTCTTTCCTCTTCTTCTTCTTCTTCTTCTTCTTCTTCTTCTTCTTCTTCTTCTTCTTCTTCCTCTTCCTCTTCCTCTTCCTCTTCCTCTTCCTCTTCCTCTTCCTCTTCTTCTCCCCCCCACCACCTTTTCTTTCTAAAATGGTAAAATACCATTTTGTATTCTTGGTAACTTGTCTATTCTCTACCTTGAAGTTGAGTTGGAGACTTTTTTTTCTTACTGCTCCTCTGGATTGCAGCTTTTAAAATTCAAAGCTGCCTAATGGGCTGTTTAGGGGGCAGTGAGACCTCTATCACTAGAGACATTTAAACACCTGATAAGGGGTTGGACTGAATGACTGCTTTCAGGATTGCAATTTGTGATTCTATATCCCATGTTCTCAGAGCACTTAATAAGGCAGTTAAATGAAACATTTAGTTTAAACAGTTATCCACTTACAGCGTCTATGAGGCTAAATGCATTTTGCATATGTTTAAGATGACTTTTACTACGGTAAATAAAATCTTACCATTTTCCTGATGCTCACAGGAGATTCTGTGACATCAGGTACTGGAAATGCATTTAAGCTCACTTGGCCATTGTTTGGTGCCATACCACATATTTTACCAGTCATTTAACTTGATCAATTTTTTAATAAGACAAATATTTTGTATAAAGTGACACTGCAATTTAGACAAGGACACCTAATATTTTACAAACCTCAAATCTGGGAAAGAAAAAGTGCCTTTTTCCCCTTGCTACCCACAGATATCAAAATAAATGCTTTGGTAAGGATTCTGGGCAAGGATTCAGGAAGCCTGAGTCCTAGTTTTGGTTCTTCTATAGGTAACAAGGACCGAGGGCTTTCCATTTTGTTCAGTGTATGGAAATTCAAGGTACAAAGTAGTAGTCGAACAGACACCAGGAGCTGGGCCTCTCTTGCACGATGCCATTATAGTAAACCTATGAGGCATCAAGGGGCTATTAAAATAGTTTCCAACACAGCACAGAGACCCAGTGCTGGATGGAACGTTCTGTCTATGCAGATGAGTACAGAGCTTGGGAGAAAACAGGATCTGGGCTCCTGAGAATTGTAATGAAGACTGAAAGCACTTGCCTCCAGCTTCAGGGCTTCTGGGTGATGTTCTGCTTCAGTCACCTGATATCCCTTCACCATGACATAAGCAAAGAGCATTCTTTCCACCTGATGGAGAAACTCACTGATAGTTACTCCACAGCGTTATGGTGCATGCCTCATTTTGACTTCCGCTTCAGAAAGCTTCCGTCTGCTCTCTCTTGTTAATTCTGTCTTCTCAGTGGAATCCTGTGTCCCATTTACCTAGAGAAAAAAAAGATTCTTTCAAACAAGACAACAATTAGAACTCCAACGAATTAATCGACCCTCACTGCTTTGCTCAGATGGTCTGTTACGCCACTTTTGTGAGATTTTGAGTGTGCAGTGGAAAAGAAGGTTTTTGCAACATGTCCAGACCTCTGCTGATACCTTCCCCCTCTCTATCTTGTCTAAATTAGGTCCCTCCACTTCATGCTGTCACGATAACCAGCACTTGCCCTTTGCAGTCCTTGACGCATTTGAATGACTATTTCCTGAATGACTTTCTCACTCTCTAGATGAAAAATCTGTACAACCAATGATCCTGCCCCTCTTGTTTACCATGTTTTATTCACCTAGCAGCCAGCATAGAGCTTGGAACATTAGGTACCCAGGAAGTACGTGGTTCAGACACTTATTCTGGTTTCTGTTTCATTTCAACATATAGCAGTGTTGGGCTAGGTGGGGCTAGCGTAGTCATCTGGTGATGTGGTTTACTAAAGCAATCCCTGAGAATGTTCTGATCAAGAAAGACATCACACTTCTCCCATTTATTTATTGATATCAAGTAACTGTCAATTCTTTTGGAATTCCTGTCTTATCATTTGCCTGCTAAGGTAAATGTGGATGAAGAAGAGCATTTTATAATAATTATAAAAGAAAAAAAATGTACCATGCCTAACATTTATATCCTCTGGACATGCAGTAAGTCTCAGTGGGCTACTGCCAGTTCAGTTTTTCAGTCTCCTAAGAAAATGAAAGAGATTTAGAGTTCAGTTTGAAATGGGTGGAAGAGAGCTTATAGTGGGTTCTTTTATCCCTCTCAAGGTAACTCAATGTACTACATGTAGCTTGGGTTTGATCTGAAGTATGAATCATTCATTAGGTAAATGGCTTAAAGGGGCTGGATCTAAGTCATGCATGTTGCACTGTGGTTGGTGAAAGTATCAGGTTCTTGATGATGATTGGTGGGAATAAATCACCTCTTTCTTGGGTCATAACGTAATTTTTATTTATTTCTTTTCTCTACCATCCCCTTCTCCTCTTCCCCCTTTCTCCTCCTGGACTGCCTACACTTTCTTCTTCTTTTTTATTCCCTTTCCCACTCCCTTCCTGCTGAGTTGGCCTTTTCTGCCTGTGTAGAACAAATACCAGGTAATATTCAAAACATGCTCTGAAATGTTCTACAATTCAGAGACTTGGCCAAATCAGTTTTGGTCATTTTGATCAGGATGGAGGATACTCAGTTTCCAAACTCATAATGCATTACTAGGATAAACCCGTGTGGAGTCCTTTAAATTCCTTAGTTAAATAGCCAGAAACAGGCAGTTAGATCTTTCTTCCTTTTAATTTTTTTTTTTTTTGTTCGAGTGACTGCAACCACCATGCTAAACTAATTATGTCATTTCCTAATTTATTTGGAATGTGTATTTGTAGAGCTATACATGTATACATATCTATCTGTACTTTTAAGGAAAATGAAGTCAATAGTCACCAGTATTTTTTTTTTTTAAGTCAAATAATTCCAAATGCAGTAGACCTTTTCCAAATGCATGAGAACCTGAGAAGGGTGGATTTGTGTTCTCTGAGGATCTGATTTTATAGCTCGCTTACTTCATTCACTTCACCTCCGTCTCGGGGCTCGGATCATTCCTGATAAGGCGCTTGGACCATTGGTTCTGGTTTCAACTTAAATCTTGTGGCCCTCCTTTGTTTATTTAGATTTTGTTGTTGTTGTTAAATATTACAGTCTGCTCAATGCCAGTTTCTAAGACGAGATTTTTATTTTCCAGGTTTTCTGTCTTTCGTTTTCTGTGTTCTACAGCTTGATATGAAAGAGTTCTCCCGAAATACTGACTGTTTTGTGCCACCAGCAAATACACTGATAAATGCTAAAAGGGGCTGGCCATGAATCCTTCGATCACAGGATTTTAAGGCACCTCTAGGCATGATTATGGTCTCCCACCACTCGAGCCTGAGTCATTCTGTTAACATTATTTTAGAACAGGCATCCCCAAACTACGGCGGCCCCCTGAGGCCATTTATCCGGCCCCCTCTGCACTTCAGGAAGGGGCATCTCTTTCATTGGTGGCCAGTGAGAGGAGCACAGGATCCATCCACATCCTGTGCTCCTGGAGTACTGTATGTGGTGGCGCCGCAAAGCGCGGCTTCGCTCACGTACAGTACTACTTGCGGTGACGTGGGACGCATGCGTCATGGCTCCGGAAGTGCGTCATATGACTCACATCCGGTGTGCAGCTGCGGCGCCCCACATCACTGGAAGCAGTGTGAAATAACAGCACAAGTAGGAAGAAAGGCAAAGCACTATAACCATTACTACACAGTACAATGCCCCCCATACTCCCCCAAATGTACAACAACAAAATGGCCCCTATAACCTCCCTTTGCCCAAAAGTCTCCCCCACATTACTACACACCGTGTTTCCCCTATTACAAGACCCTGTCTTATATTAATTTTACCCCCAAAAGATGGGGGCTGTCTTATTTTTAGGAGGTGTCTTATCATAGGTGAAACATGCAGCAGTGGGCTTCCCACAGATGAGGCCCACCGCTGCTGCAGATGTCCAGGACGCTGTATACACAGTGTCACAGGCTGATCACCGCCATCCCTGTATACAGCACTGGAGGTGGTGCTGGGCCTGTGACACTGTATACCGCTGTCTGGGATATTGGAGGCAACAGCACTGGCTGTGAAGGGTGTCACACCTTGCATAGTCCGGCCCTCCAACAGTCTGTGGGACAGTGAACTGGTGCCCTGTGTAAAAAGTTGGGGGACCCCTGTTTTAGAAGATCAAGACGTGGAATAGTGTGATGGACATAACCACTCTAAAATGAAGTTGTTTTGTCATATTAGAAACAAGGGTCTATTTTGGGGGTAGGAACCAAGATAGTCTTATTTTGTTGTATTCAGCCTTATATAAGATTTAAATTTTTTTTTTTTAAAAACAACAAAGCCATAATGACTCCTTATTTTCTTTCCATATTTGAAACAACTGCTGATCAAGAAATAGTTTAATTCAAATTCCAAATCTTTGAGCATATATGCCACTTTCAAAGGGGACTGGGCAGGATTCAACGGGCCCTAGGAGCCTACATTCCATTTCTCCCTCTGTCTCTCCCCGTCACTGTCCTGCCCCTCTCTCTCTTTCTCTCTTCCGTCTTTTCCTTTTGTTCCCTATGATAACGAGGAAGACGGATAAAAATGTGATTTGACTGGAACAGATTGAAACTGAGTAACGTTGAACAAACACAAATCTTCCACAATGAAATGTAAATTTGTCTAAGCTATAATGCCAAATATGTTTTTTTTTCTTTCCTTCTCAATGGTAGCAATAACAGAGAAGCATATTGGCCCCATGATGAAGAGGGAACTTTGCCCAACTCCTGGTCTTAATGAAACAGAGACTTAAAAAACAACAGCAAGCTTCCCATGGCCTGGCCGAGTTTCAGAGTCTCAATCTGAGCAAGGCTTTAGAGAACCTCTCTACCTGCTTTGCTCTGTTTTTTTTTTTTTTTTTTTTTTCTTTTTCTTTTCTTTTTCCTGTTCCATCTTTTACCTCCCTGTACCATCAGTGTTTTCTGTGTGAAATATTCTTGATATTTCTTAATTAGGTAACCACTTGAGAATATACCAGATCTAAAGCCTGAAGAACGGTACCCCCTGGACATACTCACTTTGATAAGGTTACCCAAGAGTTTCCCTTCCATGGAGGGCACAGCAGTTCTGCATTCTCATTGTTTGTGTTTCATCTATGTGCTCCCCATCACCTCTACCCAGGAGTGAAGCTGAGAGTTTTGCTTTGAGTAAGATGAGGTTTTGCATCCTGATGAGATGAAATGGATCAACAGACCTGGGCAACTGCACACCTGGACCGCATCCGCTCCGGCATCCTGTGTTGGGTTTGCTTGTATCTACTGAACCTGACCTTGAAAAGACCCTATGGCTTGGGTGCTGGTATTAAATAGAGTGGAAATTTCTTTTTTTCCTGACTATACTTGGAATGTTGAAAGTGACGTGGATTTGAGGCATCTGGTGGCTTGGTTGAGGAACACAGAGTACAGAACACTGATATCCCAAGAGTGTGCCAGTGATTCTCAATGTTTCTGAAGCAGCAGATCTCTTAGCTGTGTTTTTAAGCTCTGGAACACCAAAATCCAGTGGGCTGTTGTGGCAAGATGTGGGTAGATGATGGAGTAGAAATGAATACAGGTCACTCTACATTGAACTGCAAGCCCTCTGATATGAAATTCAAATACTCTCAGGAAATAAAGTATCATTCTGGTTATCCCTATTTGGCCAGGAAGAATTTTACCCAAGTCATTACAAGTGAATAACTATTTGGTTTTCTTTAGAAGTAGTTCTGGGAAAAAACTTAGTATCTTAGGATATACTTTGGATACCCTTCTTTGGTAATGTCTCTTAATGTGAAGCCATTGGCCTTTTGTAGCGTTTTTTCCTTCTTTCTAACTGAAAGATTTAATGTTTTAACACTTGATTTTTCCCCTTCACATTGGCTTGTGACAGCTGATGAGTTGGCCTTCCAAAATGCTAATTCAAGGTTAACGTTCCTTCCAGCCCTCAGTCAGGCTGCATTAGATTTTCCCAGTTGACAATTTCCAGTTCCAGTTCTGTGAATCCAGTCTTGTCAACCTGTCATCACCTAAAATATTAGTTTTAAATTGAATAATAAAGGCACATTATATCTCCATCAAATGCAGATAAAATAGCATGGCATCTAATATTGTTACAATGCTCTATGTGAAATGACTTTAAGAAATTTTCCAAAATTATTTTCTCCTCAAAATATCAATGCTATGAGTTACTTGAGATCACCCAAGTCATCTTTTGATAACATAAATTATGTCCAGCTTTCTGGGTCTCTGTTTAACCTACTGACTTGTGTCTCCAGTCTGTGAGATATCTTCATCCCATCCTCTCCACTCAAGAAGCACCAGTTTCACATAAGATGCCTTCTTCTACTGTATTAATGGTTTCTACTTTTCTACCTTGTTCTCTTTTCTGGGGCAGAGGCTGGAGGGAGGGAGGCTTTACTTCAACTCTTCAAACTTCCATTGGAAATTTCTCTTGTATGTTGTTGTCACCATTTTGGAAAGCCATTTGCAGTGTTGGTTGAGAGTTATATGAGGGAGAGAGAGGGTTGCAGGAGATGACTCTGACCGCTGTATTCATGAATAGCAGAGAAAGGAGGCTGAACATAGATGCTCCAAAAGAATTCACTTCCTTCCTGAAGCAAAAGCTATAGAGCCAGCATAGTTAAACACCTAGTATCTTTCTATCTGAGATCCTGTATAGCTATATGGTTATGATACAAGCTTTGAAGCCAGACTATCTGGCTTAAAATTCCAATACTAAAAAGCTGTGTGACCTTGAGTAAATTACTTATCTGTGCCTTACTTTTCTCATCTGTGAAAAAGAGTTAATCTCCTACCTTTTAGAGTTTTGTGAGAATTAAATGTTAATATAAAGATGTAGTGGCTTGGCTGGGCACAGTGGCTCACACCTGTAATCCCAGCACTTTGGGAGGCCGAGGTGGGCAGATCACGAGTTCAAGAGATCAAGAGATCAAGACCATCCTGGCCAGCATGGTGAAACCCCATCTCTACTAAAAATACAAAAATTATCTGGGCATGGTGGTGCATGGCCTGTAGTGCCATCTACTCGGGAGGCTGAGGCAGGAGAATTGCTTGAACCTGGGAGGTGGAGGTTGCAGTGAGCTGAGATCACACCACTGCATTCCAGCCTGGCACCTGGCAATGGAGTGAGACTCTGTCTCAAAAAAAAAAAAAAAAAAAAAAAAGATGTAGTGGACTATAATGAACCTTCAATAAGTGTTAGCAATTCATGATTGAATAGAACTTCTTGGTTTCACCTTCTAAGAGAGCACTTCAACCCAATTTGATATCAACATGCCAAAACACAGAAACTAACTCCTGTATCAAATAGTCTGATCTTAATCAATGTAACTGAATGGCCTCATTGACTTTTATTTCCCCAATGAACTTAAAATTGGACACTTAATGTGAAATATGGAACTTAGAAGAATTGAAGATTTGAGTTGTATTAATAATTCATCCTGCCAGGCGCGGTGGCTCAAGCCTGTAATCCCAGCACTTTGAGAGACCGAGGGGGGTGGATCATGAGGTCAAGAGATCGAGACCATCCTGGTCAACATGGTGAAACCCTGTCTCTACGAAAAATAGAAAAAATTAGCTGGGCATGGTGGTGCACGCCTGTAATCCCAGCTACTCAGGAGGCTGAGGCAGGAGAATTGCCTAAACCCATGAGGCGGAGGTTTCGGTGAGCCGAGATCGTGCCATTGCACTCCAGCCTGGGTAACAAGAGCGAAAACTCCGTCTCAAATAATAATAATAATAATAATTCATCCATCTATTCATCCAATGAGCATTAGTAGGTGATGTATTTTGTTCCAAACTCTGGATTAGGCCCTTGGGGCAAATAAAGATCAAACAGGCTGGGCACCTTTAATCTCAACACTTTGGGAGGCTGAGGTGGGAGGGTTGCTTGAGCCCAGGAGTTTGAGACCAGCCTGGGTAATACAATGAAATCCCATCTCTGCAAAAAATAGCTGGGCATGGGAGTGCATGCCTGTAGTCCCAGATACTTGGGAGGCTGAAGCAGGATTGTTGTGTCAATGAAGAGTCAAACTCTGTAAAATATTTGAAGAGGTTTATTCTGAGCCAAATATGAGTGACCATGGCCCATGGCACAGCCCTCAGGAGGTCCTGAAAACATGTGGTTGAAGTGCAGTTGGTTTTATACCTTTTAGGGAGGCATGAGACATCAGTCAAACACATTTAAGAAATACATTGATTTGGTTCAGAAATGCAGGACAAGTCAAAGTGGGGGGAGCTTCCAGACTATAGGTAAATTCAAACATTTTCTGATTGACAATTGGTTGAGTTTGTTTAAAGACCTGGGATCAATAGAAAGGAAATGTTCAGGTTAAAATAAAAGATTGTGGACCAAGGTTCTTTCGAAGTCTTACAGTGGCTGCCCTTACAGACAACAGATGACAAATGTTTCCTATTCAGACCTTCAAAACAGTGCTAGAGACTCTTACTTAATCTCTTCAGGATGGGGAAGGCCTAGAAGAAAAAGACCTGACTATGTTAACGGAGATTCTTACAGATGCACATTTTCCCCCACAAAGGACAGCTTCACAGGGCCATTTCGAGACATGGCAAAGAAACGTGTTTGGGGGTAAAATATTTTTACTTTCTTCCTTGTCTCATAATGTGATGCCAGAGTGAGATTGGAAAGTAGGACACAATATATTGGGCTAAGTAAAACCCATCTGATGAGAATTTATAGTTTATAGGGCATGACTCCTGGACCCCTTAGATAGAATTTGGGCAAGATGAAAAAAAAAAAAAGGGCTTAGTCCTCAGTCACAAAAATGAGTGATGAGTTTCAGTGATGGAGTTGCTAGAGCAAACACAGGAAACTCAGTTAAATTTGAATTTTAGTTAAATAATGAGTAATTTTTTAGTATAAGTGTGTCCCAAATATCACATGTACTTTTGCATGATCTGCTGACTAGTGCCCTCTCCCTCTCTTCCTTAATCTTCAATGCCGCTGTTGACATTGGTAGGACCAGCAATGCCAGACAAACTTATTTAATTGGAGTCTCAGATAAGCTTTCTTCTTTGTAAGTCAAGAACGCCTTAAAGAAGTTCTCCAAACCCTAGACCACATTTCTGTATGTGGCAGAGTTTTTGTCTATTTATAAAATCTGCTGGGCACTCTTCCCCTACACATAAAAATTTTAATCAGAGGCACTTCCAGTTTAAAAAAAAAAGGCTTTCTAGAATAAAACTATTTCTAAGCTTTTCACCAATTCTCTATGGAAATATATGGAAAATCTACATGGTCTACATGGAGGGGAGCAGCAAGATTTATAAAACACCTTTTAGATCTACCCTGACTGTTTGCACGCATGTATAAGCACACACACACACACATACACACACACACACACACACACACAGAGTAGCATTCATCTCTTGGAAAAACAATGAGTGCCTATTCACTTCTTAGGCAATGTGTGATTAACTGTAGCATCCCTTGCTGCCTTGAAGCTCTTGCACCTGAGTGTGTGTGCTCTTTTGGGATCGAACTGAATCTTCCCAGACTGGGTGGTTTCCTGTCTGGGCTGTACTCACAAAACAAGGGAGCTGCCGGAGCTGAAAATAGCACTTGGCCTGATGGCTCAAGCATGGACCAAAGCTGGAAAAGTTCTGGATTTGTGGGGAATAGAATATCCCAACATTAACAGAGTACTTAACGGACTCACAAATGATGTCATAAACCTAGAGAATAAGAGTTGGAATTCCTCTGTTTAGCTCCTTCTTGTATACCACAAAGGTTTCATGATTTAATTTATCTTGTGGTTCTTCTACCTCCCACACCCAACCTGGGCAGCACCCACTACCAGGAACCTTAGTGCTATGACACTATTACTATTGAAAAAAAAAAAAAAAAAAAAAAAAAAAAAAGCTTGATTTGACAATTCTAAGAAGTGCAGTGCCTGAATACAGTTAGTGTTCAATAAGTTTTTGTTGAATAAATTGCAAACTGAAGAGTCTACCTCTATTACTACCCTGTGTTCGTCAAAGTTAAATATTATAAAAATAAGAAAAATAGGCTGGGTATGGGAACTCATGCCTGTAATCCCAGTATTTTGGGAGGCTGAGGCGGGTGGATCACGAGGTCAAGAGATCAAGACCATCTTAGTCAACATGGTGCAACCCCATCTCTCTTTTTTAATATTTGTATTTTTATACAAAAATTAGCTTGGCATGGTGGTGCGTGCCTGTGGTCCCAGCTACTCAGGAGGCGGAGGAAGGAGACTCGCTTGAACTCGAAAGGCAGAGGTTGTGGTGAGCCAAGATCACGCCACTAAACTCCAGCCTGGCAATGGAGTGAGATTTCATCTCAAAAAAAAAAAAAAAAGAGAGAGAGAGAGAGAGAGAGAGAGAAATACCATTAAATGTCTTGAAACCAAGTGGGAAGAGTCTCACCTAACCCATGCTCTCCCAAGAGGAAGAGCTTATAACGTATAAGAAATCTATTAGATTTACTCTGCTACTTTTCTAGGTGGCTTAAACAAAGGGAAGTTCTTTTTCCCCAACATGCATAAGTGGCCTTTATCTGTTCTAAAAAATGTTTTCATGAAATGTCAGTGTCTCAATACTCTCCTCCAAATATCCATCCTAAGAATTAATTAGATTCCTCAATGACCTAAAAATAGAAATCCCATTTGACCCAGCGATCCCATTACTGGGTATATATCCAAAGGATTATAAATCATTCTACTATAAAGACACATGCACAAGAATGTTCATTGCAGCGCTGTTTACAATAGCAAAGACCTGGAACCAACCCAAATGCCCATCGATGATAGACTGGACAGGGAAAATGTGGTACATATACACCATGGAATATTACGCAGCCATCAAAAACGATGAGTTTGTGTCCTTTGTAGGGACATGGATGAACCTGGAAACCATCATTCTCAGCAAACTGACACAAAAACAGAAAATCAAACACCACATGTTCTCACTCATAGGCGGGTGTTGAACAGTGAGAACACATGGACATGGGGAGGGGAGCACTACACACTGGGGTCCGTTGGGGGAAAATGGGGAAGGGATGGGGGAGTGGGGAGGTGGAGAGAGATAGCATGGGGAGAAATGACAGATACAGCTGAGGGGAAGGAAGGTAGCAAATCACACTGCCGTGTGTGTACCTATGCAACAATCTTGCATGTTCTTCACATGTACCCCCAAACCTAAAATGCAATAAAAAAAAAAGAAGAATTAATTAGATTCAGCAAGTCTTTACTGCAATGTGGGGTAGAACCGTCTTGTGCATGTGTTATGAGTCCTAATTGATTGTCACTTGTAAAGTGATTTGTGGTCTGGACAAGATATTCCATAATTATGTATATATTTTTTTCTTCAACAAAATTTTCCACTGAGTAATGACTAACCTTTTTATTTCAGTGGAGCCGCTGGTAACTGATGAAATGCGAAGGAGCCAAAGCTCTCAGCCTAGATTTTGCTGCTATGATCTTGAGCTGCTTCCATTTCCTTTTTAGAAACATCAGGCTACATATTTTCTTGTGTCTATTGAAAAACTCCAGTTTGTCGTTTCTTCTTTCACCACTTCTGGGTTATGTTTTCTTGGCTGCAATTGAAACTTTTTCATACTAGACTACGTTGGAGGTAACCACATAGTTAAGATGCAGAGAGAAGAACAATAGCTTATTTTCACAGAGTAAAGTGAGTGACAGGTTGTAATTTGGGAACTTTTGATGTAATAGAGGAAATGACCATGGACTATCAAGAAGTCTTTAACTGTGCATGCACTTATGGCAATTCATCAATAGCTTAAATTTTTTTTTTCTTGCTGTGTATACTTATTTACCTAGAGAATATCCAGATTCGAATGGACCAAAAGATAAGCTGAGCTTTGAAACTCTTGCCAGTATGAGAAAGACAGATAATAACAAAAGTTGGCAAGGATGTGAAGATACCTAAAGGCTCCTACATGGCTGGGGGGAATGCAAAATGTTGTACCCATATTGGAATGATTCGGCAGTTTCTTAAAAGTAAACATAAGTTTACCATGACCCAATAATTCTACTTCTGGGTATTTACCAAAAAGAAATGAAAACATATATCCACATAGACTTACACGTGAATGTTCATAATAGCATCATTCAAAATGGCCTTGAAATGCAAACAGTCCAAATGTCTATCAGTTGGTAAATGGATAAACAAAATGTGGAGTATCCCACACAATGAGAAACTATTTGGTAATAAAAAGGAACAAAGTACTGATACATGCTATAAACTGGATGAACCTTAAAAATATTAAATGAAAGAAGTCATATGCAAATAACATGTATAGAATTATAAATATTGTCTCATTCTATTCATAAGAAATGTCAAGAAAAGGTCAGTATATAAAAATGGATTATTTGTTGCCTCATGCCACGAGTAATTATTACTACTCTTTCTATAAACGTCGAGATACTCCTCTGTTGGATTTTACCAGCCAACAGGATTCAATTAGTAGATGTTTAACTTAGTGAGCTTTTTTTGGGTTCCATGTGTCTGAAAGCTTAGTGGGCCAACTCTTAATAATTTACTTTGCACACCTAGGGCTTGATGAGATTTGCCAAGTAAAAGAAGAAAACACCATGCTCATATACAACACCCCAAATAAATTTCATTGTAATCTGACTAGATTTGGGGCTTTTTCTGATGAACAGATTGCTTGAGGGATGTGTGGTCTTTTGTCCACAGCTGGTGGATGTTCAACCTATCAGGAATGGTAACAGGCAGGTTATTCTAGGAGCTGTTAGTCAATGTCTATCTCAGCAGCTTCTGGCATTTGCTATAGAGGTACTTGGATTTTTTTCTTCAGAATAAATTCACTAAAAAATTAGGCTCATTACAACAAGCATGCTTTAACAATGCAGGACCAATATCCCATTTATCTAGGAATCTGGGGAAAAGTAGTCAGTTTTCCTCTTGACTTCATTATTTCCGTGTGGACTTGACCTGTGGTTTCAATAGCATCTTCATGGTTATTGTAGTTTATGTGTCACACCTTATAAAATAGCTGGGAGGTGACATAGTGTGACATAAGGGGTTAAGTTTGTTTTACTGACATGCCTTCAGCATCACAGTGTCTTGTGGGTGTTTACTGTCTTCACCTTGGAACCTCTGGATGAATGGTCTAAGTGTCCTCACTTCAGCAGGTGGGAGGCACTCGGAGGATCAGGAAACCCTGTCCACGGTCATGGTTCCTCACAGAAATGGTGTGTCCTGGAATCTGTTTCCTCACCATTGTACTATGAACTCTGCCTTCTGTTCTCCATCCAATCTAAGTACTTCTTGAAATAATCAATGGGGTTTCCATGAAGTGGAGAAAGGTTTTGCAATCTGATCCAAACTCATGGAGACATTCCCAAAGCTCACAATTCAGCCTTGCCTTGAGGATGATGGTTATTTCATCTGCCCTTTCTTCTTATAGATGAGGATATTGAAGCCCAAAGATGATCCAGTTATTGGTTACCCATTATCAGTCACCCAATTTACCAAAACAATAGAAATACCTGTTAGAAATAGAGCTAGAATTAACATTTTCTAGCCTAATCCAGTCTTCTTTTCTCCTGTAAACATTACTTTTTAGTCTGCAATGTTACTGCAGGGATTATTTTGTTTAATTTCAGAGCTTTGGGTACTCTTGTTTTTCAGCATAAACTTCCAAATGATATGCTTTTTTTTAAAAAAAACCAAGACATTATTTCAGTGTCCTCAGTACTACTGAGGGGGTTGTATGTTTGTTTCAGTAACAGAAAATCGTGAGTCACAGTTTTGTTTGTAAATGCTAACCAGAGTGTTTAATGGATGACTGAAATTCTACATATGAGATATTTAACTCATACTATAAAAAAGTCAACCATTTTCCAGAAAATTAAGTATTCTCTGTGTTTCCAGGCTCACAGTATTCATATTGTAAATCACCTTACACAGGTTTTTAGAGTTCTTTCAGTGAATGTTTTCTCAAGATGAACTCCTGTATTAGCTAACGGCATTTCACATTTTGACTGAAATGCACAATTCTAGTGGTTTGGAAAGAACTTCAGGAATCCTACAGTTAAAGCACAGGCTGTCAAGGACACCATGTGCTCTCAAGTCAACAAGTACTGAAAACAAAATAGACAGGTTCTAACTTTTCTTAATTAGTTATAACATTGTTCACGTAGAAGTTTTCCCTAAGTTTTAACCATATTCTATCTACTATGACTTGAGTCCATTGACATAAGATTTGCACACATTGAAAGCTGCAAGGGTGTTTAGTTATAATAAATGCTTAATTTATTCTCATTTGCAAAAAAGCAATTGAAGAAGCAAATAGTTCCTCAACTGAGAATGGATCTTTAGGGGAGCAAACTTGGAGGCAAGGAAAATGGATAAAGAACTAAGTTGATAGGAACTCAAGAAGATCCTGTTGATCTGACAGGTGGTGTCAAGACTAAGAAATGAAGGCGTCAAGAGACTCTTCATCCTATACTTTGGTTTCTGTTAGACTGTGCTGGGAAACGTGGCTCATTCAACAGTTTTCCTGAGATAATTAGTTATGAAACTGTGGTAGATTGCTTGCAAGTTACAAAAATAGATGAAACCAAGTACCTATCCTAAAGGAACTCACAGCTCCTTGAGCAAATTGTAAAAGCTTGAGGATAACTGCTGATTTTTTTTTTTTTTTTTTTTTTTTTTTTTGAGACGGAGTTTTGCTCTTGTTACCCAGGCTGTAGTGCAGTGGCGTGATCTTGACTCACCGCAACCTCCGCCTCCTGGGTTCAAGCAATTCTCCTGCCTCAGCCTCCTGAGTAGCTGGGATTGGCACATACCACCATGCCCAGCTAAGTTTTTGTATTTTTAGTAGAGACGGGGTTTCACCATGGGTGGCACACACCACCATGTCCAGCTAATTTTTTGTATTTTTAGTAGAGACGGGGTTTCACCATGTTGACCAGGATGGTCTCGATCTCTTGACCTCACGATCCACCCGCCTCGGCCTCCCAAAGTGCTGGGATTACAGGCTTGAGCCACCACGCCCGGCCGATAACTGCTGATTAGTAGCTGAATGGTGTTCCTCTGCAAATTCAAATGTTGAAGCGCTAACCTTCAGGACGTCAGAATGTGACTGCATTTGGAGGTGAGACCTTAAAAAGGTAATGAAATTAAAATGAGGTCTTGAGAGGAGGCCCTATTCCAATATTACCGGTGTCCTTATAAGAAGTGGAAATTTGGACTCAGGCACACACACAGGGATGGTGATGTGAAGATAGAAGGAGAAGATGAGCATCTGCAGGCCAAAAAGACAGGCTTCAGAACAAACCAGCCCTGCCAGCAGCTCGATCTCAGAATTCCAGCCTTCGTCATTGTGAGAAAATATATTTACGTTGTTTAAGCCCAGTGGTGTTTGTTATGGCAGCCTCAGCAGACTAATATGCCTCCAAATAACTACAGTGCAATGTAAATAGAAGGGCCATATTACAGGCACTGAGTTAAGAGGAGGAGAAGATGACGTCCTTGTTTGAAAATCCGGAAGGGCTGCATAGAAGAAAAGGCATTTGAGCTTGAAAGATAAATAGGATTTGAAAGAAGAACATTTGGGGAGTAGATATTCTAAGCATAAGAAACAAGACTTTTTGAAGTTTACACAGTTCCATAGGATATTTGGAGCAATCCAGACTAGCTGGGCCGGTTTATGAAAGGAGGAAAGCAAAGGGTGGCAAGAGGAAGATGGTGCTGAAAAGGCAATTTAGCCTGCATTGCAGATGGCCTTGGATTCGAAGCCAAGGAACACGGAGTTCATGAAGTGATGTGCATTGGATGTCCTCAGGTTTATTTTTAATTAACTAGTTAACAAATATTTGTTAAGGTCTGCTTTGTGCCAGGCACTGGCCTTAATAAGCTTGGGGTACTTTAATAAACAAAGCAGTCAGACATCTCTGCTCTTGTGAAACAGAGACAGGTAATAGATCATCTACATAATAAGTGATGTGTTTATGATACCAATTAATGTATTATTTCGATCGTAATTATGTTAAATACAATATATTTTATAGTGTGCTGGAAGAAATCAGTTCTATGGAAAAATACGTAGCAGTGCATGGAGCATCAGGGATGCCGGAGTGGAGGGTTGGGTTGTAATTTCAGTAGAATAGTCAGAAGAGAAGATGAGGTTGAGATGGAGAAGATGGCATTTGAGCAAATCTTGAAGAAGGTGAGGAAATGTGCCGTGGTGCTACCTGTGGAAGAATATTCCAGGCAGAAGGACCAGTCAGTGAGAAGATAAAAGCAATCTGTTGTATAATGAGACAGAGCATGCATGCAGGGGATTATACACTAGCTGTCCACTGACAAAATCAGTGAATGCTGATACTTTTATCAGTGTGATAACCATTTTTACGTGAATGGTAACCTGCATTAATTGTGACTTCTGAATGCTTTAAAATTGATGATCTCAACATTTTGCCCTTAAAACCACCCTGTGAGGTTGGGAGGAGCAGGCAGAATTATTTCTATTTTATGGATGGTAAAATGGATCCCCAAGACTTTATGGGATTTGTTTAAGGTCAAAACAAGGTCTGGGAGTCTCTGTACCAAGGGTAGAACAACGCCTCTCTGTTGGTCTTTAGAGCCTCTTCAGAAGGGGACATAATGAAGTTCTCAGATGAAGAGTGGGAGGACTCCTATAAAAAAATAGTGATGTGACATCAGGACCTCAGGAAATGCCACCTCCACCCCATCCCGCGTCCCCTGTATGAGTTTCATGAAATGACTGACAGTTTAGGAACCTCAAGTCCATTGCTGGCATCCCAGATGAGAACAGTTGTTCCTCGCACATAACATTCTGGTTTCCTAATGTTGATGAATGGTGGAAGGAATGAATTTGACTGTCTGATCCTTGAATGTTGGTGTTTGCCTGGACTTGGGGCCAAAAAAATATTTAGAGGCCTAAAATGGTAACCCTTGTCCTTATCAGAGTAAGGAATTTGCTTTTATCTAATGATCTTCCTGTGCCTAAAGAAAAGGTAAGGAATCTGTGGGACTGTATAAGTACAAGTGAAAACCACCTGAATACACAGAGGGATGCACAGACACACATTCCCCCGGGGAAAATGCTATGACAGGTGAGCTGCTCTGGGCCTCACACTGGGGAAAGATCCACACCCACCTAACCATCCTGAGTAGCAGAGTTCTCCTAAAACTGTCAGGCAGTATGCCATCTGAAATGGCCTTTGGAGATAGATCAGCATGAGTTTCGTTTGTTTGTTTTATCTGAAATACGTAAAAGTTGGATTAGTGCACATGAATATAAAAAGAAATCATTGGCTAGGGAAGGTGGTTTATGTATGTAATCCCAACACTTTGAGAAGCTGAAGTGGGAGGGTCACTTGAGCCCAGGAGTTCATGACCAGCCTCGGTAACATAGTGAGACCTCATCTCTACAAATAATAATAACAGTAATGAATTAGCCAGATGCGGTAGTGTGTGCCTGCGGTCCTAGCTACTCGGAAGGTTGGGGTGGGAGGATCACTTAAGCCCAGGAGGTTGAGGCTGCAATGAGCTGTGTCACTGTACTCTAGTCTGAGTGACAGAGAGAGACCTTGTCTCAGAATGAATGAATGAATGTATTTCCTTGTGGTTTATCCTTAAAGCTGTATCTATTGACCTTTTATCATAATTATTGCTGATGAGCTATAAGAACTTTTTGGTTAGAAGAAAGTAAATCCATTTCACTCTATTCTGTAGCATGTTTTGTTAAGTTGGTTAGTGACAAAGGCAAAAAAAAAAAAAAGGTGTTATTACTAACAACTTGATGAGAAAGTATCTTTTATTTTATCCCCTTTCCCCCCATGCCCAGCTTGGTTTCTGGGACCAAATACCTTGCCTGGTATCTATCATCTACTTTTCTTGCATGGATGTGTAAAAAAGGAAAACAAATTTCTCCAACATTTTTACTTCTTCCTCACAATGACAGGCTCAAATCCCTTAGTTCCGCTTTAATCATCTGCCTCATGACAAGTCCACGGATTCTCCAAATAACTGTCTCGAATCAGATTAACATTTTAATTCCACGTTGGAAGATCAAGTCAGAATGCCTCTGGTGATTTCAGGGTCCCTTCTCATTCTGTTCTAAAGACAGCTTCTATGACACTAATTCCAGGATCAGTGACTGGATTAGAGAAAAGAGATAGAAAACGGTTGTTGCAAGGGTGTCAACTGCTTGGAATGCTGCCGGCAACCGGGTTCTGAGGTTGGTAACCAGTGCTTGTGAGGAGTGACATGCTTGTACTTTGGCGAAATGTCTCCAAAGGAGCCACCTCATCTATGTTGGGATTGAGTTGCATCCAGAACAGGCTCCTTGGCCAACTTTCTTCTGCATGGAAATGGAACCCTTGATAGGCCAAAGTGTGGATGGCTCTGCAGAATCTGGGCCACACTTTGTTTTTGTTTTGAGACAAAGTCTCACTCTGTTACCCAGGTGGGAATGCAGTGGTGCAATATCAGCTCTCTGCAACCTCCGCCTCCTGAGTTCAAGCGATTCTCTTGCCTCAGCCTCCCGAGTAGCTGGAATTACAGGTGTGCAGTCACCATGCCTGACTAGTTTTTGTATGAGACGGGGTTTCACCACATGGGCCAGGCTGGTCTCAAACTCCTGACCTCAGGTGATCCGCCCACCTCAGCCTCCCGAAGTGCTGGGATTACAGGTGTGAGTCACTGTGCCCGGCCCACACTTTGTATTAAAGCAGCATGGTTATTGTTGAACTTCCACCAGCGGGCTGCTGACACTTTGTTGACAATTTACTCTCTTTCTTCTTACCTACTCTCTTCCACTCAGCTTCCAAGTTCTCAGGGTTACCTGTCCACACCCACTTTCCCCCGAATCTACTCTCAGGATGTCTGGGAGCATGGCCCAAGAATAGCGAGTGATATCAGAGGGTAGAAAGGGGTGACGGACTGAACAGGGAGCTGTATGTGGGCTAAAAGATGTTAATGTGTGCTCACCAGACTCCCCAGGCTTTCCGAAAGCATCTGAATGTCTGTCCAGCTGCAAGCTACATCATGGAAACAGGACTGCCCTGAGGGGCTCTCCAGTATGAATGCCAGGGCTGCCAAATTTGGCAAAGGAGAATAAAGGGCATCCAATGAATTCTGAATTTCAGAGAAGCAATATTTGTTTCAATGTTAGTATGTCCTGTGTCATATTCAGGACCTTTTTTTTTTCCTAGCGTATGTTCCTGTGTAATATTTGGGACCCACTTCCACTAAAAAAATTTATTGTTGATTTGGAATTCAAATTTGGGCATTCTGTATTTGATTTGGCAACCCCAATCCAGACCTGGTACTCAATAGGGAAAACAAAATTAAACAAAAGCCTTGTTTGAGATCTATAATAAATGGCCATGAGAGGCAAATATATATTTGTAAATAATATTATACATTAAATACATATAATATATATTCTATATATAATATATAATTGTATATATTTATATAATGTATTATACTAAATATATACATATAATTATATTTACAAATATATTAAATATAACTATATCAATATATTATATTAAATATATACATATATTTAATGTAATTGTTATAGAATCATTATATATAATTATATTAAATATAAATATATTTAATATAACATTAATTATATTAATGTATATGCTAAATATATATAATGTGTATGTATATACAATTAATTTCCAAAGCTATCTGAATTTTTAGTGGTTCTTTAAAGTGCTCTCCACTATCCCTCCTCAGGAATATGGAACTCCACGTGACTTTCCCAGTAGTGGGTCCTATTCACACTCACACTCCATTGCACAGGGGGTTTGCTTTCTGAAGTCCCTTCTTCCTTGTGGCTAACTTAGAGTCTAGGTTTAGCCAACCTGGTTATCGCTTCTTCATTCCCTTGTGAACTCAGCCAGTTTCATCATTCTGTCACCAGCAATGGCCACCCAAGTAAATGAAGGCAGTTAGGCAGGGTGGGGACTGTGGCAAACTGTTGAGAAGTTCAAAGCCCTAAATGTTGTTAAATTCAGGTATATCTATATTATACGCAGTGTCCAGGTCAAACATGTTTCAAACCCCCTGTGGCTCTAAGGTTCTCACTCTCCACCCCGGTATTGCAGTCCACATTCTCTTTGTGTTCCCATGCAATCCTATGTTTATTTTTATTGCAGCACTTGCCAGACTTGATCTTGTTTCTTAGCTGGTTAGTTTCCCCCATTTTACTGTAAAGTATTGGACAGGGTCCCTGCCTGAGTCATCTTTGTATCCTAAGAGAGTAGGACATGCGTGCTTGGGATCTAACAGGCGCTCAATGGATGGTTGGGTAAGGAATTGGCTTTTATCTAAGAATCCTCCAGCAGCATCTAAAGAGAAGAGAGGCAATCCGTGAGGATGTATAATAACAAATGAAAACCATCTGAACACACCGTGATGCACAGGCACACCTTTTCCTGGGCTAAATGCTGTGACAGCTGGGGAAGGCTCACACCCGCCAATATGGTTTGGCTGCGTCCTCACCCAAATCTCATCTTGAATTGTAGCTCCCATAATTCCCACATGTCATGGGAGGGGCCTGATGAGAGGTAATTGAACCATGGGGGTGGGTCTTTCCCTTGCTGTTCTTGTGATTGTGAATCTTACAAGATCTGACGGTTTTATGAAAGGGAGTTCCACCGCACACGCTCTCTCTTGCCTTGCCACGATGCGAGATGTGACTTTGCTCCTCCTTCGCCTTCTGCCATGCTTGAGAGGCCTCCCCAGCCATGTGGAACTGTGAGTCCATTAAACCTCTTTCCTTTATAAATTACCCAGTCTTGGGTATGTCTTCATTAGCAGCATGAGAACTGACTAAGGATACATCCACCTAACCAACCTCAGTAGCAGAGTTTTCCAAAAACTGACAGGCAGTATGCCATCCAAAACAGCCTTTGGAGATAAAGCAGCACGAGTTATTATTTTAATTGAAATACGTAAAATTTGAATTAGTGCACGTGGACTTAACTTGCAGAGGATTCACTGTGTTTCCTTGTGGTTTATCTTTAAATCTGTATCTAATTGCCCTTTTATCATAATTATTACTCATAAGGAGTCTTTGATTAAAAGAAATAAACTCAAGACTGGACATGTAGCTTGAGGAATAAATCTGGACTCTGATTCACCATTTCCATGATTGCTTCAACTCCGGGATGGGGGAGGTATGAAGGAACCATATGGGGCCTCTGTACTTAAGGGACCTTGACTTCCATGGAAGCTTGTGTGTGCACGTACACGTGGAGGCATCCTTACTCTGAAGCAAGAGAAAAATAAGAAATGCTCCAGCTGTAATATTTCTTCTTCTTGGGGATAAAGGGTTGTGTGAAAATGAGCACAAACACCCACGTTCTTCTCTCTCTTCCCACAGAAGCATCTGTAGGAGTGTGTTCATCGGAGTCTGCATGGGCCCTGGCTGTCCAGGAAAAAGTCTCAAATACGTTGTCCCCTTTTGTATTAACTGCTGCTGTTTAGACTCCTGTCTTGTTTCACGTTTTAGAAAATAATGTAAAAAGAAAATGCTTATCATCCTATTTTGTTAAACATTTATCTTGTTTTCTTTTTCTGCACCTTTCTTTCTTTACAAGACAAGGTTTTACTCTGTCACCCAAGCTGAAATTCAGTGGTGTGATCACAGCTCACTGCAACCTTGAACTCCTGGACTCTGACACGTACACACCACCGTACCCAGCTAATTTTTAAATTTCCTGTACAGCTGGGATCTCGCTGTGTTGCCCAGGCTGGTCTTGAACTCCTGGTCTTAGGCAATCCTTCCGCCTCAGCCTCCCAAAGGGCTGGGTCTACAGGAATGAGCCACCGCTTCTGGCCATTTTCTGCAACTTCAGTAAGCAGTCAGAATCAGGACCCAGAAAAGTGTAAATTTGTTTAAATCATTCCCATTTAAATTCATGAAAACATTTCACGTTCAATTATGCAATACCTTGTTTGTTTCTGTTTCCCCTCCGCACAGTGGGAATGTTGGCCACCTTTTGGTGCTAATCAGGACCAAGGCACAGGTTCAATTCTTGTTTCGGCCATTTGGATTGCAGGGTGAACTTTTCTGGATCGGGGACCACAGGGCAAAATCTGAATCTTGGTCAATCTTCTTGGAAACGCATCAGAAACAGGGTGTGCATGACTCAGTCCATTGGCTCCGCTGAGAAGCAGCTAAAAAGTAAAGCTACTCTCATGGTGTTGGCAGTGGGGACCCGGCACATAGGCAAGAATGGAAACACGTTTTTGACCCAACTGGCTTGATATCATGCGTTCCTTCCAATGCAGGGTATAAAATGTACCCTCCACAGTCTCACCCCAGAGACTGACCCCCAATTCATTTGTTGTTATCTTGCCTTTGACTGGCATCTTATGCTTCAATTTAATGACTTGATGCTTTAAATAGTCCCTTGTTCCTTAGCCTAGGTTGGAACACACCATTCATTCCTTCACAACATTAATTACTCCAACAACTAATGATTTAGCATCTCCCACATCCAGACCCGGAAGAAGATGCCTTAACAAATGAGACAGACGCGGTCCATACTGTCAGTCACCTGACATTCCAGCAGCATGAGACAAAGAAAAAGAGTATGAGCCCATGCAGATTTAGTCACCAGATGGAGCTAGGTGAAAGAAAGAAAGGCAAATCAGAGGGAGGAGATGTAGAGAAGGACAGGGTGGTGTTCGTGGAGAAATACGGTGCCTGGGTTAAGCACGTGGGTTCTGAAGCTAGACTGCCTACGTTTGAATCTTGTCTCAGTATCCACTAGTGTGTGATCTTAGAAGAATTAACTTGCTTGTGTCTCTGTTACAACATCCATAAAATGGACTAATAATCATACCATTTTATTGGTTGCTTGTGAGATTTAGATGACTAAATACACATCAGAAAGTGACAATCTGGCCTGGCTCTGTGCGTGCTGGCTGTTCCTCGTTGTTCTTACCCTCTGCCTACTCCTTCGCTCACCATGGCTGCAGACCCCCAGGCCCGTTTCCACGTAATCCCAACTTATCCAGAAATAATTGGTTCTTTCTTGAAATAAAATTCATTTTAGATGCCTAGGGAGGAGAAAATTATTTCTGAGATTTCCTTCCATGCCAACAGGAGGGGAAAACAGGATTTAACTTTGAAGATTCCTTTTCACAGATGATTTGGAAAGTAAGAAGGGAGATTTAAAATGTTGTTTAGCAATTGTATTTTTTTTTTAAAAAAACAACAACACTACAAAGCCACACTGTATAAAATTGTTGATATTTACTGTTGGCCTAAAAACTCAGTAATTTCACATGGTTAAACTAATTAAAAAAGTAGATATTAGGCTAGATTTCTTACTTTTTTTTTTAAACAACTGAGCATCTCACAGCATCAACCTTATTTACTCACTTCTAATAAATAAGTGTTGATTGACCCTTCCTGGTACTCTGTGCCATGACTCACAAGTGAAGTTAGGTTCAGCATTTCTTGTTTTTTGTGAAAACATCTTTTAAAAATTTTCTAAGTCTGCATGATGTATTTTTCTTAATACAATTATTTTCCATCTTTAACTTGCACTGACTTTCATCAGGGAGCCATTAATTTATTTTCAAGTACAGATAAAACTGCCAGAAATAAAATATTACTAGTATCATTGCCCATGAGAAGAAATGTTAGTATACTTTTTTCTTTTTTTTCCAGAAAAATTTAACAGATTTATTTATAATTATTATAAAGTTTGAACCGCTGATACTTGTTCACTGAAACATTTTAAATTGCATTAATGCTTTATGTCCCCACATTTATATTAAAAATTCACACACGAATGAAAATGGAAAAACTGCCAGTACCTGATTTCTGTACCCTATTTTTCCACTCGCAATCACATACTTAGGGACCTTTTGACCCCATGGAAAAAAAATTATGTAATGTTCAGAATTACCAATAACAGGAAGAAGAGAATTTTTTTTTTTTTTTTAATGAAATGTTTCCCATCATAGTGGATTCTTAAGCACATTCTCCACGTACGCGATGTGCTAGCTGGATGTCTTTTGACATAATTGTTACACGTTTGACAAGGATAGCCCAAAGGTTGGTATCTTCAAAAAGGCCAACCAGATAGGCCACACTGGCCTCCTGCAAATTTAAAATGTTGTTTAGCAATTGTCTTTTTAAAATTTTAAAAGCACCGATAGCTGCACTCCGGAAGCACAGATCTGTTTTAAAGTCCTGAGCAATGTTTGCACCAGATGCTGGAAGGGAAGTTTGCAAATCAGAATTTCAGTGGACTTCTGATAATGTTTAATTTCACGGAGTGCCAAGTATACTTTTTTCTACATCATAGATGAGGAGTAGGTAGGTAGGTAGGTAGATAGATGGATAGACAGGGAGGGAGGGAGGGAGGGGTTGTTACATCTTTTAACTTCCACTCCAAACCTTGTTATGCTAATATTTGATTCTACCTTTATTTCTTATAATGTTGGTAAATCCTTTGTTGTAAAGAAAAATTACTTATACTAGCCTGGAGCCAATTATTTAAGTTAGGTGATCAAGAAAATGGGATGCACGGTTTCTAGATATGTTTATACACAGCTAGAAACACTAAACTAATAGATCATTGCTTAAGGACATTTCACGTTTTGTGTTTACGTGTGATACTTCAGTGAAAGGCTGAAAATATGCATCCCAAATCAGCTGTCTCTGGCTCTTGATCTCTCTGGTTTCAGTCCTTTCGGGCTCTCTGTTTTTGTCACTGTTTCTCTCTGGCATCCCCTTCTTCCTTTCCCCAAAATTCATGATCAGAAAACCTCCAAAAGGATAGAGACTCATGGATGGATGGCTGGTGTGTGAGCATCGCTGAGTCCGAGTGGCAGGAAGCGTGACCAAACAATTCATTATCCATGTGCTTGGCATCTCAGAGGTCACATGGGTTACCTGACAGCCCCTAATTAGCTGGTATGAAACATATTTTTTTCCCCAGGCTACTGAGCTAAAGTGAAGACTTCATTCTTGCTAAAGATTGATAGAGAAAAGTGGGTCCCTGGCACAGTCTGGCTTGCAGACAGCAGAAGGCTACTTTGGAACACCCTTCCGAAGGCCCTTCAAATATTTCTATATCTGGAAACAGTCAGTGTTTCTTATATAGACACAAAGCCAAATCTGTGATTAAAAATGCTGTAGAGCTACCTTCTGTTTCAACAAAGTCTGTAATCTTAAAATAAAAATAAAAAATAGTAATAATTTCATCTTAAATTCAGATAAGATACAAATCTAGTTTCTTTAGGAAGGAATTTTTCTCCCATTGGACATTTTAGATCTTTATTAAAAAGAAAGTATAGACATTCTCAAGAAAGCCTATCCTTGTATTTTGAATAAATAATTGATTTTTTTTAAAAAACTCTTTCAGCAAGCATTGAGTTCTTACTGTGGGCAAAGTGCCAGGTCAGGTATTGAAAAATTTCCTCCCCGCACCGGATGGTGAGTAGGTTTTCTTTTTGGTGGTGTTTGTTTGGTATTAATCTGTACAGCTCTATCTCATGTTCAACAATAATGTGCTCCTGAAAAATTGCATGTAAATTGCATTTTAAAAAATGGAGTCCATTTAGAGTATTAGTAATCAATTTGCATTTATGTGAATTTTCAGTTATTTAGTTAATCAACTATATAATGAATAGTTAAAAGTTCCTTTGGAGTTTCTCAGCCTTGATACTACCGATATTTTGGGTTGACAAATTATTTTTATCTTAGGGGCTGTCTTACGTACTATAAAATGGCTAACAGCATTCCTGACCTCTGCCAAAAATGTCTCTAAACATTGCTGAATGTCTCCTGGAGGGCAAAATCACCCCCAGATAAGATCCACGACTACAGGATAAAGTGTATGAATTTTGAAAGAGAGATTAAGTCAGAGAAATATTCTTTTAGTGTCTTCATTAGTAAAATAACTCTCAATTGCCAAAATTGTCTCTCACTGTAATTAAATAAGTATATATTCAAATTTCCTCAGTAACTAAGTTCAATGATAGCAAAAGCATTATGATTAGACAGCATTTATTATGATTACACAGTATCACCCTTCAACTTCAAAAACTTTCAGTATTCTAACAAATTACAGCAATTAGTTCAGAATAATTGATTGTCCAATAAAAACAAAAACTCTCTCCATATATCATCAGTTTTATTACTCAAATAGTCACAGCCTAACTGTAAGAAATAATGAGAGTTTTAGTTCCCTACCATGCAACTTTTTAAGTGGCTTGGAAAGTAGATTTACTGGAATGAGAATGGGTAGGAAGGGTACTGTGTGTAGTCTTATTCTTTCTCATGGCTTCCTGCATTTGGCCTTTTATAACCAGAACTTCCTGATCCCTAACTCCTAAGAAAATAATAACATTTCATCTTAAGATTAAATGACAATTCATTTGTTGAGTCAGAAAACGTATCAAAACATACCGTTGTGACTATGAAGACCTAGACACTAGTCGTTTGGGTTGTTTACCAAAACCCAGTCACTGCTTGCATTTCGAATTGCCTTTAATTGTTGGAGAACTACCACAGATTTTTCTCCTAAACGAATATTCCATTATTATGAGACACCTGGTAATGCAAGTTTTAATATGTTTACTATAGGCAATGAAGAAAGGGAAATCTATAGTACCCAGCTTGATGGAGCTAATGGCAGAAGACCAGTTAATAAAACTAACACATTCCAATTGTTTGATATAAGACGTTGTTGGGAGTGTGACTTTTTTTTTTTAAAAAAGCCATTTAATTACATACCCTGATGTCTTCACTCAACCATTCCCTAAAATATATTTTCCCAATTTCAACATATACCCCTTCTCTACTCTCAATTAGCTATTGCATTGGGCCTTTGCTTCCAAGCCCCATAAGTAATAGTAACTTAATTTTCCAAGCCATAAATCAGGTAAACTTATGCTCCATAGCACATGTTCCATTTGTTTTTAATCAGGGGCAGCCTGGTACGCAGAGGTCAGAGGCTTTCATTCAGAGGGCTCCTATGCCTTTTTGGAGGGAGAAATCTTTTGGCTTTTTATAATTCCCTTTGTGAATGTTTTAAGTATCCTTTTGGCAAAAGTTTGAAATATAAAGTATCTCATATAGAATTCATTCACTGACCTATACACACTCCCTTTTACTTCAGCTCCAAGATTAAAAGAAACATTTAACAACATTCTTATACTCACGTATTCTCCTGGTTTTATATGTTGTGTTAAAAAAATTGTACATTTAACTGCTGACAAAAGAGACACAAGAGAAGGGAATTAAGAGATGTTTGATTTCTAGAAATCATTTCAAAGAAGTAGCTCTAATAAACAGCAAAGTTACAGAGATTGTTTAGGTTCCATATTGTGTTGAGAAAAAGGAAATAACCACATGAAAACCCTTAGGGTTTCTAAAAACTCAGAGTCCCTAGCATACCATTTTATGACTGAAAACCATCTTGGAGGTACTTCCTATAACCCCTTATTTTATACACAAGGACAGTGATACCTAGAACAGTTACCAGTCCAGACACTGGTCACAGCCTATTAGTGCCAAGCGAAAATCAGAGTTCCATTCTGCTGTTATTCTATGCTCTTTTACAGTGTACACATTAATAAAATAATAGCTAGTAAGTATGTATTTACTCATTCATACATCTATCTAATATAAAACATCCAAATATTTCAAAGTTTCTTAATTATTTACCAACTTTACTATTTCATCTAGACATATTGCAGTAAAATTTTAGAACAGAAAGAATCAAGGGAAAAATCCCAAAACCTACTAGATAGGAAAAAAAAAAAAATAAAGATTACCTACAGTAGAAGAGAAATCATGTTGACATATGAGTTCTTATCAATATTGCACAGAAGAATACAGTAAGCATTTTAAATGCTGGAAGAAACTTAAATTTTAAAATGATAGAGGAAAATTTATTTTACCCCATAATTCTCTACCTAGTGCTATTATTCAAGCATGAGTTTGAAAGCAAAGTAGCTTTCTACATATGAGTAATAAGAGAAACTCCTGCAAATGCTCTGAAGGTATTATAAGAAGATAAATACCAACAACAAGAAAGATGAATCCAAGAGAAATTAATGGGATAGAAGGACTAAAGGTTGGCAACGATATTAGAAAAATGTGATGTTAAGTTTAATAAGCCTTCATTGAAAAAAAATCTGGAACCAAATTTTTAGCAGATATCAATGAGGAATTTATTGAAGGGTAAAATGGGAGTATGAAAAAGTAGAAAGAAGTAGTTACATTTGTAAACCAATTTGTAGGATAACTTTGTAGAAGTTATTAACATTTAAAATGTGCATTTCCTATGACCTAGAAACTCTTTCTCTCAGGTGTTACCCTTAAGAAAAATATGCATATGTACACAAAAATGTAAAAAGCCAAGGATTTCATAGCAGCAATTGCTCCTGATAGGAAAAAAATATTTAAGCTATCTTTCAGCTAAGAAAAATAGCTTAAAAATGGGATATATCTTATCACTGAATGCATAATAGTAAGTAGAAAATTAGAAAGAAAAACTGAAGCAACACAGAAAAACATGATTCTGAAAGACCTTTAGGGTATTTTTTTTTTCCTGAAACGTTCAAATTGCATGCATGTGCCCACAGAATATATGAAGTACTGAATTGGACGTGTATCTGTACATTAGTTTTTACATGAACTGTTTTATTTTACATATGTATGTAAATGCACATAATTACATATGGATTAACGACTAGTTTACATTAGCCATACCAAGCGTGTTTTGCTTTAGGGCCATTGAATAAGGCATTTGTTTATGAATTTATTCATTTTCCTCTGATATGTATCATGCATTTATTGAACATGTTTTATATGGCATGTCTTATGCTGGGACCTAAAAATGCAATTTATGCTCACCTTGAGCTTACTTCATATTACAGAAGCCAAACTATTAGCTAGGATTACAATAGTTTACAAGAAGATACATATAGGTAAGCAACAAGGGAAAGAGGAGAGGAAGAAGTATTTCTATTTGAAGAATTTTGGAAGACTTCACAGAGCAAATCACCAAACAGGTTAGCCTTTGAAGCAGTAACACTTTGTCAATACCAGCAGTGGAAGAACATTCCAGAAGGAGTCATATAGACTGTGTAGTGAAATACTGGCATAGATGTCCATAGCCTGGGTTGGAAAATGTAAATATTCTAATGTGTGTGAAAGGTATGTGTTTAAAATTTTATATTTCATACTACAGAGCAGGGGTCCCCAAGCTTTTTGGCACCGGGGACTGGTTTCTTGGAAGACAATTTTTCCACCATTAGACATTAGATCTCACAAGGAGTCCACAACTCAGATCCTTCACATGTACAGTTCACAGTAGGGTTCGTGCACCTGTGAGAATCTAATGCCACTGCTGATCTGGCAGGAGGAGGAGCGTAGGCGGTGATGCTCACTGCCTGCCATCAGCTCCTACTGTGCAGCCCTGGGAGTTGGGCACCCCTGGTATAGAGAATAGGGAACTACTAGAGACAAAAGATAGAAATATAATTAGATGTTTGTTAGCAGAATAACTTGATAATATGGAAGATAGGGCTATTAGAGGAAACTAGAACACTGGCAAAGATAATCTTAAGAATCCAGGTCTCAGCTGGGCATGGTGGCGTGTGCCTGTAATCCCAGCTACTCAGGAGGCTGAGGTAGGAGAATTGCCTGAACCCAGGAGGCAGAGGTTGCGGTGAGCCGAGATCGCGCCATTGCACTCCAGCCTGGGTAACAAGAGCGAAACTCTGTCTCAAAAAAAAAAAAAAAGAATCCAGGTCAAACTGTCATGAAATTGGAGAAAAAAATGATGCAATTCACACTTCAGAAGGATGAACTTGGAAAAAAAAAAGTTCCCCTGTAATTTGGAGACAGTTTTCAAGTGATTTCTCTATTTTATTCTGTGTCTGCTCTCTCATTTTCTCTTTCTGCCTGAGTTGCCCCGGAGATTGTGATACCCAGTAGACGAAAGAAATGTAACTGTGAGAATAATGGGGGCCCAAAAGCCTGAGAGATACAGTTGAAAGATCACACATATCGGGAGCAAATGCCAGTTTGAGGAAGATGGTTTACAGGTTTCCTGGGGAGCCCAGTGATCTCTAACCCGAGCTGTAACAGCATCTTGGGAATAACCTTCCGCACACAGATGCCTTAGACACAGGATGCGGACTCCTATAACTGGTTACATTTGGCCTCAAAGGTCTCCCTGCAAGTTGGCAAAGGCTGTGTCACACACATAGGAAGAGGCATCTGTGGCATGATCCTCTCCAAAGCCCTAGTCTCAATGCGGGTGGCGGTGGCTCAGGGTGGAGAGCTTATGCAGGAGCTCTGGGGTCACCAGAAGGAAGCTTTGAAGGCGGCTGAGGTTGAGTTGGTGTTAACACCCTCAGTTTTGGCTACTGTGGTGACTTCACTAAACCTCAAAAGGGTGAATTAGAAGGCTAGAAATAGTACAAGAAGAGACCTTCTGGGGACACAGCTTCCCATTCCTCGCCTGGATGTGCAGATCCCGATCTTGATGTTCTGAATTTCTTTTGTGCAGTCCCAATTTCTGGTCTATGTTGTGCCTGAACCGCGGGGAAAACATAAAAATAAAAGTATCCTTTATTAATGCACAGAGAACCAGCTGAGTGCCTCACGGCCTTTTAACACAGGCCAAACAATTTAGAGAGGTCAGTTATTGGTGCTGCGTGTGTTTTGTTACTGCACCCCAGGACCCTCGCTCCTCTCTGGCTGTCTTCCTTTGCAGGGGAAGAGGGGGAGCCCCATATGTGTGTCCATGGGATGTCTCTGCAAGTATATGTTCCCCATGCATGTGGCTTTATGTCAACACACTGGGGATGATCCCCACATTAGGGATGAGGCAGGGTCCAGATGGGGAGCAGGGAGAAACAGCTGACAGGGCAGTCATCCCATCCACTTAGAACTCACTTTCTTATAGCGCCTCGATCCTCTGCTGTCAAACACACGAACTCATGACTTACTTCACTTCTTCCTTCCTTTCTCCTCCTACTTCCACCGTTTCACCTCTGGTGTTTACATTTCCTGTTGCTTGTTTTTTTTTTTTTTTTTTTTTTTTTTTTTTTTTTTTTTTTTTTTTTTTTTTTACTTTCCTCTTTCGCACCATCTCCCGTCCCCTTGGTGTAGACATTGAAAGAGTATAGATTATCTGAGGAGGGTGTCAATTTCTGTTGCTTACCAGTGTGTGGGTTTTAAAAAGAATATGTGAGTAAAAGCACGTGTGTGCATGTGTGTGTTTATGTACACACGTGTACAAGAAAGAGAGGGCGTAAGAGTGTGAGTGCTTCTGAGAGATGTGAAGTGGCAAACAAAATATACTATTAGAAACAAACCAAATGCAAATGGACCTGCTGGTGGTTCCACCTTCCAAGCGTGCTCGTATTATTCACACTGTGGAGATAACATGCCATATCATTCCTCTTTGCTTACAAGGACTGCTGGGAAAGTTTGGCCAGCCTAAGAATTTGACCGTGCTTGAAAGTCACACCACCTTTGTTTTCCAGAGCAACCTTAATGAGTATTGGGATAGGTAAAGTGGGCCGGGTACCTTTGAAGTAAGGGATGGAGAGCTGCAGTGTTTTGCCGAAGAAATGAATAGCCAGCCATGAAGAGGAGGAAGCTGGAGGCTGGCCATGAGAGAAAGAAGAAAGTCAAAATCAGAGGCACAAGGCCAAAAGACAGCCAGTGAGAAACTTTCTAATGTGGGATTGGCCAATGGAATTTTTTTTTTGGTTTTGTTTTTGAGATGGAGTCTCACTCTGTTGTCCAAGCTAGAGTACAGTGGTGCCATCTGGGCTCACTGCAACCTCCGCTTCCCAGGTTCAAGCAATTCTCCTGCCTCAGCCACTGGAGTAGCTGGAACTACAGGAGTGTACCACCATGCCCAGCCAATTTTTGTATTTTTCGTTGAGATGGGTTTCACCATGTTGACGAGGTGGGTCTTGAAGTCTTGGCCTCAAGTGATCCACCTGTCTCGGCCTCACAAAGTGCTAGGATTACAGGTATGAGCCACAGCATGCCACCCAGCCAATAAAATTTTAATGCAGTGATGTGCTCAGTGGGTTACTCTAATACCCTGTGATGAAACTACTTTAACTGTTTTGTTGCAAACTTGTTTAACTTCAAACTTCTTTATGCACTGATCATACAGAACTGGCTCCAGATAGTGGTATTTGGAGAAAGTCAAATGAAGAGGTATTTGTTCTAAGTTTATATTGGGCAGGGAAAAGAGAACACCCATATGAGATGTAAATGAGAGGGAATGCTCTACAAGATCAGGAACTTGGAGAAAGTGACTATGAGAAACTTGAGTTCCTTTAGAAAGCCCACATATTTTAGGAGAGAGGTCCCTCGCCTGCCTCTGAAGACAGGGGATGAAGGCAACTTATGTAGCTATTCATGGAAAAGTTGACCTTACAACTTTGTCACAGTTGACTTGGGAGATCTGAGAGTCTGAGGCATAAGCCTGCCCCTCTCTTTCTCTCTCTCTCTCTCTCTTTCTCTCTCTCTCTCTCTCTCTCTCACACACACACACACACACACACACACACACACACACATTCTTACTGAACAATCGACCTGATATTGATGGGAAGTCTTATTCACTGTTGCTAAATAAGTAAATTCCTGCTGCGACTGAACCAGAAATTCTGGTGTTTGCAGAGCTGAGAGGTCACTCCAATGGACCCTAAGGACTCATAGTAGAGGCTGCCCCCTAGGACTTCAGATTTAGGGTTATATTTGCATTGGTTGTCTTCTCTGTTCCTGTCATCTTAGTAAGATGTGTCTCTTTCAATCGGATTTTCAGGGCAGTTCTGGATACATGTCTTAATGTAGGCCACAGATCCTGCAAAGCAAACGTGATGAAACCTAACCAGGTTGGGGGCTTGACAAACAGGAGGAAAGAGGTTAGGTTGTTTTTTCCTTACATTGTAAGATTTCCTTACATTATTATTATTATTATTATTTTACTGGAATAGTAACAAAGTGAATGAGAATTTGGTAAAGAGAAGCCTCCATCAGACCCCTCTGCCCACTTCCAAGTTCCTAACCTCTTGCATGCCCGAATCTTGTAGGTGGATGAGGTTTCGTGTTTGCTGTACTGACCTGAAGTGAGGAACAACCACATATATCTTTGTCTTCACTCTCTCCAGCTGTCAACTGCATCATTCCTTCACCTCTTCCCGCAAAGTACCGTTATTTCTACACCTTAAGAATGAAGAGTGAAGAGAAAACAACAAAATGTTCCTGTTTATCAGGAGATGGGGGTGACCTGAGCTTTCCACAAGGTCCTGAATGGACAAGTAGGACCCAAAACATATGGAAAATATGGAGAATAGGGTATAAGTAATAAAAATAAAAATAAAATAAATTGGGAATGCCAGTTTCTGGTAATGATTTGTTTTCACAGTAACTGAGAACTCCCATAAACCTGTGATTAATCACACATTTATGGTGAGGGTAAGCTGGGAGAATTAGGGGGCTCGTTGGGACTTGGGTTATTAGTGCAGCTGCTTTTCATTGATGAGATCTGAGTTCAAATCTCAACCGATGTTACAAATGAAAATGTCATTTTGAAAGTTAATTAGCTCCATGCAATAAATACTGGCTGCTTGATTGATGTACCTGAAAATTCACTACTCAGAAAAAAATTATATATATATATCTGGCCAGTTAAGAGAGTCAAGTCAGTCAAAAAGTCAGACATTATTTAAACAATTTGCTTTTCTTAATAGTCCAACCACCTGCAAGTAAACAGAATTTATTAAAAGAAGGTGGAGCGTCTAGTAGTCAGAGCATGTGAAAGAATGTCTGAACATATTAAGAACTGTAGAATTTTAGAACTAGAAATAAAATCTTTAAAAGCCATCTAATCTAATCCTTGTTTTTTTTTTTAATAGAAGGAGGAATGAAAACAGGAGGTTAAGTGACTTGTTTAAGTCACTCAGTTAACTAGTGGGGAAGCAGGGCTGGGTTCCAGGTGTCCTGGCAATCTTATGCGCTCTCGGAATTAGTCTTACAGACTTTGAGCGTCATTCTCCCCACGCTGCTCTGGGAGCTGAGTCTCTCTCCATGGCTCATCCTTGTGGCCTTTTCTTCACTATGTTCTGTGTGTCAGAAGGTTCTGTCTTCTCATCATCAAAAAAATGCAACACTTTTCTGCAGTTTTTTAAAAAAATGAAGAAGCTTCCATCAGAATTATCATCTCTGCTCTCACAGGTAGAAATACACTAGCAACACACACAACTGTGTTGCCTTTACATCAGACATGCGAAAATTGAATTCAGAACTCAGTGGGAGAATTAGGAGGCTCCTGCATGAATCTGATAAGATTAGAGAAGTAAGAGAGCAGACAGCTATTCCACCCGAACCAGTATTCTGTAAGGTGTTTTGTCCTGGCCAGTGAAAATGTCAGCCATGGAGAAGCCCTTGGTCACTTTATTTACCTGTTTACAATTTAAGCTGTTCTTGATCTTGAGATAATGCCTTCTATGTAGCATTTCATTGGGTGGCAACGTAGCTTGACTAAGACCATTTAAGATGATTCTGGTGAACATTCAGGAAGAAAAGAGGAGGTGTGGAGGAAGGCTCTCTCATCTTTGACAATGCGTGTGTCACCATGGATGGGATGCTGGTAGAAGTGAGGACAGTAAAAGCCACTCTGGAGAGATCTGAGACGGAAATGAAGAACGTGCTCTTGGAACCTGGAGGAAAGGCAATTCTCCTTGTTATAACGTTTCTCTCACAGGTGAGGAAACATTAGCAACCCAAAAAACTGTGTTTTCTTTACATCAGACATTCTAAAATTGAATTCAGAATTCAGTATTCAGTGTGGGAATGAGGGGACTCCTGTGTGAATTGAATAAAATTAGAAAAGAGAGCTGGGCATGGTGGCTCACGCCTGTATCCCAGCAATTTGGGAGGCCGAGGTGAGTGGATTGCCGGAGGTCGGGAGTTTGAGAACAGCCTGACCAACATGGCAAAACCCCTTCTCTACTAAAAATACAAAAAATTAGCTGGGCGTGGTGGCAGGTGCCTCTAGTCCCAGCTACTTGGGAGGCTGAGGCAGGAGAATTGCTTGAACCTGGGAGGCTGAGGTTTCAGTGAGCTGAGATTGAGCCACTGCATTCCAGCCTGGGCGACGAGAGCAAAACTCAGTCTCAAAAAAAAAGAGAGCAGACAGCTAGTCCACCTGAGTCATAAAGTGGTTATAGGTCAACAGACTTGGCTGAATTGTATTCTCGTGTTTTGTGGAAGATAAAACTTGCAAGTGATGGAATTGGGTGTTGAGCTGAGGAGATTCCTAAGCAAAGTACTGGATTGGCTTCATTTCCCCTTACTGCTGAGAGTAAGATGTGAGAGGAGGTAGATGTATTGAAAGCACTGTTGGGCAAAAAGGAACTAGTACTTGAAATTTTGGAAAACGTTCAGCCTATGTTGCAGAAAATGACAGAGTATGTTCTGAAGGGAACACCAAGGGTGTGACCAAACAAGCATTTGATCAGGATATTAGCATGGGTGTGACCCACAGGTCTAAGCAGCCATTGCAGCAGAAGCCAGAAAGAGAGATGCAATCCTAACAGCAGAGAAACTCTGCTGGAGCTCAAAGGGACAGAGAAAGTAAGACAGAATGAAGGGAGGCAGTTGGACTTCTGGGATTCTACTGGACAAGTCCAGAGAGCTTTCCGGCTTTGAATATGCATTGCCCTTCATGAAAAGGGAAGAATGACCTTTAAGGCAATTCAGAGACCATACGGCTTCCACTGCTCCCACAGGCCTGGGGGTAAGTCTGATTGCTTCTTGGCTTCAGCGGGCCAGGTGTGGGGTTGAGGGCTCTTTGCAGAGCAGAAGCAGATGGCAGGTCTATGGAGCCAGTGGGGTGAAACTGGCACTCCCGGGGTGCTGGAAGACAGAGCGTAGAACCAAAGAGGATTATTCTCAAGCCTCAAGATCTAATAGAATTTACCTTGTCTGGTTTTGAACTTTCTTGAGTCCCACCCCCCGCTTTCTTCCTTCTGATTTCTCCCTTTTGGAATGGAAATGTCTGCTCTATTCTTGTCCACTACTGTATTTTGAAATCACAGAATTGGTTTCACAAGTTCACAGCTGGAGACGAATTTTGTTTGCCTCAGGATAAATTGTATTTTCTATAGTTGCTTCAGATGATATTTATTTATTTTTATTTATTTATTTCTTGAGATGGAGTCTCACTCTGTCATCCAGGCCGGAATGCAGTGGTGCAATCTCATCTTATTGCAACCTCCAACTCCTAGGTTCAAGCGATTCTCCTGCCTCAGTCTCCTGAGTAGCTGGGATTACAGGCACCCACCACACATTCAGCTAATTTTTTGTATTTTTAGTAGAGATGAGGTTTCACCATGTTGGCCAGGCTGGTCTCAAACTCCTGACCTCAAGTGATCCACCCACTTTGGCCTCCCAAAGTCCTGAATTACAGGCATGAGCCACTGTGCCTGGTCAGATATTTAGATGAGACTTTGGTCTTTAGATTTTAGACTTAATGCAGGAATGAGTTAAAACTTTGAGGGATGTTGGGATAGAATAAATGCATTTTATATGCATTTATATGAGAGAGACATAGATTTTGAAGGACCTGGGGCAGAATGTTACAGAACACATTTCTGTTTTCCCCTAAATTCACATGTTGAAACCCTAACACCCAGTGTGGCGATATTTGGAGATGGGGCTGCCAAGGAAGTAATTAAGGTTAAATGAGGTCACAGTGGTGAACCCTGATCTGATAGGATTGGTGTTCTTATGAGAAGAGACAGCAGAGATCTCTCTCTCTCTCTCTCTCTGAAAGAGAACAGGGAAAGGTTATTGTGAAGATTGCAAGGAGGCCATCTGTAAACCAGGGAGAGAGCCCTCACCAGAAACCAAACGACCTAGAACCTTGATCTGGGACTTTTAACCTTGAGAACTATGAGAAAACAAATTTCTGTTGTTTGACCAATTCTTCTGGCTTCCCTTTCTACTTGCAAGGATTGATGTGATTAAATTGGTCCTACCTAAATAATGCAGATTATTATTCTTATTTTAAGGTCCATGAGATTAATTCTATTTGCTGTGTGCCTTTTTCCATGTAATGAAACACATTCATCATTTTGAGATATTAGGGTAAGGACATTTTTTGGAGGCTATGACCCTGACCACCACAGAGATAAACCTTCATTAAAATTTCACTTTTTATGTTTGGTGATTATCTATAAAATATTTTACATTGCATGTGGTTCTGCTCAATTACAGACTACTAATAACTGCAAACATAATTCAGTCCAAAAAAGATTTGTGGTCATAGGAAATAAGACGTTCAAGTTTCCATTTAAAATTTTAAAGTAAATACATTTTTTTGGTTGTTGTAGTCAAGCATCCAAAGATGATCAATACAATTGTAGAAGCATAAACTGTATTAGGATAAAAATACAGAAAGACGGATGTAATATAAATTGAAGGAGAAAACTAAGTCAAGTTTCCAAATCCTAAAGAAGAGGCTTTAATGTATGAGGATGAATATCAGGTAATAATTAGATTTACATAACACTAAAAAACTAAGAAATTGTTGTATTTTAAATGCTAATACTTAAACTATTGTAACACTTTAAGAAAAATTATATTGAAATATGAAAGCATTTATAATTTGAAAGCATTTATAATTTCAGAAAATTTTATTGGTAAGTGAGCAATAAATTATAAAATTATTGCTTTAGAGCACATATTTTCTTTCATCTTTACTAACACTGAATAGATTTTAATTAAAACTTTAAAAGTTTTTTTGCCAGTTTGACAACTAGTATGTGATGCTGATTTAATTTGTAACTTTTATTTTGTTATTTACCCGATTATATGCTTTATCTACTTTTTAATCAGACTTTGTTTCTTAGTTTTTATGTTGTCCTTTTGAAATTTACATATTTTTAATGTAAATGTTTAAAATTTCAATGCATTCAAATATATCTGTACTTTCTTTGATGGCTTTTGCTTTTTATTTCTGTTTCTGTTTTACAAAGAATTTTCTTATCCTAAGGTAATATTTTAACACTTCCATTTTTTGTTTTGTTTTTTGAGAAGGAGTCTCGCTGTGTCACCCAGGCTGGAGAGCAGTGGCGCAATCTCTGCTCACTGCAACCTTCAAGTCCCGCCTGGTTCAAGTGATTCTTCTGCCTCAGCTTCCCAAGTAGCTGAGATACAGGCGCCCGTCAACATGCCCAGCTAAGTTTTGTATTTTTAGTAGAGACGGGGCTTCGCCATCTTGGCCAGGCTGGTCACACTTTCATTTGTTTTAAACATTCAATCCTTTTAAATGTACATTTTCAGATTATGAGAAGAATCGTTGTTTTCTATCTCTAATGACTAGTCAGTTTTACCACAAACCATTTATTCAGTGACCTACCCTTTCTCACTGTTTAAAATACTTTGAATACCATGTAAATTCTGATTTCCAGATGCATACTTCCAGTCCAAGTCTCCTTCCAGAGACCCAGATCTTAATAGCTTAATACCTTTCGGATGCCCCCTCTAGGAAGTTTATAGCCATTTTGGAACAAATATGTTTAAACACAATGGCCTATACTCCCAAGGAACACGTACAAGATGACAGTCACATTACTAGACATTCTGCTCAACACTAGAGGGGTAATTTCAGAGAGTCATCACAAGGCACGTCCTGTTATTATCGTTTCCATTTTACAAATGAGGAACCCCAAAACCATTTGAATGTTAAAAATATTCATGCATAGGGGTTGAGATGGGTTTGAACCTGGGTGGTCAGAGCCTAGGGAACATTCTTTCTCAACCACAGTGGTACTGACATTTACCTGGGGGGGCCTGTTCCTGCTTTAGGCCACCCTCCCACTCTATGCCCTACCCAGAGTTCATTATCTCAGAAAATGGCACTACCATTCAGCCACATCAAGCAATGGCCAAGCATCAAAGGTTCTCCCTCCCAAGTGTTGCTAACTCAATTCTTTGCTCTCTCTTGTTTCTACTCGAAACCTTGGGTTACTTCTCAATGTCGTCAAGATGCCTAATTGCTACAGGAGTGTACTCTTCCCTGTTGATCTGGCTTCTTCCTCTCTAATGATATTCTGAGGCTACTTTCCTTCTGACTTCTAAACTCTAGCTCCACCTGCCTTTACGTCGTCCAGAGTATTAGGTTCTTCTGTGCCTCAAAGCCTTTACATATACCTTTGCTTTTATTCTTACCTCTGTGGATTTAAACAACCCCTACACATCATGTGGATCAAGTGACCCTAACCTACAAGCCTAGTTTATGTCCTCCCTTATGCTCTGATAGCACCCTGTATTTAATATTTGCATCATGATGAACAGGGACTTACGTTGGTTTCCTTAGTGCTGAACAGCAGCAGCTGAACAATAGTCACTTTCAGCAATGTTTCTTGAATACATTAATGAATATATGAAGTAAGTTAATGAGTGCCTTCTGAAATCAACAGGTGTGTGTCCGTGGTGTATAGGTGTATTGATTCTAAAGAGAAAAAATCTAGGTGAGTAAAACACAGATTTCCAATTAGATCACTTTTTTCCCATCAATTATTACTGTTTTCTAAAAACGTTACTGCAATACAGACAGGAGGACAATTAATTCTGTACATTTGTTTAAAAATTATCCCTATATTTTTGTTTCAATTTTTTGATTGAATCGTGTTTACGTAAATAATCACATCATCCACAAATAACCATACCTTTGTTTTCTCCCTTTACATAGTTGTACCTTTATTTTATTTACCTAGAACTTCCAATATGATGTTAAATAACAATGGCACCTTCTTCTTATCCAGCCTTCGTGAACATTTTTCTAGCCAATCTGGATGACATTAGGTATTAGTGTGAGGACATCATTCTTCAAGTTGAGTAAATATCCACTCATTTCTAAATTACTTAAAAAAAATCACGATGTAATGTATTAGTTCATCCTCATACTGATAATAAAGAGATACCTGAGACTGGGTGCTTTATTAAGGAAAAAGATTCAATGGACTCACAGTTCCATATGGCTGGGGAGACCTCACAATCAGGGCGGAAGATGAAGAAAGAGCAAAGGGACTTCTTACATGGTGGCAGGCAAAAGAACTTGTGCAGGGGAGCTCCCATTTATATCATCAGATCTCATGAGACTTATTCACTGCCATGAGTACAGTATGGGGGAAACTGCCCCCATGATCCTATTATCTCTACCTGGCCCCGTCATTAACATGTAGGGATTATTACACTTCAGGGTGAGATCTGGGTTGGGTCACAGCCAAACCATATGAATCTTTTTGAAGTTTCTTTTCTCAAGATTACTTTTTTGGCTTTTTTAAAAAAAATTTATGAACTTGATGAACATGTTAACAAACAACCTTAAACCATCTTTATGTTTTTTTGAATAACCCCTTACTGCTACATACATATTTTAAAAGAGAGACACATGTGACTGTAGGTATTTTTATACCTTAAATTTCCTTTCAGAAACTGATTCGGTATCTTGATTGAAAATACAGCAAGGAAAGTATTAACTTTCCATAAAGGGAAATCTTTCCTGTTGCCTCTTTTAAAATCACTCCCTGTTGGCAAAAGCGCATTCTCAACCCTTCTTCCTTCACTTGCATTTATTTACATATAGGATTGAGGAGATTTCTCAAATTTTGTATTCATTTTACAATGAATTCTTTCAATGAAACTGTTGTTTTAAAAAATTGTTCTTAAAAAGTGTTTTCAGGTCTAAATCATGCTTACTGAGAACTAAGCACCTTCTGGGTTTCAGGTGAGACTCACAATATCTGGTTTGAGGCCTGTGTGAGGTGTTAAATTTCAACTGGGAAGAGGTTTCCCTTTGCATAGAAAATCACCTCCCCCGGTTTCTGCATGCTGGGAACTCTGCCTGATGGTGTGATGTGTTTTTCTGTTCTGTGGTGTTGCTACCAACAATACTCTTTTGAAGAATTAGCTAAGTCGTTTCCGGAGTAACTATGACAAGTAGACAATCCCCGAAGTTTGTACTTTGAGAGAAATAAGGCTTATGCTTATAACAAATAAGGCTACTGATACGAATGAAAATTCAAAGTAAACTCGCGATACTTGAAATTTTATTTTCATGCCATAAATGCTGTCTAAGATCACACAAATTGTCTAGATCATTTGTCTCTCATTCAGATTTCTGATCAAGATACATTTCTTGAGTAATTGCTTTCTACTCAGTTTACTCCGGGAGAGTTAAGTATCATTAGGTCCACTAGCTTGGAAGTTATTCTACTCAATCTTAAATACGCCGAAATCTATCCAGCCCTCTCCCTTCCCAGTGCCACTGCATTAGTCCAGGCCTGCATCATTTTTCCCTTGGATTATTGTAATTGCCTCTATTCTACCTTAACTGCCTGAAGTCTCATTGCTTTTCCTGCACCCCTTACAATTTATTTTCTACATTGCTCAAATAATCTTTCTTAAATGCATGCCTGAGCATGTCATTCCCTGCTTGAAATCCTTCAATTACTCTCAATTGCATTCATAATACAATCCAAGTTCTTTAGCAACAGCCACTTTAAATCCTTTCTGGAATAAGGTGGGGCATAGATACAAACATGGACACATGCTTCCCTGAGCGGCTTAGCAGGACATATAAGGGAGACTCTTTGGAGGCTGGTATCTTCCTCTGGCTTTTTTTTTTTTTTTTTTTTTTTTTTTTTTTTTTTTTTTTTTTTTTTTGAGATGGAGTTTCGCTCTTGTTGCCCAGACTAGAGTGCTATGGCACGATCTCGGTTCACCGCAACCTCTGCCTCCTGGGTTCAAATGATTCTCCTGCCTCAGTCTCCCAAGTAGCTGAGATTACAGGCATGAGCTACCACACCCAGCTAAATTTTTGTATTTTTAGGAGAGACAGGGTTTCACCATATTGGCCAGGCTGGTCTCAAATCCCTGACTTTGTGATCCGCTCACCTTGGCCTCCCAAAGTGCTGGGATTACAGGCATGAGCTACCGCGCCCAGCCTCCTCTCTGGCTTTATCCTTCACCCTTTCACCTCTCACCCTCACATACTCCAAGAACCCTGGTCTGCCTACCTTCCTGTGGATAGATTATGCTGCTGTGCCCTCTGGGTGGAATTCACCCTCCTCCATCTTTCAAGCTTACCACAAATATAGCCTGCACTGCGGACCCTTCCCTGAGAGTGGGTTTGGGACCCTCTTCTAGATTCACCTGGCATTCTGCACATTTCTCTATTAAGCACTGGCCCTATTCTTGTTGGTTTGCTTGTCAATTACCAGACAGTGCATTTGTTGAAAATGGGAACTAGCAGAGCATTTGATGTTTGTTAGGCACCCTAATCACATAGACAGTTGTCTTATTTATTTTTAAATACCATGTCAAATGTTTCAGATTGTGAAAAAAATAAAATGCCATATCATTTATTCCAGGCTGTGGCTCATCTACAATAAAGAAGACATTGCTTCTCAGAGACATCTGAATAAAACCATGGAGACCCATCTAGCCCAGCCCAGCCTTTCTAGTTCAGGAACACTTTTTCTAATCTGTAGGCTGGTGGTCATCCAATATTTCCATGATGCCATGGCCTGAAGTAACTGCATGTTACCATTCCTAGAGGGACTGCGGTGACTTTTCATTGATTCTATTCAGTTGTTTGCTGAAAGCAGCTTGGGGGATGGGTACTCTACGGTTTTTGCTCTTTCAGAAGTGTTGACCATGGACTTTTCCCTATGTCAGAGTAGTCTGCAAACTTGTGAAATGGTTAAAATATGTCTTGGGCAATTGTTTAGTTCTTCTTTTAGTTTTCTTTATGTGTTTTTTCTCCACCCAAGATCTCCAGTGCCCTGAGCTGCCTGAATGTCTTTACTCCCACTTGGCTTCCTACCACTTGGTCACTGCATGGGGTTTACATTTTCACTTTCCATAAAAATTGTCCTTTGTTTCCTTGGAAACATTTAGAACAGCATAAGTCATAGCAAGTAGTTGATGATTGATACAGATATAATTATTTGCTGGTGTGCTTTTGACATGTTTGTCGATTTTTTCTACTGCAACTCTTCCCAAATAAACTTGTCACAATGGATTTTCAGACATCGGAAATGGGCCGATGGGGATTTTACAGGTGTTAAGACCAAGAGAGGTTCTACTTCTCAGCTTCCCCATTAAACATGTCTCCTGGGTTTTCATCTATTTTACTTAAGTATTGATTTCTTATACAGAAGAAACAATTCAAAGTAGAGCATCTCATAGAGCAAGTAGGTTTCTACTGTAAACTGGTGGCTACATGCCAGGGTCTAATCTGGTGGAAGAAGCATGGCAAAGAAGTTTTTGGGGTGTAGGGATACGTAAGTAGTGGGTAGATACTTCCTGGCTGTCAGGGGATCCTCCCAGGATCCTGTTTGGGACCCACCAGTGCTAATGACTTATAGTGGGAAAAGGAGCCATATACAACCAAGAAGCTATTAAAGATCTCAGAGGAGGCTTTGCATTTTAGCCATCTGTTGGTTCAGATGGCAAGACTCATCTTTAAGGACAATTTAAACATTTTTCCTGTATCAGATGTTTTATAGTCTGCCCCTCGGATTCTCAAAGCGTCTTCACTGTAGCTAGTTATGAAGTGATTTTCCACACTGATAGGAGCTCAGGCGGGGCTTCCCTTCCTCATTGCCAAGACCCTGAAGGCTCAACTACATCCTATTGTCTCTCTTCCTTAGAATAGTTGAGGGAGAGGTTTCGTGGAATCCTCTGGCTGGGTTGGGACAGCAAGACTCATTCCTGGGCCTTTGTTTCAGCTTGAAATACACCACAAATTAATTGGGCTGGTGCAGGTAATTAAGATAGTCACTTGGATTGTGTGCCTTTCCTCTGAAAAATTTCCTTGAGTTGCCATATCTAAGCTTGGTGTATTGAAATATTAATGATTCATGACTTTTAAAAGAAAATGTTTTTCCTTTGAATGGAATTCAGGGCTAAGAAAATGTTCAGACTGATTAGCAGCTATGCTGTGGACTTCACATATTTCTCCCTATAATTGTACATCATTTGCTACATGTCTCAAGGAGTTTAATGCCAAACTTTCTGTAGATTCCTACTCTTATAATGACAATGATTTCTGGTGTCTACTCTAAAATGGTCTTGTAGCAGAGAGAGAAATATTCTAGGATACTTTCTAGATCTGCAGTCAGAGAAGACTCAACTTTGAGTACAAACGTGATGGTTTGAGTAAAGGTGGGCAACTTATAGTCAGTCAGTTGGAAAACAAGTCACCAATAAAGATGATAGGATAATCCAAGTCCTTTGGCATTCTCTGCTGGTAGTTACCATTCTTTAACCTGACCATATTTGTGCTTATATGCCTAATAAATTATGATATTGTCCCATTTTCTCTTTTTTGATATACATGCTTTGTCTCTGATTCTAATTTTGATGCTTCTGATCATGAGCTCGTTTCCTGATCCTTATTCCTTGTAGGTCCCTGATATGGTTTGGCTGTTGTCCCCACCCAAATGTCACCTTGAATTGTAATAATCCCCATTGTCAAGGGCTGGGCCAGGTGGAGATAATTAAATCATGTGGCAGTTTCCGCCATACTGTTCCCGTGGTAGTAAGTCTCACAAGATCTGATGGTTTTATGAAGGGGAGTTCCGCTGCACAAGCTCTCTTGCCTGCCACTGTGTAAGATGTGACTTTGCTTCTCCTTCGCCTTCCGCCATGATTGTGAGGGCTCCCCAGTCATGTGAAATTGTGAGTCCATTAAACCTCTTTCCTTTATAAATTGCCCAGTCTTGGGTATGTCTCTATTAGCGGTGTGAGAACAGACTAATAGAGTTCCTAAGATTTAGAAGTTAAGTGGGGAATGCACCTTACCTGACTTTGCAAATTCCCACTGCAGTGGCATGGCAGAGGCCCCTCATCATCTTCTGACAGCTAAGCGTTCTTTAATTGTGCACCAAAGCTCTTCTGTCCTCCCTTAGAATTCAGATCACTCTTGGCTGGAGAAGAGTATTAGCATAAACATTTAAAAATAAACATTGTTGAATTATATTTAATTACAATCAATCACACTTATTTTTCCCCTTTCTTTTTCTGAATAAAAAAGGCTTCTAAATGGTTCAGTAGATGGAAACGTGTTGCAATGAATCATTTAATAATAATTTGAGCTCAGCAGAGCAGTCTACTGTTACCTTAAGACAGCACTGACATTTGATATACAGTTTGGGGATTTTTAACAAATTTTTTATATTCATGTAAACATCACACAAGTCAATATAGAGAATATTTCCATCTAAGAAAATGTCTTTATGTCCCTCATCAGCCAATCCTGTTCCAGGCAATTATTGATCTGATTTCTATATAATTTCTTATTTTTGCTTGTTCTAAAATTTTATAGCATGAATCCTTTGCATGTTATTTTACTTAGCATGAAGATTTCGAGATCCCTTTTTGTTATTGTGTTTGACAGTAGCTTATGCAAATTGCTAGGTATATTTCACTATATGAATATATAACCATTTATTTACACATTTACCCACTGATGACCATTTCTGTTGTTTCCAATTAGGGTTATTATAAAGAAATCTGTATGAACATTTATTCATGTAGGAATCTTTTTGAACATTTACGTTTCCAGTTCTCTTGAATAAATATCCACGAGTAGAATTCTTAGATCACAGAGTGGGTATATTTTTAAATTTTATAAGAAACTGCCAGTCTGCTTTGCAAAGAGACTGGCAGTTTCTTGTAATTCTTTTTTGTCTCCTTCCAGTTGCCAAGACTCTGAAGTTTCAACTACATCCTGTTGTTACTGTCTCTGTTTCCTAGAATGGTTGAGGGGGAGGCTTCACAGAATCCTCTGACTGGATTGGGACAGCAAGATTCATTCTTGGGCCTCTCGTATATTGCTGCACATTTCACCAGGAGTGTCGGAGAGTTCTAGTCATTCCAAATCTTTGCAACATTTACAACATTTGGTATTGTCAGTCCTTCACATTTTAGCCATTCTAGTAGGTATATGGTAGTAACTATAAAGTTCTTTTTCATTGTTTTAATTTGCATTTCCATTTTGTCTAATAAGTAGTTTTGTATATGCTCACTGGTCTTCTATACGTTTTTTGTGAAGTGGCTATTCAAATACATTTTTTTTTTTTTTTTTTTGAGATGGAGTCTTGCTCTGTTGCCCAGGTTGGAGAGCAGTGGCATGATCCTGGCTCACTGAAACCTCCACTTCCCAGGTTCAAATGATTCTCCTGCCTCAGCCTCCTGAGTAGCTGGGATTATAGGCATGCACCACCACTACCAGTGTATTTATTTATTTTTTTTTTATTTTAGTAGAGATAGGGTTTCACCATGTTGGCCAGGCTAGTCTGGAACTTCTGACCTCAGGTGATCCACCTGCCTTAGCTTCCCAAAGTGCTAGGATTACAGGTGTAAGTCACCACGCCTGGCCAAATTTTCCATTTTCAATTAGTGTGTTTGGCTCCTTATTATTGAATTGTAAGTATTCTTTATATTTTTTGGATCTAAGTCTTCTTTCAGATATACAAAATGCAAATATTTTCTTCCAGAGAACTTCCCATGAGTTGTTCCATCTCTGTTCATTGTTCCTTGTTTAGATTTCTGGAATTTTACTCTAAGCACACATGAACAGAGACCCAAGCAAACCTCTATATAGGTTCTGGGTCTCTGCTATATAGATCCCTCCTTTTTGATACTCAGCCACACAAATTCCAGCCACCTCTAAACTCTGATTTTTGTCTTTTAAGCTCAAGGAGACCACTGTGTTTTGCTTGTTTCCAGCACCTGATTCAGAAAGTGCTTCCAGGCAGAAGGCCACTGTGATCCCAAGTTTCACTTTATTTTTACTCTTTTCTCAGGGATCACAGCCCTGTAGCATCTCTTTGTTCAGTGTCCAAAAACTGTCTCATATACTTTCTCCAGTTTGCTAGTCGTTTATTATAGGAGAGCTAGTCTGATGATACCAGTTATTCCTTCCTTTTAGGCTAGAGGCTGAAACTTTCAGACATTACTTGGAAACAAAACAAAATCAAACAGGCACATAGCAGATTAAGAGATTTTAGAAAATATAATTAACTGCAGTATTAGTACGCTCTAAAGATATTTGCTCAAGGAATGACTTAAAGGTTTATGCTTTATTTTTCTTACAGTTTAAGGAGCTATGCAGCCTATGCTATTGAAAGAATTATTAGTTGTTATTTTTGCAACACATTTTGTTTCCAAAACTACTTATGTAAAAACAAACAAAAAACAACCACCAAAAAACCCCACAAAAATAAATTTAAGAACTACAGTTAAGTTGATACAGCTAGTGTTCCTTGCACTGAAATGCCATTATTCCCTGGCTGAGCATAATGTGCCCTATTCCTTCATGTATCTTTCCAAGTGTCACACTTTCCATTTTCCTGCAGGCCTACCTATACTGTATTCAGAAGTTGGAGAATCAGCAACGACCATGCGTTTAATTGTGAAAGATAACGTTTTTAATCAATTATGAGGCCACAGTAACTATGCTGTGATCTATCTTATGTGATACTCATAACAACCCTGAAACAGAAGTATAACTCTGTGACCTTTAACCACTTATTTAATGATTGTCAGTCTCAGCCTGCTCCCCTGCACAATGGGATGATAAGCAGATAAACAAGGGTGTGAGCCCGGGCCATCACACTTCAGAAGGTGGATTGCCTGCTAATAATTTAGGAAAGGATTCCCCTAAACTAAACTCTGATTCCTCGTTGTTTGAGCACATGTTCGAATACCTATAATACAACATCTAGTGTGTACATTTCTTTCTTTCTTTCTTTCTTTTTTTTTTGAGACGGAGTCTCACTCTGTCACCAGGCGGGAGGGCAGTGGTGTGCAATCTTGGCTCACTGCAACCTCCGCCTCCTGGGTTCAAGCAATTCTCCTGCCTCAGCCTCCTGAGTAGCTGAGACTATAAGCCCATGCCACCACGCCCAGCTAATTTTTGTATTTTTAGTAGAGACAGGGTTTCACCATGTTGGCCAAGATGGTCACATGACCTCGTGATCCACCCACCTCTGCCTCCCAGGTACTGGGATTACAGGCATCAGCCACCTTGCCTGGCCTGTACATTTCTTTGGTCCATCAAAACTCACTAACATAGCATAAAATTATGTCAAAGAAAGTTTAAATCCATGAGGTTAAAAGAGCAGGAAGGGTGAAAACAATGGAGAAGAAATTTCTTCACCAGGTAGCTAATGGGAACTGGACAACTGGTTGGTAAATGATTCTACAGACTGGAGGGAGCTGAAACCCATGTACCTGTATATAAATATGTGAATTAAAAATAAGCTTGTTTATGTAACTGCAATAGTGAATTTCAAGCAGTTCGTTTCAAGGACAGAAGTAGGGAAGGCAAAAGTAAAGGATATGAAAATACTAAAAGACAGCATCTAACATTTTTTCATCACATTCCAAAGCTTACCCTAATAGCAGTCAAGGTTTACTTTCTGGAGAACACCAGACAAAACTGAAAGCCAAGGGTGATGGTTTTGTCTTATATGAAAAACACAAACTAGGGCAAGGCTTACCTATTGATATGTCACTAGAATACTGGATGCCCAGTCCATTATCCACAAAACAAATTCCTCTACTGCCCTCAGGAGAGGCAGTCAATGATTTCCTGGGGTGGGGGAAAAAGCTCCAGAGAAAGAAGAGATGCTGATATTTAGGAGTTTCCATAAACAAAATGGCTAGTTTCCTTCCCAATGAGTCTACAATGAGGCCCATCATCTCAAAAGCCTTTGTCTCAGATACAGGTGTTGATAGGTAAGGATCTCTAGACATGGACAGAAGTCTCTGCTTCAACATGAAAGATGGGAAGAGGGCGGGGGATAGAGAAAGGGAGAGAGTGAGAGAAAGTAATGTAAAGGCATAGAAACAATGCAGGGAGCAGAAGAAAATTTAAAAAATATAACTATCCCTAGGAAAATAGGACAAAAATTTATGTACAAAAGGACTATATAAATAATAGTCATAAACGGCTCTTGGATACACGCACACCCTGCATATGATTATATATATATATATATGTTTATATATGTGACTCTGTTCTGCAAACTCTAGCTGACTCTCCTCCCCAGACAGTCATATCTGTCTGTTGAATTCCAGGGTAATGCTAAGCTCTCTGGGTTTCCCCTTCCCTGTACTACACGTTTGAGATTCTCCACAGGCAGTAAGCTGGGTCAGTTAACAGGGGCTTATTCTGCTGTTTTCCTCTGTAAGGGTTCACTGTCCTTCATTGACTGATGTCTAATGTCTTTAAAACCATTGTTTCATATATTTTTGTCCCAAATTTTAAAACTTGTTTCAGTCAAGAAGGCAAATATTGTTCTTTTAAAAAATTCTCATTTTATTTTACTTCACCTATTAATTTTTTTTGAGATGGAGTCTGGCTGTTATCCAGGCTAGAGTGCAGTGGTGTGATCTCGGCACACTGCAACCTCTACTTCCTGGGTTCAAGCCATTCTTCTGTCTCAGTCTCCTGAGTAGCTGGGATTACAGGTGTGAGCCACCATGCCCAGCTAATTTTTGTATTTTTAATAGAGACGGGGTTTTATCATGTTGGCCAGGCTTGTCTCTAACTCCTATCCTCAGGTGATCCACCTGCCTTGGTGTCCCAAACTGCTGGGATTACAGATGTGAGCCACGGCGCCCAGCTAAAAAATGTTTAAATTTCTGTAGGCATGTAATAGGTGTATATATTTATATGTTACATGAGATGTTTTGATACAAGTATGCAATGCGTAATAATCACATCATGGAAGATGGGGTATCTATTCCCTCAAGCATTTATCCTTTGCATTATAAACAATCCAATTATACTCTTTTAGTTATTCAATAATGTGCAATTAAATTATTGGCTACAGTCACCCTATTGTGCTATCAAATAGTAGGCCTTATTCATTCATTCTATTTTTTTGTACCCATTAAGAATCCCCACCTTCCCATCACACCCCAACTTCCCTTCTGAGCCTCTGGTAACTGTCCTTCTACCTCTATCTCTATGAGTTCAATTGTTTTGATTTTCAGATCCTACAAATAAATGAGAACATGTGATGTTTACCTTTCTGTGCCTGGCTGATTTCACTTAACCTAATGACCTCCAGTTCCATCCATGTTTTCTTAAATGACTAAATCCCATTTGTTTTTATGGCTGAATAGTACTCCACTGTGTATCAGTACCACATTTTCTTTGTCCATTCACCTACTCAGAGGCACTAGGTTGCTCCCAAATCTTGGTTATTGTGAACAGAGTTATAACAAATGTGGCAGTGTGGATATCTCTTTGATATACTGATTTCCTTTCTTTTGGGTACACACCCAGCAGTGGGATTACTGGATCATGTGTTAGCTCTATTTTTAGTTTTCTGAGGAAACTCCTAACTGTTCTCCATAGTGGTTTTACTAATTTACATTCTTACCAATCGTGTACAAAGGCTCCTTTTTCTCCACATCCTCACCAGGATTGGTTATTGCCTGTCTTTTGGATATAAGCTGTTTTAACTGGGGTAAGATGATATCTTATCATAGTTTCTATTTGCATTTTTCTGATGATCTGTGATTTTGGGAACCTTTTCATACGTAGTTTGCCATTTATATGTCTTCTTTCGTAGCATGTCTGTTCAAATCTTTTGCCAGTTTTTTGATTGGATTATTAGATTTTTTTTTCTATAGAGTTGTTTGAGCTCCTTATATATTCCAGTAAGTAATCCCTGGTCAGTTGGGTAGTTTGCAATAAATTCGGTTCTTTTTATTTCATCTTGGCTAGAAGTGGAACTCACACACATGAAACTTTGAAAACATTAAAATTCCATAAAAAGTGGTCTCAGTCCCTGTTAATAAATTCCAGTCTCTTGTTGAAGCTCTGATGATAAAGCCTCCATGGTTTTCATGGATGAGAAACAACTTGGGTCTCTTCCAAAAATTCTGCCTAGATAAAAATTTTCACTTTCCTATTTATAAGTTGCTATTTTTGAAATAATTATCAAGTTAATCACATGATGTTGAAGATAAAGGAGACAAAGTCATTTCTCAAACGTCTACCTGGATGCTTTTCAGCTTTTTTATTTTTTATTTTTTAAAATGTTTTTATTGCATTTTAGGTTTTGGGGTACATGTGAAGAACATGCAAGATTGTTGCATAGGTACACACATGGTAGTGTGATTTGAGAACACATGGACACAGGGAGGGGAGCACTACACACGGGGGTCTGTTGGGGGGAAATGGAGGAGGGATGGGGCAGGGTAGGGAGGTGGGGAGAGATAGCATGGGAGAAATGCCAGATATAGGTGAAGGGGAGGAACGCAGCTTTTCAGCTTTTAAACAGCATTTGCTGTTGTTAGAATGTGCTCCCTCTAAAATCCAGTTGTAGTTGTTGTCAATGTGACAGTATTAGGTGGTGGGCATTTAAGAGGTGATTAAGTCATGAGGGCTTCTCCTTTGTGAATGGGATTAAGGCCCTTAAAAAAGAGGCTTCACATAGCATTTGGGCCTCTTGCCCTTCCTTTCGATGTGAGGATGCAGCTCCCACCAGATAAATCTTGCCTTAATCTCAGACTTGCCTGCCTCCCAAACTGCAAGAAAGTAAATTTCTGTTCCAATAAATCACTCAGTCTCAAGCATTCTGTTACAGCAGGTACAAGAAGGACTAAGACAGCATTTAACCTCTTTGATCTTTAGTTTCTTCCTCTGCAGAATGAAGCTGATACTATCTACTTTGCTCTGTTATTATCAAGTTTAAGATATTTAGAAGAAAACCAGCCCAGAGCCTGATTCATAACAATTTCCAAAAACTATTATTAATTTATTCACCAACAGTTCCACCAAGGAAATACGGTGATAGGTTTATTTTGTTCTACACTGTCTTGTTGTCTTAAACAATTTCCTGGTAAATATAGCTGGCTCTTGAAGCACGTTCTATTTCAGTACCGCACTTCCCATGAGCAACCAAGAAGGAGAACTTGGCACACAGAAAGCGCAGGCCTGTGGTCCACAGATACATCTGCAACAGGGATGCTTGGAGTGGTATGTGGGGCTGTGTGTCTCAGACCCAGGCCAAGGATGAGGAAGTGTACTGCTGTCTGCAGTACGTCTCAGAGCTGAGGGCCTGCATTTGGAGACACATGTCCATGGCAGAAGATCAGCTGCTTTAGCAGCTAATTAGTGAGAGGGGTTATGCTTGACATTTGGAAAGTCCTTAAGTGAGCCATGCTGGAGTGAGAAGCTAAATAACGTCCTTACACTATCTGTCACATCGTTTATGTTCACTTCTCTTGGCCTGGCCTCAGCACACCGCATAAATCTACAGCTGCAGAAACCAAACTCTCGTATAAAATTGAAGGATTTATTTTGAGGTATTGAAAGGTTTATGGCTGAAAAACTTAAAATTTGCCGAATCGGCATTTGGAGGACTCTCCCTTATGCCTCACCCTTCTTGGCTTTCCAATTCTGTTCTCTAAATTTCTGTCTCCACAGGGATACCAGGTAGCCAGGGAGAAACAGTGACATGGAAGGAATTGTCCAGACTTCACCTACTCATGGCCTTTTGCGGCTTCACATTTCAACCTGAGTAGTTCGCAGAAGCTGTCATTAGGATGCTAAGACCCATGCACAAGAAAAATACAACAATTATTCAATTCTGCCCTGGTGCCGGTTGCATTTTGGACTCCAGGAACGTCAATCCTTTTTCAGGACACGTTTTGCAGTGCAGTGGTAAGTTCTCAAAACCTTCTTCCCTGCATCTTGACTGCTTTCGTGGGAATCAGCTTAAGTCTTTAGTTCTTGCATAAAATAAAAACTGAGTTCTCTCACCTGTATTGAATGCAGAGTTTATTACTTCCTCCTCTGGAACCTGGAGATCCTCTCTAGTAACCTACATTTCCAGCTTGAGATCTGGTTTATTTATTGAGCTAAGAGGGATAGGTCTTCAGATCTTAGAATGCTTTCATATGGATGGGATATCTAAGTTTGAAACTCGAAAAGTAAACATACATATGAAATACCATTGAGAGTCAGCCACAGTGGGTCACACCTGTAATCCCAGCACTTTGGGAGGCCGAGGTGGGTGGATGACCTGAGTTCAGGAGTTCAAGACCAGCCTGGCCAACTTGGTGAAACCCTGTCTTTACTAAAAATAGCAAAAAAGAAAATTAGCTGGGCTTGGTGCTAGGCACTCATAATCCCAGCTCCTCGGGAGGCTGAGGTAGGACAATCGCTTGAACCCAGGAGGCAGAGGTTGCAGTGAGCTAAGATTGTGCCAATGCACTCCTGCCTGGGCAACAAGAGTGAAACTTCTTTTTTACAAAGAGGTTTGGGAGGCAATGCAACATACTGGAAGACCAGTAAGTGGAAACTGAAAGTCTTCATATCTGAGACTGAGTCTTCATTATCGTTGACTTGTTCCATGACCTAGGTAGGGAGAAGGAGAAATACTGGCCTCCATCATTTTATGTGTAATGCATGAAATATCAAATCTGTAAGTTAGTAATGACACATACTGTATCTGTCTTCTAGGGATGTTGTGGGAAATCAATGAGCTAATACATACAGCCTTGAAAGCTATAAAGAGCTCTAAAAATGTGCATAATGACTCATGGGAATGCCAATCCACTGTTTGGCCATTGCTGCTCTTCTCACCCTCTGCTCCTTCTCAAATCATTAACTAATCCCTCTTCCTTTTCTCTAGCCCTCTCCAAGCCATGGGATAGAAGAGTGTCCTTATATGAAGGCTGTTGGAGTTCCATTGGCTTGTACTCTCTTTCTTATACATTTCTGCTGCTCTCATAGCACTTCTTGGGGCAGGGGTGTTGGGGGCCATATTTACTGAAATAATTCCAGAGGTGTGTTTTTGTTGGATCAGCCCCGACTCCAGAGTGCAGTAGTAGCAGACCCTGACAAATGGAAAAGGCCTTTAATGTGCAAATAAAAAGTCTAAAACTGGCCCCTGGCTGCCCTCCTGCTCCAGTGGTCTCTTCTGGGAATACACCCACTTTTTAGTTGAAATACAACTACCTGGGCCCCTCTACAGCCTTAAGCAGCAGCTGAACTGTGCAGTGGCTAAGTAGGCGAGGGCTCACTCTGATTGTTTTGTAGCCACGCATGTCTGAACTCTGCAAAGGCTTGGTGAAATCTCCCTTATCCCGTAAGAAGAGAAATTCTTTTTACCTCTCTCTGCCCAATGCCAGTTCCAACAGCTGTAACTATTTCATTTTTAATTTGCTCCTTACAGCCTTGTCTCTGCTTAATCCATTAAGACAACGTTGAATGTTCCCGGCTCATATATTTATAAAGGAAAAAAAAAAAAAAAAAAGGCGAAGGAAAAAGACTTTGAAAAATGGTATCTAAATTGTAGCCAAATGCACTCAGAACTCTCCTAGGTTAAATTGCAAATAATTTTCTTTCAAACATCACAAACACTCTATCTAACCTAATTCAACAAATTGGACCGAGTGGTTTCATCGCTCTCAGAAACATGATTCATTCGCTCTTTTTTTCCCTCTCTCTCTCTGTTCTATTCTTCCCCCAACCCCCACCCTTTCCATCTAGAAATGTTCTTCTGGTTGCTTTTCAGCCACACTGTATTGTCTCTAGGTTTCCTTCCTGAAGCTTCCATGAATAATTTGTCTGTTGAGAGAGAGAGTCGTTTTGTAGACCAGCCCCATCCTCGCATTGCTGAGGGGGGTGGAGGAGAGGGAAAGGGGAGAGAGCTGCTTTAAATCAATCAGTTGACACTAATCTAATGTCTAATTAGTTCTGGGTGGGCGTGTGCTTTGATTATAGGAAGTGCCTCAGGCTGTGGCTGGCGTTTGAAGGGCTGCTCCACACATATCAATCATCCTTTGACAAGATCTGGAAGAAAAACAAAACAAAACAAAAACCACCCGGCAAAAAGGGTATGCTTCTATCATCTGTTGATTCTCTGTTTCCAGCGGTCCAAACCAGTGCTTTGAAACTCATCCGTTTGCTCTTAGCAATGAGCGCCTGACCAGAGAGAGACAAACTTTCTAAGGTCAACTAAAACTGCCAATTACTTCCTGTGTCGCAAAATACCTAATCATATTTAATAACGGTTATGCATTTCATTGTTTTTTAAATCTGAAATAAATGCAGAAGCTCTACTTGTGAGTGTTCAGCTGAACCCTAAAATGCAGCAATTCATTATTAGGGAATTGTTCTTGTGTATAGTTTATGTTAAATAATAGACCATAGACGAAAAGAAACAGAATCTTTCATTAAGAAATTGATTTTTATTGAAAATGGAATGTGTGTAATTATTTTCTGATTGTTTGTTTTTGTTCTTTTTTTGTCTGTAGTTAAATTTTGCTCTTTTCATAGGACAGATGGTTTAGAAATTTTCCTAGAAGTGCCCTTGGCAGATTTAAGTGCTTGCTGCTACTGTTACTATTTCTAGCAGAAAGGTAGGAGACTAGACTCCTTCTCACTTGCTCTGTTTCTAAGACCTGGTCTGCTATAACTGTGACTCAAAAGTTACAGAATGATGATTAGATCAGAATTAGGAAGGCAGTTTGGTGTCCAGTAGCTTTTAAAACAAACATAAAATTTAACTTAGGGGTTGATTCTCCTCTTGTGATTATTGATTACGAGACTGAAAGCAGGTATTTTAAAGTAATGTTTTTATTTGATTTGCTTTACTGTGGGCTTTTATTTTTCTAATGATTCCAAGCTGTCGAATCCGTTGGACCCAGGGAATGATGGTAAAAGGTGAGACTTAAGAGATTTGCGTGCAAAGCCTTGTGTAAAATACGATAGGAGGCTCTGCAGACTATTAGGCTTAAATCCCGGCCATGCTGCTTACCAGCTGTGTGACCTTGGACAAGGTAGTTAACCTCAATGAGCCTCACCTGTAAAATGGAAACCATGATAGTGCCTATTTCATAGGGTGATTATGAAAATTACATAATATGATGCACGTGAAGTGTTTAGCGCATGGTAAGCACTCAGTAAAATGTTCGCTGTTATTGTTGGTGTAGACAAGTAAGTGTTTTCCCAGCAGCGCTGGCTGAGTTTAGAAAACCGTAAAAGGTGTGTCTCTCTTTGGAGGCAGAGACTGGAATGGGAAGGACCTGTATCACATTTTCTGTAAGTACCAAGTATTGGTACCTCCATCAGTCTCTGAAATATAAGTATTGTGGACTCACAGACACGTTGCATTATTGGATATAAAAGAAAATACTTAAGATTACGGACCTACTTTGAGTTAAGGTATTTGTTTTTTAAACAAATTTCATGAGAGGAAATTTTCTTATTCTATGTGAAGAAATTCGAGTTTGACAACTTTACAAGGGAATTCACATTGCAGTGTTCATTTAAGTACTCCTGACCTCAATGATAACTTCAAGAAAATGTCTCCTCTCTGCTTTCCCATCTCTTCCTCTCTAATGCAGGACAGAACAAGGAAACAGTGGTGTACATATTATCAAAGGCACTAGCTCATACTTTTACCTCTAAACTTTAGTGCCTTCAAGATTTTCTCAAAATTTGAAATATATATGAATTATAAGTGACTAAATTTGAAAATATCCTTTTATTTTTATCCATGTGATACATTTCAGAAGTTTTCGTAAATGTTGGCATGAAAGCACGTGCATTTTAATATGAATGTTCTTGTAAACTTACCTGAGACACGCTATTTCATTACTTTCAATTACGTGTAACAATTTAAAGTAAGACGATAGGGGATTGCAAATAACAGGTCCTGCTCTCTTACCTATTTTAAGTGATAAAAGAGTAGTTAATAAGGATGTATGATTAGTGTGTTATATGATGAATATTTTAAAGAGTTTGATTCCTTTTTATACATTTAATTAATTAATTAATTAATTAATTAATTTATTTTTTAAGATGGGAGTCTCCTATATTGCCCAGACTGATAGCTCCTGGGTTTAAAAGGTCCTCCTGCCTTGGCCCCCCAAAGTGCTGAGATTACAGGCATGAACCGTTGCGCCCAGCCAAGTTTAGTAAATGTCTAAATGATTCTTTAAATATAATGAAAATGAAATAATGCAACAAATAGTTAAACTTCAGGCCAGTTTGTGTCACACCATATCAACATCCGAATTAACAGTATTGGAAGAATGTTGTTCTATTTTCAACATTGTCTTTACAACAAATCCAAATCCCCAGCAGTACCCACAAATAGCAAAAAGAACAGCTATTGCCTTCAAAAAGCCCACATCATTTTTGTTTTTGATAGACTCTGATATTAAAAAGCTAAAATTAAGACTATGCTGCAAGGATCAATATGGAGAGAGCAATATGAAGTTGCTTTCAGGTACCTTGAATGTGATAAATAGTTCTCTGCTACTGTGGGAACACATTTTAGAATTGTGGTGGGAGGGCGTGTGTCTAGACTGCAGAAAACACTTTCTAACCATGAGGGTTATATGTCATGGGAAAACAGTATTACAACAGGGGCTATAGAACTTCCTGCTATGGGAATTTTATAATAAGAGCCAGGTTGGTGTCATTTCACACAAGACCTGCCTGGAGGTAGGGGAATGGATAAAATGACCTTTCCTGCCTCCTCCATGGGCTATAACGGGTCCTTAATGAAAACCTGGTACCAAAGACTAGTTTGGTATGGAACAATGCTCTTAAGGCCAAAGTTTAATTTCATAGCAGAAATCAGATACTACAGATGGACAGATCACTCTCTTCTGAGATGGATAAGATGACTTGGTCTTTAGAACTCATCTCAAGGGATACTTTAAGGAATATTCTCTGGGAACTGCATCCTGTGCTGGCCAAAACATTATTTGATGATTTCATGGATTCTTTCCATTTCCAGGTCTTATGATATATTATTACTACCACCAAATTGTTATAGTCTAACATTTTAGTATCCACATGGTAACAGACACCAGCCAAGGCATTTGGCCGTCATATTTCAAAATGTGGTCTCGTTTCATTGCTGCACGTTTGTTCAAGATGGTAGCTGCTGCACATCCTTCTCCCTCTTCTGTGAACTTGAGTGTGTTCTTATCATTGTCATTAAGATCTGTACGTAGAGTTACTCAGTTTTAGTCTACATTCCAAGGTGGTCGCTGTGAAAGTTTATTGGTATTGCAACCGATTCTCTTGGAAGTTCAAAGTCCCCAGCACCCTTGATCTTCAATCTTTTTAGTTTCACAAACGTAATAGATATGGTCTGCATGGGGATATGAAATACGAGTAGTTTCATATTAGGCTGTGTATGCGTGTGTGTGTGTGTGTGTGTGTGTGTATTTGTGTAACCATTTCACACCAATAACACTCAGTGGGCCATCCAAAGAAATGGTTGTGTTATTGCCTTTTACGATTCTCACCTGCCCTAACTCTGAAAAGAGGTAGGATTGCTACACCTACTATTGAAGTAGGCCACTGGGCAGGCTTTTTGGAGGCATGCAGGGGTAAGAGATACAAGGAAGCTTTCTGGCTCGTTTTTGTATATGTTCATGCTGAATGCTGCGACTTTGACTTCTTTTCTGCTGCTACTGAAACAGAATAAGGTGGCACACAATGGGGATGGCAGGAAGGAAGGGGTGGTGGGCAGGTCCCCGCAACAGGTGCAGGCAGCATGGCCGCCCCTTTCCCACACGTATCAGAGAGTCTCAAGTGGCCATGTGTGCTCAGAAAATGAAATCGCAGCTCGGATCGAGTGTCTGCCAATTAGAAGTTGGAAGCAAAAGAGCAACAAGGGGTTGTGAGGAAGGGAGGGGCTCAGGGAGATGGGTTGTTTGCGTTGCTGTGTCTTTGTTAGCCCCATATCCAAAGCTCCCATGTGAAATCCTATCTGTGTTATTTTGCCTCCAATAATCGTGCTCCAGTGAGGTTCTGAGATGGTATCTGGATGATGAACACAGAGAGACCTTCCATTGTTCCTCCTCTCCTTTGTGCTGAGGAAGCTGGTGTCTGTTAAGTGTCTTCAGGTGGGCCTGGAAAGTTCCCAGGAGGCAGACACTGCAGGGAACCTGGCGTGAGACTTCCCTGCAACTGGCCATCTTCTTCTGTGCCGGCACCTCTGCTCTCTGCCTCATATATCATTCATATTTAATGGACTGATAGTGCCTGTCATATCCTTAAATCTAACGTGGAATTGTGATATTCGAAGCAATTTGAGATCAGATAAGTAGAGGACATGTTTGTGGTTAAGGAATTATTTTCAGGGGCCTGTCAAAGTGTTTCCATATGAGGCTAATGCCATTTTCCTAAGAGGCACAGGCAAGAGGCACAATAAATATTACTGCATTTCCTTTGGTACATTAAAAGAAAAAGATTCTGATTGTGGAAAGAAGGCATTGGCAGGGAGATTTTTGCAAGAGCACGTAAAATGAGCTGTTAACTAAGAAAGTCATTTTTTTGGAGGGGAAGGGATAATTTGGGGGGATCCTGTTTTTCATACTTGTGCTGTGTGTGGAGATTTCTAAGTGATTTATGTTTTACTTAATTTTCGTTTCAATTTTCTGCATAATGGGGAGAAGGGATCTATTCCAGTGATTCCCTCTCCAAACTTGCTTGTTTGATACCTCTTGCTTCAGCCGCATCTAACTTGATATGTTCGTTACATGTCAAGAGCTTTCACAAGGCTTTGATGTCTGCTGCCCTTTATGTGGAGTCCTTTTTTTTTTTTTTTTTTCCTCCCTTTCCTCTGTTTGATGAACTCTTTCCCATCCTTCAAGACTGGGACCCAATGTCACTTCTCGGTCAAACCTTCTCCAGCCCCCTCGGGCATAATGTAAGCCTCCTTCCTCTTTGTTACCCTGAGCTTTCTGTGTGTATTAAGGAATGGCAATTATTTGTGAATATGGCTGTCTCCTCCCTGGGAGATGAGTCTGTCTGGAGCTGGGGACTTTCCTCCTTCTTTAATTTTCTCACTGTCTGATGTGGTGCTCCATAAATACTGATTGATGATTCCAGAAATGAATGGGGCTTTCAGAGGTTAAAGTGAGCTTGACTGAAAGATGGGATTCTCAATCCTCTTTAATGATTTGCCACGGATGGACACTAGAGCCCAGAATTAGGAAGGCAGTTCTCAGATCTTCCTTTATTAGTAATAAGGATTTTAGGTCATCAGTAAGTTTGAGATTGAACTTATGGTCAGACTTCTTTATGCATTTGCTTGTACATAACTAATGATGATGATAATATTAATTGCTGATATTTATGAGTGTTTGACATGTGCCCGGCCCTCTGGTAAGCAGCTTTATGCTTATAATACCATTTTCTGCTTACAAGAACGCTATGTGGTATATACTGTTATCCTCAGGTTATGTGTGAGGAACCTGAGGTAGACGGACTTAGGTCTTCACTAGAAGTAAGCGGCAAAGTCTGGGTACGAACTCAGGGAGCTGGGCTGCAGAGTGTTGACACTACTAATATGTTAGTATCAAATGAGGGCTATGGGAAACAGTCAAGAATGCTCCAACCGTACTGAGCAGTTGCAGGGTTTCAGTCTATGTTTTCCTGCCCTACTAGAATTCCTAAGGCATCAAATACTTCTTATTTTCATATTACCTTTAAATTTTCTCTGATCTTCCAGAGTTCAGAAAAATGTTAAGTGTATACCCTGGACCAGTTTGGGTCTCCAGAATGAATGAAGCCAGTCAGCTGGGATTCTGGTTGAGACTCAGACTCGGAAGAAACTTGTGGGATTCAGTGTTTTTTTTCTGGGAAATATTGGCTGAAAACCACATTCACCCCAAATTGCTGTGTGAATGAAACACATGGGTTTTCTTTGTGTTTTGAATAATTCCAGTGGTGGCCTCAAGCTTCTAATTTCCCTGTGTTTTTACAGAGTTAACCAAAATAGCTTTGTACAAATAACAAAAAATATGAAAAAGTATATGCACCTTGTCATTGCTTTGCCAATTGGAAATACTCTTAGTACATGTGAACAACAATAAAAAACTGTGGCTTCAGCTTTTGAGATGCTGAAAACATGGCTTATTCCAGAATCTCTGTGTCTTATATTTGGTCACCTTTCAGTATTTTTTTTTAAATTTGCGCATTTCAAGCAGGACATTTTTCTACTTCTTACATAGAAAGTATTCAGTTGTAGTCTTCAAAGACATTTTTAATTGTATCTGATGCTCAAATGTGCCACATTCTAACAGGAGGGAGGAATACTGTTGGTTTTAAGTTGGTAATGTTATATTTTTGTGGTTGCCTTTTGGGAAATTTCTAATGTATTTCTCCGTCTTATACTTTTAAGAGATTAGAGGTTTTTGAAAGGTTTATGGAAATGTTGAAAATAAAGGTAAATCTCTTTCCTCGACATTACCAGAACTCATTCTAAAATGCAAAGCAATGGCCTGCATCTGTACGTCAGTTATATTTTTCTGTGGCACAATGTGTATTAACTATCTTATTTACTATTATTTTTGAGATGGAGTCTTGCTCTTTCACCCAAGCTGGAGTGTAGTGGTGTGATCTCAGCTCACTACAACCTCTGCCTCCGGGTTCAAGCAGTTCTCTTGACTCAGCCTCTTGAGTAGCTGGGATTACAGGCATGCACCACCACGCCTGGCTAATTTTTGTAATTTTAGTAGAGATGGGGTTTTCCCATGTTGGCCAGGCTGGTCTCAAACTCCTGACCTAGTGATCCACCAGCCTCCCAAAGTGCTGGGATTAGAGACATGAGCAACCGCACCCAGCATCTTATTTATTATTTACTGATTTTTTTTTTTTTCTGGATGGCACAGTGAATGAAACAAGAATTACCAAGGTGCACTACCATGTTTGGTCTCAAATAGTTCTCTCCTTTTGATCATATTTAATCAACCTGGATTTAGAGAGGCTATTAATAACAAGGCAGGACGGGAACATGCCTTGTAAAGAGCAGTTGCAGAACTGTTAGAAAACATTTGCTTGGAAAAGCATTCTCAGTACTTTCCTAAGCTTATTGGAAGAAATGCATTGATGAAGTTTTTGGAGAATGAAACCAATCGTTATCTGATGTAGCTAAAGATTTGTCCCTAGCTAAATTTTTTCAAAACCACTTGTTTGATGTCTATCTATAACTTGGACATTTTTACTTAGGTATTTAGAATACTCAAAATATTTACAAACACACACACACACACACACACACACACACATATATATATATGGAGAGAGAGAGAGAGAGAGAGAGAGAGAGAGAGAGAGAGAGAGAGACTTCAATGAGTTACAGGAGCCCAACATTATGCTGGAATATTGCAGTATATTAAGTCCATTTAAAATGATAGGCAAATAGAAGTTTATATTAGAAGATACGTTAAATAGACCAGGTACGGTGGCTAGTGCCTGTAATCCCAGCACTTTGGGAGCCCGAGGTGAGCGGATCATGAAGTCAGGAGTTCGAGACCAGCCTGGCCAACGTGGTAAAACCTCATCTCTACTAAAAATACAAAACAAAAAACAAACAAAAAAAACAACTTGCCAGGTATGTAGTGCATGCCTATAATCCCAGCTACTTGGGAGGCTGAGGCAGGAGAATCACTTGAACCTGGAAGGCAGAGGTTGCAGTGAGCTGAGATCATGCTATTGCACTCCAGACTGGGGGACAGGTTGAGACCGTCTCAGGAAAAAAAAAAAAAAAAAGATACTTTCAGTAAGTTGTCTTAGTTCATTAGGGTTTCTATAACAAAGTATCATAGACGGAGTAGCTTCTTTCTCACAGTTTTGGAGGCTGGAATGTCCAAGGTCAGGGGACAGGCAGATGTGGCATCTGGCGGAAGACGGTGCTCTCCCTGGTTTGCAGATGGCCGTCTTCTTGTGTGTCCTCACATGCTGGAGAGCAGACAGAGAGAGACTCCCGTCTCTTCCTCTTTTTATAGGGGTATTAATCTCATTCATAAGGAGTCCAGCTTCATTACTTAATTTATTCCCAAAGGCCCTACCCCTGAATATCATCATGTTGAGGTTTTAGGCTTCAACTTATGAATTTTGGGGGCTCGGGGGGCATAAACAGTCAGTCCATAGGAGCAACTGCCTCTCACAGGGTTCATCAGCTAATTGCAGATGCATGAGCAAACCCAGTCAGAACAGCCAGACTTGACCCAGAGCAGCAGGACCGACCAGCTGACCTGTAGATCCTTGAGCAATAATAAATGCTTATATCATTTTAAGCCACCAAGTTTTGAGGTGGAATATTAACATAATAGTGGTAATAGACAACTACTATAGTCAAACATTAAAGGTATGATTAAAGCTATAGAGGGGCACGGAAATTTCACAGACCACATATAATATTCAATTTTACTCAGCTGTAGTTGAAACAGTTCTTGCTTTCAGTTGTTCACTGGTTCATCACTCTACTGATTTGAGTATCCAGGTAATTATCCTTTGCTAAAATGAAGTTCAGCTTGGAAATCACGTAGTCCAACCCATTAACTTTATAGGAAAGAAATCAAGGCCAGTTGAGTTTAAGGGCATGTCTATAGCCTCTCTGCCAGTTATTTACAGAGCTGGAGCTCAGCAGTTTTGCCACTTTGCACTGAATGTTTTGATCTTACTCTTAGTGACATATTAGAAAAAGAAAAATATATGCAAGTAAATATTATGTTATGTAGAGGTTATAACTAGTACCACCATATCTTTAAAAAAAAATAATTTGCTGGGCGCGGTGGCTCACACTTGGAAGCCCAGCACTTTGGGAGGCTGAGGTGGGTGGATCACTTGAGGTCAGGAGTTGGAGACCACCCTGGCCAACATGGTGAAATCCCGTCTCTACTAAAAATACAAAAATTAGCTGGGTGTGGTGGTGAACACCTGTAATCCCAGCTACTCAGGAGGCTGAGACAGGAGAATTGCTTGAACCTGGGAGAGAGAGGTTACAGTGAGCTGAGATTGCACCATTGCACTCCAGCCTGGGCGATAGAGCGAGACTCTCGCTCAGAAAAAAAAAAAAAAAAATTGAACGTTTTCCATGCTAATAACTGCATTCAGCTACTGCTGACAGTAAAATACCTTCAGTCTTGGTGTGACGATGTCTATTTCACTTCAACACCACGGTACATCTGCTTGCATGTATTTTCTGTTATGACCGTATGAGCAAATGGTGATTATTGAATAGATTCTGGTTAATGATTTTGGTGGAGAAGTGAAACTCTTCCTCATAAAGCAAGGCATTATTTGCCTTGCCATTTAGATGTTTTTATACCTTGTGACATCCTCTGTCAGCATGCAGTTTCTTGCATCATTCAATGACTGCAAGTGTGTAGTAGGATCTCCACACCATGCCTACGAAACACGGCTCTGAGCAGTTTCCTACAGGGAGTAAACTGTCATTTTTCACCACATTAAATTTTATAAGTTTCAAGCAAATGGAAAATGGATTTTATTATTTTCTCTCTCTCTTTTTTTGCTACGAGTGTTTTATGGCTGCAAAAACAGAATTTGTGGTTTCAACTGTTCAAGTTTGATGCAGAAGGCTATGGAACCTCTTATGTAACCTGATGGCCTGAATAATTATCAAAATATTTTGCTTTCCACCCTTTGTAAGCTTCAGCAGTAGAAAAAAAAAATGCTGTATGCAACCTTTTGACCACAAAATAATAATAATGAGAAAGCCCCTTTTACACCTACACTGTAGATGCTGTACTTGGGGAAAGGCTAGTGCTCACTGGCCTGGATCTATGCCCCAGCTCTTATCAGGGATTCTTTCACACACACAAAAAAAAAAAAAGGAAACGGAATCTATAAGAAGAAAAGCTAGGGTTAAGGATAAAGGGGACAGCTGAGTGTGGTGGCTTATGCCTGTAATCCCAGCAATTTGGGAGGGCAAGGAGGGTGGATCACTTGAGGCCAGGAGTTCGGGATCAGCCTGGCCAACATGGCGAAACTCCATGGTGTAGAGATTCTAATACACATTTGCAGTCATTGAATAATTCAAAAAATTGCATGCTGACAGAGGATGCCACAAAGTGTAAAAATGTCTAAGTGACAAGGCAAATAAGGCCCTGATCCATAAGGAAGTGTTTCATTTCTCCATCAAAGTCATTAAGTGGCATCTCTTCAGTAATCATCATTTGCTCACACGGTCATAACATAGAAAACACACACAAGCAGACATAGTGTGGTGTTGAAGTGCAGTAGACATCCCCATACTACTAAATTCTACTAAAAATTCTATTTTTTGGTAGAATTTTTTGTGTTCTACTAAAAATAGAAAAAATTAGCCGGGCATGGTGGCACGCACCTGTAGTACCAGCTACTAGGAGGCTGAGGCACGAGAATCTCTTGAACCCAGGAGGCGGAGGTTGCAGTGAGTCGAGATGGCATCACTGCACTCCAGCTTGAGTGACAGAGTGAGATAGTCTCTCATACAAAAAAAAAAGAATAGAGGAGAAAAAATGTAATGGAGACTACTTAGTCAACATTCATAACAACAGAGTCTCTTACCCCTTCTGAATAAAAACAATCACATTATTTTGATCTAAAAGTATTAGGGGGTAAAAAAGTGTGTGTGTAAAAAAGCCTCTGCATACATATGTGCTTCTTTTGGCTTACATAAATACCATTTTTCAGTGACTACTGAGAACAATGTCCCTTCACATCCAAGATGGTATCAGCCTTGACAACTCTTAAATACCGGTAAGCCTCAATTTATGAAACCTGGAATCCAGATCCAGAATGCAATGCTGGTAAGTCAAATTCTTATAATGACTTATGTAAATATAATCTATCAGTTATGTAAAATATTATATATATCTATAATTATATATTATGTGTAATTATGAATTTAATCATTCTACTTTTTTAACTTCAAAAATTATTAACTTCCATTTGAAATTTTAAATTAGATGTAGTTTTCAATCTATATTTTTCATGTTTCTTAGCAATAACACTCATATAAAAGGTTAAAGATCCATGTGTATCAACATGTATATGAACTATAAAGTAGGGAGTACTGCTGTGATGTAAATAATACCACCCACACCCCACATTATTACAAATGAAAGAATAATTGAAAAATTATGTTTTTTCAATTTCATTTTGGATGATTTTTTCATTGGTCACTTTTAGATATTCATAATGTGTTAATAATCATGGTATACTGCTTAGGGAAAGAAAAGAATCTACCATGATTTACTTCCACCTAGAAAACAGTAACTTATTTGCCATTAAATCCAATTTTTCCAACCACATTACATAATGTATCTGATGTGTGAGAAATGTAAAAGGCATTTATGAATGTTCTTGCCATGTTTATCAGTGGAATATAAGGTTTGTGGGAGCAGGGGCATTTTGTATTCTGTTCTGAGACTTTAATAGTGGTTTATTACCATGCTATTAATCTGGCATGCAGTGAAAATTTAATAAATGTCTGCTGAATGACTAAACCAACATGACAAGCTTCACTGCCAATAAATGGCATAAAATTAGCAGATAATGGCTCATTTTTTTCTGAATTAGAGATAGACAGAAAATAATAAAGTACCTACCTTTAAATCTTTCAGATATCATGGGGTTTGTTGGGTTTCAGTAGTAGAAATGGCACTGAACTTTAATTCCAGTGATTTTCTTACAAGTTATTCAAACTCTTAAAGTCTGTTTCCTAAAGAATGTGTACTTACTTCGTGGAGTGACTCGCTAAAGAGATGATATAAAGAAAACAGCTGTGTAGGATTCAGAATACAATATAGGTATACAATGTTATTATGGGACTCATACATTCTACTAAAGAGGAGTAAAAGAAGAACATACATGATACTAGAATTGGTAACCACTACCCGTTATTTTTAGCTCACCATCACCCAGGCCTTGCAATAGCGGCTCTTGCCAAACCTCTGCAGGGTTTTAATAGCTGCGTTATTGAGTCTGACAGATCTGGTATGGGCTTGCAGCTTCATGAATTTAAGAGTTCTCTAAACTTGCCTGACTTCGTTTATATCCTGGTGCTCCAAATTTCTCACCTACAAGTGATAAGAATATTTGTCTTTTGAAATGCTTATGCACATACGGAGTGACAGTGTTCATACAGCAGAGTGATTTTAAATTGTAGGCACTGGATTCAGGTCACCTGGGTTCACATTCTGGCTCTTAACAGTGGGGTCAACATGAACAAGTTATCCAATTTCTCAGGGCCTCAGTTTAGGGTGGTTCTGAGGTGATTGAGTTAATGAATAAATTATGTTTACCATTTTCTTACACATGGGACATGAATACATTTTAGTTTCTATTATTATCTTTATTATTATTGAACTATTAAATGGAAGCTATTTTAACACTTCTGCTAAGCCATTCAGAAGAGACAATTGCACTTGATGAATACTGTTTGTCTTTTGTTTTATTTTGTTTTCAATGAGATGCTTTGTCATATTTAGAAAACTATACTAATGAGGGAAATGGCTTATTTTCTTGGAAGTTTCCAGAAGGTAAAGCTCCTCCTGGGCTGGGCCATGCTAAAGTTCAGCCAGGGGACCTTAAAGAAGGAACTGGTACCTACTGAGAGACCCCATTTCTTCTTATTGGATTAACCCCATGCCCATCAAATGTAAATTCTAGTGATTAGCCATCCATGCCGCTTTGTTAATAACAGTCCTTCTATTCAGCACGTATTGAGTTTGGGGGGTTGATGGAGTTTCCTTTTCAAATCAACTCTTTTGGAAATCCTTCCTAATGGAACTTTGTTCATAGGGCCAGAGAACAATGCAACCAAATAAACTACCAGCTGGAGCAAAAGAGATGGCAAAGCTAAAAGGCATATCTCATTCTGGGGAAAATTAACCTCCCAATTTTGCCCAGTAATTGATTCCATCTGACCGAGGCGTTTCAGTCTCAACTGTGACTGTCATTTGGGTAGCTAGGAAGCGAAAGCCTGTAATTAACAGTCATGCAACCCTGTTATCAGAGCCCAGGGAGGGCTTTCCTCTCTTCCTACCCTGGGTGATCACAGGTGAGGCTGACCAGAGAGGGAGGAAGGAGAGAGGAGCCAGCAGGCTGGTGGTGGTTCTTTCTCCATGGGAGAGAGCCTCCTCAGGCAACCTCAACCATGGAGAAAAGGTCAGAGGTCATAGGGAGTCCTCTTGAGTTTTCATGATATGAACATGAAGAGGCCAGAACTTCCTGCTTACTGCAAATTCTTCTCTCCAGGGAGATGCTTTGTCTAGATAGAGCTAATAAAGTCCAGGGAGTGTGATTAGCAGAGAATTAGAAGAATTATTCTCAGACCATCTATAATAGGTCATTACAAGCTGTGTAAATAATTTTATGTTCAGATAGGACCTGTGAACTGACTGCACACACACTGAATACAGGACATTTTATGTATTTATTGCTGTTTTTTATTTGCACAAATTTAAGGAGTACAGGTGCGATTTTCTTACATGGACATATTTCATAGTGGTGAAGTCTGAGCTTTAAGTGTATCTATCACTCGAATAATGTTCATTGTACTCATTAAATAATAAGATCAATTAAACACTGGACTTGTTCTCACCTCCTACAGGTATGTAAGCAGATGTCCTTGAAACTTACAAACATTGTTCTGCTATCATGATAAGACTAAGTGTAATGTACCTGCTGCTTGTCAGCATAGGTGTACCTGCTTTTCTTGTTAAAGGTTGAACTGAAACTAGCAGAAGCGAGATTACCTTTGCTGTGGCTTGAATGTATCCCCCAAAAATCAAGTGCTAGAAACTTAATCGACATTGTAACAGCTTTGAAAGGTGGAACAGTTGCAAGGTGATTAGGCTATGAAGACTCTACCTTCATGTATGGATTAATGCAGTTATTGAGAGAGTGGGTACCTTCTAAAAAGATTGCTGTTTATCTTATATTTGGGAAGAGTAAACAAAATATCTTTATTATATCAAAATGAAATATAAAGGGGTGTGTGTGTGTGTGTGTGTGTGTGTGTGTTAGACACTTGAAATCAACACAAGTACTTCTGGTATTAGCCTGATGTCTTTGGGTGTTTAATATATTCATTTGTTAAAAAAGAAAGCAGATATGAAGACACTTACCTTGCAGGGTTGCTTTGAGTGTTAAATACGAATATCCATGGTCTGACACACAGCTCAATCAACACTAGCTTTCCTTTTCCCCGCTCATCTTTTTTCAAAAATTATTTAGGCCGGGCGCGGTGGCTCATGCGTATAATCCAAGCACTTTGGGAGGCTGAGGTGGGCGGATCTCGAGGTCAAGAGATCGAGACCATCCTGGTTTACATGGTGAAATGTCGTCTCTACTAAAAATACAAAAAATTAGCTGGGCATGGTGGCACATGCTTGTAATCCCAGCTACTCAGGAGGCTGAGGCAGGAGAATTGCTTGAACTCTGGAGGCGGAGGTTGCAGTGAGCCGAGATCGTGCCATTGCACTCCAGCCTGGGTAACAACAGCAAAACTCCATCTCAAAAAAAAAAAAATATTTAAATGTGCTATTTATCTATCTATTCATGTTATATATGTAAGTTTGTGAGAATTTTCAACCATAAACCAAGTATTAAATGATATCAAAGATATAAATGTATTTATGTTTTGGACAGGAAGAACATTCACAGTTCAAAAGGCACATGAATGATATACAATGAAATTTTGTCTTCTGTTCTCCTTCTGCCACCCAGTTTATCTTTCTACGGGCAAATGATTTTATAGTTTCTTGTGACTCCTCCCAGAGATGATTTAAGTGCATTACAAATTTATGTATATTTATATTTATCTGTCAACATATGCAATAGATGCAATATATACATATGCATACATATGTGTGTGTATATATATGTCTTTATGCATGTTTCATTACATATATTTTCTTCTCTTTTTCTGAAATATAACATTTCATGTATTGTTATATAATTTGCTTTTTTTTTCCCTTCAACATCCTGGAGAACATTCCATAGCTGCATATATGACATTTCCTCGTTTCTTTTTAAAGCACTATCGTTGTATGTTGCATGGATATACTATGCTTTATTTAGCCAGTCAAGTACTATCACTAGTTGGTAATCATTTTTTTTCTATTACAAACCATATTGAATATATGAACTTGCTCCACTGTTTCCAATATTTCCTCACAAGTGCTATTTTATCTTTTGAAGATAAAGCCTCCTGGCTGTTGGAGAGAGCCCAGGTAAACGGCCTACGTGGCTATTTTCTGTTTTACTGAAGGGGATTGGAGGGGAAAGTAGGGGAGAAAGCCACCGAGTGGACACTAGGGCAAGCTAATTATCAAGATCAGGCAGCACATTGCTGGGATCGCTGGAAGGTTGAGTGATTGGAGTATGGAAAAATCCCAATTAGATGATTAATTCAGGTACTGGGTGTGCTTTTAGCCTATGGCCATGGAGTCAGGAAAAGAAACAATTACCTCTCCAAATTGCCATGCTGGGCTGATTAATTTTTAATTGAGTCTTGTTAAAGGCATGGAAAACTCTGACATACATAACCTGGAGAAATAGGCCTCAGCCAGTGGGAGCCACTCTTCCCCACAGGAACCCACAGATTTAACTGGAGAGCAGGGTGATTTAGATAAAGCCTGGAGGCAGTGATATGGAGAGGACTCAGCTACCTTGGAGAGAAAGCTGGACTTCAAAGTAAAGTGTCAAAGAGACAGCCAGTCTTCTTTCCAGCTTTCTATAGCTTACCCCATGGGGCCTTGCTGTGTAGAGGGCTGTTCTCATATCATTTGCTGCCTAAGATGAAAACAGCTGGCATTGCATTTAAGGAAGTATCTTAAATTGCATTGCTGTGTAGAAAATTTAGATAAGACTGGAGCCCTACTCCTTGACTTCCCTGTGGCCCTGCATAATATGAGGAAAGAGAAAGAGAGAGAAAAGGAGGAGAGAGCAAATGTCACATCCTCAATGGATATTAAACTTTTCTAAATGGAGAAACAAATTGAGTGTTGGTGGAAAAGTACAGATGTGGCACAAAATGACTTTAAGAGAAGCGTGGATTTATACCAAGATACCAGCATGCTGCAAATCAGAAATGATCCTTAGGTGACATCTTGGAATTTTTGAGTTTCCTAAGTGCATTAGTCCATTCTCACTGCTACAAAGAAATACCTGAGATTGGGAAATTTACAAAGAAAAGAGGTTCAATGGGCTCATGGCTTCACAGGCTCTCAGGAAGCATGGCTAGGGAGGCCTCAGGAAACTTAGAATCATGGCAAAAGGTGAAAGGGAAAAGGGCATGTCTTAGGTGGCTGAAGCAGGAGGAAGAGAGAGAAAGGGGAGGTGCTACTCACTTTTAAACAATCAGATATTGTGATAACTTACTATTACAAGAACAGAAAGGGGGAAACCACCGCCATGATTCAATCACCTCCCACTAGGCCCCTCTTCCAACACTGGGGACTACAATTCAACATGATATTTGGGTGGGGACACAAATTCAAACCATATCACTAAAGCTTTAGCTCCATTAGGTAATAGGACCTCATCTGCAATGACATCAATGTGCTAAAGGTATTGCATTGAGCCTTTCATAGGTGTTAGGCATTCCTGGTTCCTTGGGAATCTCAGGGACTAAAGAGTACCTGCGAATAGACCTTTAACTATTGGGCCAAGTGCAGTAGAATATGCCTGTAATTCCAGCACTTTGGAAGGCTGAGATTGGAGCATTGCTTAAGGCCACGAGTTCGAGAATGGCCTGGACAACAGTGAGATCCCATCTCTATAAAAATAAAAGATGCATAAGTGTAAATTATTTACATGGATTTACTTTTATGTAAAATTAGTTAGCATTATATCTCTATTGGGAGACTTCCTCTTAAATCACTTTAATTAGTATCTTTAGTACCAAGAAGATACTAATACGTGAAAGGAAGTAGTTGATGTCTGGGAAGCAGAGCAAGACCCTGTCTAAAAGAAAAAATTTACGACAACCAAACGAAGATGGTATCATCTTCATTTCATGGATGAGAAAACAGAAGCTCAGTGAGTTTAAGTAATTTACCCAAGATCACACAGCAAGACGGTGGCAGGCCTGGTGGTTAGAGCCATTTATGCACCTCCTCCTTCCTCTGCATTTAGATGTAATAATTACACTGTCTGTGCTGTCAACGTAGACTGCATCAGTCTTAGCCCACATCTCACTGCATTCTCTTGGTCTCACATTTGGACTTTGAGAATCAGATATACTAGTTTTGAGTCACAGCCATGTTACTAACTTCCCTGTAACCATGGGAGCATCACTTCATCTCTCTAATTTTCTGTTTCTTAATCTGTGAAATAGGGATTATACTTCCCTTAGCTTCTTGTTCCTTAGCTTGGTTAAATGAAGCCAAGGCAGATGATATCTGTCAAGAGTTTAGTACGTATCTGTTGTACAGTAAGCATTCAATCAATGATGCCTACATTTACTATTTCTGTTCTCTGTAGGGAGATCAGCTGAAAGACTGGTTTACGTGAAAAAAGGGAGAGCTTTGAATCATGCTGTGGTTAACTAATACATGTGAATAAAACACTGATATTCAGAGAGAACCTTCTAGGCCAGGATCAAACCAGTGGTTGAGTCAGAGTTACAGAAGCATGTGAAGCAGCCACAGTTTCAAGATTAGCACATGTAAAAATGTCTGAAATATTAATAATAATAAAGTGCTGTTTATGATAAATTAGATTCTTGTTTAAAAGTATTCACTCCCCATGCTATCTCTTCCCACCTCCCCACCCCCCGTCCCTCCCCCATTTCCCCCCAACGGACCCCAGTGTGTAGTGCACCCCTCCCTGTGTCCATGTGTTCTCATTGTTCAACACCCGCCTATGAGTGACAACATGCCGGTGTTTGATTTTCTGCTCTTGTGTCAGTTTGCTGAGAATGATGGTTTCCAGGTTCGTCCATGTCCCTACAAAGGACACAAACTCATCGTTTTTGATGGCTGCGTATTATTCCATGGTGTATATGTACCACAGGTGAGGGGAAGGAAGGCAGCAAACCACACTGCTATGTGTGTACCTATGCAACAATCTTGCATGTTCTTCACATGTACCCCAAAACCTAAAATGCAATTTAAAAAAATAAAAAAAAAAGTATTCACTCCCTTCTCTCACCTCCATGGGGAGAGTGCATTTCCAGGGAAATTGATTTTGGGTATTACCATGGGACTTTTTGGCTTCTTGGTAGGTAAAATATATTTGTGACCCTCAATGTGGTCTTAGTCATTGACTTGTTTTGGTCAATAGGATCAGTAGAAGTGATACGATTCACTGACATAGTTGGGGTTTGCTTTCCTGGGCTTCCATTGCTGTGAGATGGGCATGCCTTGGCCAGACCCCTGGTGTACATAGAGTGAAAGACATGTGGATCATGTCTATACTCAATCTAAATCCTGGGCTGCCCAGTTGAGCTTGGACTTGAGCTTGGCCTAGGTCCCATTCCATCTGCAGATACATGAGCAAGAATAAAGACCAGTATGTGTCATTAGTTTTTTCTGGAGATTTGTTTCACAGGAATAGACAACTGATAGACTAATGCAGATTGTGTTAGGTGTATGACAATTGTGCCCCTGATGTCAGCATTCATCTTAGGTTTTATCAGCAGATAGTAACAGATTTCAATCATTTAAAGGGAGCATCTCCACATTTTCTTTTCTGGTTTACATAAAGCTGGAGCGTGCGTTGTATTTTTGGACAAGTCACCCGGGCCTTGCTATGTCTGCTTCTCCATTTGAAGAAGAAAGATTTTACTTGCCACCTACCTTTCCCCAGGAGTCGTAAATTAACAGTTGAAAAACTCTTTGAGATCTCCCATGAAAGGTGCAATTTAAGCAGAAGCATGCCTATTATTTATTTTTATTATCCATTTTAAAATTGAATACTTAGAGCAAATAGATTTTCCAGCCACCAGAAAGGAAGTTTCTTCTATGCCACAACATATTATGGATTGGGCACTCTCCAACTACAGACTATATTTCCCATTTATAGCACTAATTTAGATGTTTATGGGTCTGTAAATGTATTCCATTTCTCCTGGGGATTCTGAGTACCTATAATAGTGTAATAGTTTGGAGCACTAAATGATGCCTTGGGCAAAATAATATAAAACAGAAGAATAAGAGAGGCAGGGAAAGAATTGGGTAACAATAAAGACAAGCTTTATAAAAATTATTAAAAGGATAAATAATTTTAGACTCCCAGAATTACCCTGGAATATAGTCCAATTTGTGATGATTGTCTTTCCATGCTACAAATTATCACTATTACATCAAGTTTCTCTTGAGTGCTTAGCATACAACTATTTGTGGAAGAGGGCATATTTATACTAATAACTCACATTTGTAAGTCCTTGCTCTGTGCCAGGTACTATGCTGGTGCTTTTAAATAACTATCTCATTAGTTCTCTCACCAACCAATCCATTGTTAGTATGATTTTTGATGCTCCAAGAGGTTAAATGACTTGCCCAAGATCTCACAGAGGTAGAATCAGTGACTGAATTCAGGTTCTTTTTTGGAGAAAGCCCAAGCTCTTAATCATTATGCTGTACTTTATACTGACATGGTCCTTGTTTACAAGCTTTAGAGATGATGAAGCTGACATAAAAAGAGCATAAGATATTTAGGCATACGTAATGAAAATCATTATGATGTCTTCAAAATAACTCTAGGGAGATAACTAGCATGGAAGAATATGGAAATTAATGCCTGGTGTCACATTCCAGTTTACCTATGGCTTTTTTTTTTTTTTTTTTTTTTTTTCAATCCCTGTTTTAACACTGAGGTAGGTAATCAGGTTTTTAGTCTAAAACCTAAAATAGTTCCATCTTGAACTATATGGAATTTTCTATGCAGTGATGTAGAACAGATTGACAGTGTAATTATTGTTCTTGCCACTTGTAATTTGAAAGATAGTATTATAAAAATTAGTTGAATGAACAAAGAGCCCTGAACATAAAGTTCAGAATTAGAGGAAATATCATGCACAAGGGACCCTTTCTAACTTGAATTTTTGCATGGAACCCTAATCTGTGTCAAGGTGTAAAAGTCTCTTTTAGGAACTGAAAAATTCAAGTGACATTTTCAAAACTATCTTGGTGTTATTGAAGTCTCCAAGAGGAAGAATCGTATTTTCATTGCTCTCGTCTATCTTATAAAATTTGAGATGAAGGGATCAGAGTTTGTGTCTAGGTATTGAGTTTCTGACGTACTCAGAACTTGGCTCCCTGAACGGTGACTCCTGGGAGGGCCATACCTTTGTTAATACTTTTCTAGTTTTTAAGGCCTACGTTGGAGCCAGCTGGCTACATCTTCTAATTGGGGTATGAAACTCCAACTTTGTCAGTACATTAGATTGGCATACTAAAAAATCAGGGAAAATCATTTGAGGAAGCATTTTAAATTATATCAGTCAGTCATTTGTCAGTTACCATCTCTACACAATGGTGTATAAAGAAACAGGAATCCTCACCCTTCTTTAATGTTGGGCTTAACATTTAAGTCTTCTGAAGCAGATCCTCTAAATCAAGATAAGATGTGCCCCTACTTGTGCTTATAGTGGTGGTGTGAGAGAGTGGAGGGAGCTGGGACTGTGTCTCTTCTGGACCTTTATTTCTTTCTCTCTCTGTTGCTTTCCAGCTGCGTGACTTTGGGCAAATTATGTAACTTCTCTGAGACTTGATTTCCTTAGTTATGTAGCCTGGGTATAATACCATAGTGTGGTTTTTTTTTGGGGGGGGAATATGTAATGGGTCTTTGACCACACAGGAAATAAACAACACACTCTGTCTGTCTGTCTATCTATCTACCCATCCATCCGTCTATCCATCCATTCATCCATCCATCCATCCATCCACATGTTGTCTTCATCAACCTTTTATTGGAATAATTCTTAAAGAAAGTTGTGGAAAAACTGGGAGAGATAAATGTACTACTGAGGAAGTTGGTCAACTCATCACACAGCTTTTCCATTTTTACCAATTATCTCAAACATAAAGGATTGCATAGTATGCTAATATATAACTTGAGATGAGAGAACATTTTGAGTCGGTAGAGTTTTTTTTAATGACTCCATAAGGAAGATGGGCAAGGGATATGTGGATACTAACATGGGAGAAAACGAAATCTATGTTTTCTTTTCTTCTTTCAACTCTTTCTGCTAACTGGATCTTGACTAAAGAAGGGGGTTTCTCAAGTATTCGATGACCTATCTAATGAAAAAGTCTTTCTGTACTGTCCATGGCAAGTTATGACCTAGCTTTGCATTGCCACCCGGTGGGTGGCTTAAACATCGATCTCATGTGGGAGCCATTCTGTTGATGGCCAGCTGCAAGTATCAGAAAAATTTCCCTGTGCTGAACCGAAGCTTCTCCGATAGTGTATACTTTTTAGTTATCTCAGTTCTGTGCTCTATAGCCACACAGAACTAGTTCCTTCCTTAAAGAAAATCTACCATCTCATAACTTACAGCGAAAGTGCCTTTTAGGCAAGAAGACATATTTATGTTTCTGTAGGAAATAAAAATGGTACTTATCCAGATTTCTTTACCAGACACCTTAGTAAATTGTGCCTTCCAAGGGCAGACAGCTGAAACTTTTGGTGGGTGCCAGGTTGTGCTGGTGCCGCATTGAAAACCACATGCTTCACTGAAGGGGGTGATCTAATGAGTTTATTTCCCTGCCTGGGTTCCAGCGACAGGGCAATTGAGTGACTTCACTGCAATCAGTATTGCTGACTAATGCCTGTATCAACACCTACCACCGCCACCACCGGCGCTTCAGTGATTTTATGTTCAGTTTGATTTCTCCAGACAGAACTTTTCCACATCATTGGAACTAATTGAGGTAATGGAGAAATTATTCTGGTGCCAGAACACTCTTACTTTCTTTCGCCCACTTCCCCCTTTGGTATTGAAAGACAACAATATGCACAGTCTCTCCGTGTTTCTTTACAGTCAAAAGGGGAGAACTTGATTATGTCGCTGTGGCACCTAGGCCGCTTCTGCACAATTAAGACTGGAAAACAGACTCTCACCTCCATCTTTCTCTGCTTCCTAGGGCTGCACGCTCTGGCGCTGTCCCTGCGCCATGCTCATGAGCTGCTTCTCAGGGGGGATTTCAGAATCCTCTCTGTTGTTCTCCGGACTGACCACAAGAAATCTAACATTTACTAAAACAACTAGCAGATGGAAACAAACATTTTATGAGTACATATTCCACCTTAATCATATGCATTGTCTGCCAATGTTTATAGCATCTCAGAGGGAGTTTAGAGGTAAGACGGAGCTGGCCATGTATGGTTCTGATTATAGGGATTTGTATCAAAAGTGGAACAGTGCCTTTTACTGATTCCCCACTCCCTTTCTGCCCCACACTTTATGTCCCTTACTCCAGAAGATTGAATGAACCATTCCCTAAAGAGGGTGGCAGAGCGAAAGGGCTCTGGTTATGCCCCATGTCAACAGTTAGAGATTCAGTAAGTACTGGGGCTTAATTTTGGTAGACCACAGTGAACCTCTCCACGGAGAGACCCTGTCTGGTTTGGATTTAGGAAACGACTCTGCAGTGTGGGAAGGTAGGATGGCCTTTCAGCAGTCAGCAGAGCCTTCTGCATGGCATAGAAATGCTGGCTCATCCTCAGGAGTGGGAGGACAAATAAAGATTAATGGGAAACGTGCATGTTCATTTGAAGTTGGAGGAAAAAAAATTAATAAAATCTAAATAGTGATGGCCTTAATAATAAAAGCTTGCGGCCGGGCACAGTGGCTCATGCCTATAATCCCAGCACTTTGGGAGGCCGAGGTGGCTGGATCATGAGGTCAAGAGATTGAGACCATCCTGGTCAATATGGTGAAACCCGTCTCTACTAACAATACAAATAATTAGCTGGGCATGGTGGTGCATGCCTGTAGTCCCAGCTACTCAGGAGGCTGAGGCAGGAGAATTGCCTGAACCCAGGAGATGGAGGTTGCAGTGAGCTGAGATCGCGCCATTGCACTCCAGCCTGGGTAACAATAGCGAAACTCCAACTCAAAAAAAAAAAAAAAAAAAAAAACCACTTCAGCTTGGATGTTATACTATATCCCTTTCTCTGCATTTTCCTTATCTTTCCAGTTGTTCTTTGTTCGTTTGAGATGGATGGCAGAAATGATGCAATTTGAGCAACGGATTACAAATCCATCTGAGTTACTACTGGTTAGCAGCTTTGGCTCGTGTTGGGAAGTAGTGGCTATTAGAGCACAGCGCTCAGATGGGTGTTTTGCATTACCCAAGGATTTTATTTCTCCACATCACCTCTGACCCCTTTTGCAAAGTTAATTGAGAGTTGGCCTTTTTCAAATTGACTGCAGGAAATTGACCTTTGTGTTCACGCTATGTTAGGAAAGACCTGGATGAAGAGCAAATCAGGAGGCAAAATGGGAATGATCTGGCCCCTACAGTCATGCTTATTTCACTATGTGAAATAATCACAGCATTCTTGGTGCAATTACATAGGCGATGCTGCCTTTAGAATTGTTTCCCTACAGAATCAAACCATAAATCAGAAAATCCCATTTTAATTTGTAACATAGCCTGGTGGTTAAAAAAATTAACAATCTGAAGGTACTTTTTAAATTAATATCTAATCTGTTTATCCTGCTTTCACTGTAGCCTGATTCCTCATTCTTAATTATTGGTGGAGATGGCAGCTTGGGGCTACTTATATAAAAATCCTATCCTTGTCTGATGGCAAGCATGTTTGTTACATTGAGTGGACGGAAGGGGAATTAGAAAAAGTATGCTCATTTTGATCTCAGCAATCCTGGGTTCAAAACTAGGCTCTGCCACTTATTCCCTGAGTTACTTTAGAAAAAATATGGAAAACCTTGAATCTTAATGCTTCATCTGAAAAATGAGAAGATTTGCAAGAAATGAGATTGTGTGAGTTTTCAATGAGTATTTTTAAGAGCTTAGCACATAGATGCTTAATACCTCCAGTTGCTTATTATACATTATGTTCCTTGTGTGTGCACTAGGGATCCAATGGCAAAGAAAATAAAGGGTCTTGTCCTCATGAAGGTTACACTCTTTAGGGGGCTCATAGTGTTTTGACTCTTTCTGGGGACAATGAAGAATCTCGGTTAAACCAGCATTGTTTGAAATGCAATAGGAAATGAATTGCTATTTTTAACTAGAAAGCCATGCTGTGAAATGGCTTCTTAAGACCCTCAGCTGGACTAAATAATTCTGGGTCAGAATCTAGATTTCTGGTCTGGTGATGAGGGCAGATGGAACTTGCAGACAGGGTGTCTGATTCACTGCTCTATCCCAGACATGCAGCCTACCTCTATCTCAGCCTTTATTTTCATTTTGTTTTGTTGTTTTGCCTGTAAAATTCATACAATAATACTTTTTTTTAAAATCCATAGGTTTATGAATATAAAATGAGAAAACGTGTGAAGGCCACATACAATAAAATATATTCTTAGGTTCATTTTAATTTTATTAGTGAACTAAGGTACGGACACCTTACACTCCAGGAACTTAATTATATTGATGAACTACTCAAAAACAAAATAACAGTAGACAGTCCTGAAGGAGTCTGCACATTTAAATATAACACAAATTAGTTCTTGAGGGGAGACGGAATGAAAACCAGGCATAACTTCAAAAGCACTTGCAGGAGGGAAGAGAAGGAAAAAGAATCTGCCTATGGTTAGTAAAGCCTATGGTCTATTACTCACTGCTTAATGGAAGCAAAAGAAACTCTGGAGACACAGGATTGAGCTTAGACATGGGTTTAAATCTTGTCTCTTCCACTGTCTACAGCTAGTGCTCGACTTATGACCATGATTGTTTCCGACAGACCAGTCGTAACACGATTTGGTCGTAAGTTGAGTAGGCTATATGTAAAGTACTGTGAAATGTTATAAAAATCTTAAAGTCATATTTTATCATAATTTTCTTTCATTATTGTTATATATCATAATTTTCTTTGTTCATTTTATGCCATTTGTATCATCTCTACACCATTTTGTTTCTTATTTTTATATTCGTCAGGTTTAAGTAAAACACTGCATTACCGGTACAACTGGTTTAATATTTGCAAAACATGCAAAATTACGAAATCCAGCTGCATACAAAAATACAAAATACAGGTGTAAAAAATACCATAGGAAACATTTTCCCAATTGTAAAACATATCAAAATATATAAACATGTACAAAACACAAATTGCCGTAATGAGTCTGGGATAACAGTTGAAATGGTGCACATGGAGATGGTAGTGCTGCCAGAAGCTGGTCTGCACTGTCCTACGCCCAGCTGGGTAAGGTTTGCGCTGCCAGATGCGGAGCAGTTGTAGCTGCTAGCGATTGTGGTCGTAAAGTCGAATGGTCGTAAGTTGCACAGGTCGTAAGTCGATCAACACCTGTATTGTATCCAGTTAGCTACTGCCATGTAACAAACTACCCCAACCCAAATGGGTTAAAACAATATTTATGGGTCTGTTGATAGTCCTGGTTTGGGCCAGTTCAACTGATTCTGGTTGGGCTTGCTCAGGGGTCAGTTCTCAGCCAGGGTCAGGCTGGTCTAGGTTGGTCTCACTCCCATGGCTGATATCTAATGATTGGCTGGCTGTGGTCTGAGTGATGAACATGGCTGAGCCACTTGGTCTCATCGTGCTGACTTTGTCAACTTGTTAGCAGAAGGGCTGCAAAGAGAAATAGAGGTGTACAGAGGATCTCAAATCCCAAGCTCTGAGCTGTCATTTTCTTTGGTCACATTCTCTTGGCCAAAGAAAGAGATGGGGAAACAGGCTCAACTTTCTGGTGGATTTTTTAAAAGATCAACATCGGCACATTAAAACATTAAAGAGTTTATTTGAGCAGACAGTAATTCATGAATTGGGCAGCTCTAGACATCAAGCAGGTCAGGGCCGTGCCAAAGGGGTATGAGGGGAAGATTTTAGAGGGTGAATGTGGAAGTGAGGTGAAGAAAATATTTGATTGGTTAAAGTGAAGCAGTAGGCTTATTTGGATCATTCTAGTGGAAAGTCCCTAGTTAAAGGTTAGTTAACAATTTGTGCTTGGTTAAACTTAATTTCATTTTACCATTTATGCTGAGTTGGGTGTCACTTTGCTAACATAGGAACCCAGGGTGCCAGAGTCTCCCAATTAATTATTTCAACAGGAGCTGCAAAGTCACATTGTAAAGGGTGTAGAAATAGGGAGGAGTGGAGAATTGGGTTGCTTTTTAATCTACTACACTTGTCTGTGTGGTTAGGTAAATTCCTTAATTTCTTTGTGGATAAAGTATCTCATATGACTGTTATGAGCATTAGGGACAAATGTAAAACCAGAATAATCTTTAAAACCCATAGGTAAATACTAAAATAGTAGCCATTATTATATTTTTCTTTATTAGTAGTTATACAAAACTTACATGTTCAGTAATACACATCATTACAGATTTTTAAAATTATTATTTTGAGACAGAGTCTCACTCTGTTGCCCAGAACAATATGCAGTGGCACAATCTCAGCTCACTGCAACCTCTGCCCCTCAGGTCCAAGTGATTCTCCTGCCTCAGCCTCCCAAGTAGCTGGAATTACAGGCACAAGCCACCATGCCCAGCTAATTTTTGTATTTTTAGTAGAGTTGGGGTTTCACCATGTTGCCCAGGCTGGTCTTAAACTCCTTCCCTTTGGTGATCCACCCACCTTGGCCTCTCAAAGTGCTGGGATTACAGACATGAGCCACCACACCTGGCCTACAGAATTACTAAAAATACACATAAGTAAGCAGAATAAGAAAGAAAAAATAAAAATTACAGAAATCTCACTCTTCGTATCTAAGCACTGTAAATGTGGGTAACTTAGATTTTTCTCATTATTAGCTATTATTATTCTTACTGTCTGGACTATATTGGTCTTGCTTCAGGTGATACTGGTAGGTTAGGTTAGTAGAACACTAGTAAGTTAGCTTTCCCTATTACATATAGGTGACTATAAAGTCTAAAATTGTATCATTTATCTACCCACCTACTCCTGTCCTAAGCCTTATCTACCCACTCACCTGTCTACTACAAGTTTCTTTTATGTATTCATTTTTTAGTTTATTTGCCTGTTTGTTAATAGACCAACTTTACCTATAACTTAGGTATATCCAACTCCTACATTTGAATCACTTTTCCATCTTATGCATCCTATTGGTGGTGCCAGAGTAAACAATTCTGTTACTCAGATCTTTTAGGCACTTCTAGAGAAAAGTAGATTCCTTCATGCGAAGTGTAAGCCCCCTCATTATCTTTTCCACCTGCTTTTTTCTAGTCTCACTCTCTCCCATTCTTTGACTCTACACTTTATGCTCTTTTCATCCCAAACAGTGAAGACCTTGTCAAACACCCTGTGATCTGTGCACATCCTGTATCTGTACCTGGAAGCTGCTTCCCAGCTGTGTATCTTCACAGCCAGTTCTCTTCTCCTGCATTATGGTTTAACTGGACTATTACCTTGTCTGTTATGCATCACCCTCCATGGAGAGAGCCACACGCCCTTCTCTGGCACACATGCAAATCTATTCTAGCACTGCTCACTAGGTCTTATTGGGTTATATGTGTATTTCTATTACTAGACCCTGTGTTTACGGGACAGAGTCAAAGTTATTCAGTCACTAAACAAGCATATGCCAAGTCTCACTTGTATAGGGGTGGGACATTTGAAATTTAAAAGAAAATGAATGAGTGATTGAATCATCTACAAACTCTCCTCTTCAGCATCCCAGAGCCACTCATCAGCAGCACAGATAGTAAGGGTTAAAATGACTGAGGCCACAAGATGGAAGGAAGCTGGCTGTCCCATGTGGACATAATGATGCCTTCTCCTTCTGATACTTTACTACCTCTTGGAGAGAACATGCATTGAGAAGCTCAGCCTTGGTCTCAGCAAGGTTCACCAGATCAATAATCAGATCTAAGCAATGGAAAATATTCAGAGAAGCCATCTCGTTTATGGTGTTGCAGTTGGCTCATGTCATAGCTAATTCATTCTCCCTTGAAACAGGCATAATTACCCTAGATGCAAATTGTGAGTGAATACAGAGGGGAATCTTAGTAAATAAATGTAAATTAGAATAGTCACTTCTTTTAAAATAATATTTAAGAAATAATGTTTAATGCTGGCAAGGGTATGATGAAATCAATTATTTCAGAGTGTAAAGCTGTGCACTTTGACAGTAGATACTGTATTTTTAAATGTTCTGTAACTTAGCAATCCACATCTAGAAGCCTGTACTAAAGAATCTATAAGAGATGCAAACAGCAGTGTATGTGCAAATTGCTCACTTGTGTGAGATTGTACAATGGATTTTTGTTTGCTCTGAGTCACAACTGAATAGTAACAGAAAATCCTGGATAGCCTCAAACCTCTCTTCAATTGAGACTTTTTCCATGATCGCTGGTTCTGCCAATACTTGCCTGACTTCCCAGGTTTTTCTCCTCTTTTGGATACCACTATATTTCCCACTATATTTGGAGGAGTTGCCTTCTGGTCAGAATCAATTTTCACTCTGGTTTCCATTGTGTTTGTGTGTGTGTGAGAGAGAGAGAGAGAGATAGAGTCTCACTCTGCTGCCCAGGCTGGAGTACAGTGGCACAATCTCAGCTCACTGCAAACTCCACTTCCTGGGTTCAAGAGATTCTCATGCTTCAGCCTCCTGAGTAGCTGGGATTACAGGTGTGTACCACCACATCCAGCTAATTTTTGTATTTTTAGTAGAGATGGGGTTTTGCTATGTTGGCCAGGCTGGTCTCGAACTCCTGGCCTCAAGTGATCCACCTGCCTTTGCCTTCCAAAGTGCTGGGATTACAGGCATGAGCCACTGTGCCCAGACTAGCTCCCATTTTCTAAATAATGTACCTTACTTCTTCCTGTGCCTCATTTGAAACCCTGAGGCTGAATCAAGTCTGAGAAAGGGACTGGAGGATCCACAGGGTGAGTGAAAGGGGAGAAAGCATATGAGTTTTTGGCATGCCACCTCCTCTCTGGGGTTGGGGGGGCGCATCCTGGCCATGCTGAACACACAGATCAAGCCTTCCTGGGAGAACTTCCACTTCTCTGAACTGAGATAAATGAAGGAAGATAGAATAAATGGCTGACATACCATGGTGGCTTCTTGGGCTAGCTGGTGGGATGTTCCTTTGTAGCTCAATTACATACATTAAATTAATGACAATTAGAGTGTTCAATATATTGCCCAGGATACTCTGTGATCTCCAATTCTGTCTCTTAGACAATTAGTCGCCATTGTTTACCTTGGTTGAGCTGGATGCAATGTGGCCAACTGAAGACAGTGTGGAATTTGGTGCCAAGTAGATCTGAATGGAATGTTAATTCTGCCGCTTAGTAGCCATGTGGCTCTCAGCATTCTGTATAATGGGATTAAAAATATCTATTTTCTGTGCTATTTCTGCTTTTTCAAGCCAGGGCAGACCAGCCGTGCACAAAGTTCCATGAGTAGGCTTCAGAGGGCTCAAGTAGAGGATATGCTGAGTTTCATAACACCTCTCCTGAAGGAGTGAGACCTTCTTGGGACTCATCTCACCTTTCTGATTCTTATCCTAGCTTCATATTTCCAAAGCCTGGTGTTGGCTTCCAAGAAGTTCATAGGCACTGACCTTGCAGAGGTGGAGCCGCTAGGGAACTTTCCTTAAAGCTGGTGATGGTACTGCTTTTACTTTGATGGTATGTCATAGATGGCTACAAATATAACAGTCTTCTAATCTGTGCTTTGGGCCACATTTTCTTCTTTCGTTGTTTTTACATAGACGGGATAGAGGACTAATGATGAATGCCTGGATGTTTAGATTCTTCCTTCCTTTCCTGCAGACTTTTAAGATTTCTGTTTCCATAGGCACTCCCTGACTCCCCTGCTATTGTGAGAAAGTGCCTGCCTTCTGGTGTTTCTTAGAGAGGAAACTTCCATCTAGCTACCATTTCTCTCTCCCCAACACCTATCAAGTAAGTCTGAGCTGGTGAAATGAGGGGAATGGAGAAGAATGAATCAAATCATGCACCTTACCAATATTTTAAAGATTCTGTGAGATAAAATGTATCAAGAACTGGAGAAATGGTAGATGTGGTCTAAGTTATTTTTTCTTTTTGTTTTTGAGAGTCTCACTCTGTCGCCAGGCTGGAGGGCAGTGGTGTAATCCTGGCTCATGGCAACAACCACCTCCTGGGTTCAAACAATTCTCATGCCTCAGCCTGCCAAGTAGCCGGGACTACAGGTGCATGCCACCATGCCCAGATAAATTTTGTATTTTTAGTAGAAACAAAGCTTTCATACCCTCTATTCTCAACTCAGGTGGTAATCAAAGAACCACATTTCATGAAGGGAATAAATAATGATAAAAGGTTGAATGATGTTAAAAATCTTTTTAACAGTGCTTTAATTTTTCTTAGTAACTTTTGCTGGTGTTTATAAGGCATTGGGATTAGGTCTGATCTGTAGGCAGATTGCTTCTTTATTTTGTTCTTGAGTCACTTTGTAGTCAATGAAATGCTGTGAGGAGGGTAAAACAAGGGATGGCTCTTAGCAAATACATTTTCCCATTTGGAGACATTATCAAGAGTGGGCATTTGAAAGAGTGAATCGGCACTATCATCTTCTCCTTGAAGGTATTCTGTTATGACCAGGTACTAGAGATCAAATAATAAAATTTGTCAAGGGGAATATTCTGGAAGAGGTATCAGAGTCCTTTTTCCAGTCTGTTTAGTTTGTTTGTGGTTGTTTTTCTGTAATTGATATGGTTTGGCTATGTCCCCACCCAAATCCCATCTTGAATTGTAGCTCCCATACTTCCCATGTGTTGTGGGAGGAACCTGGTGGGAGATAATTGAATCATGACATGGTGGTTTCCCCCATGCTATTCTCATGGTAGCAAATAAGTCTCACAAGATCTGATGAAACCTCTTTCACTTTGTTCTCATTCTCTCTTGCCTGCCCTAAGTAAGATGTGCCCTTTGCCTTCCTCTGTGATTATGAGGCCTCCCAGGCTGTGTGGGACTGTGAGTCCATTTAACTTCTTTTCTTTATAAATTACCCTGTCTCAGATATGTCTTTATCAGCAGTGTGAAAATGGATTAATACAGTAATTAATTCCGTGATCTCAGACAAATTTTCATATTTTTGATTCCCATGTGAGTTCATTCTCCATCTTGTGGCCAGAGATAATCATCTTAACACACACAAATCTGATTATGCTGTTTTCCTGTTTAAAAGTTTCTTGTGTCTCTGCTCTGGTCCAAGTCCCTTGTCCCATTGTGCAAGACGTATATACTCTTGTCTCTGAATCACTCTTCCTCTATCTTCCCACCACATATGCTTTCCTAAAGACGGGCTGAGTTATCTGTGGTTACCCCAAATCATCAGGCCATTGTCACTGCTGAAAATACCAAGGCCAGTTTCTACTTATATCCAAACATACCTCAAATGTCTCCTATTGGGACTTACCTCAACCCTTATCCGCTCTTACCAAATCCCTGCACCCCACCCCCCTTCTTGAGTTAGGTGTTCTACTTCTTTATAGACCTCATAGAATACACAGCATACTCTCCTAGAGCCCATCAGTCATGCCATCTTGCCCCAAGGACTTTGATTCCTTGGTCAGGATGAACATTTTGAGATACCTAGAGGTCTAATCCAGTTACATTTTTCATTCATAGTATATTCTCTATATTTCCAATTCATTATGATGTCAGATGTTATCCAGATTCTTCAAGGCTTCTTTGTCATGAGGCAAGTATCCATAACCACCTGGGTGATGTCAGATTTATGGGCTGGTGTACAAGGACCTCATTTAAAGATCAAGGTAGGGAGGGAAACAGCAACAGGGCTCTCTACCTGCACCTGAGATCTTGTAGGCATGATTTTAGGAAGCATAGTGGGCTAAGTGAAGGTTCATCTTCCATTATTATTTCATTGTCAGTAGAATTTATAAGGAAACAGTGCCATCTAATCACAAACCCTTTGCATCTTTTTCAGATAACCAGTTAGTAAGTTGTGATTCCTTATATGGTCCTCCCCCTAGCCCAGATGTTGGCATTGCCTATAGGTCAAACAGACCTATTGCTTCTTTTTGTACAGTTTGTGCTGTAAGAATGATTTTTACATTTTAAAATAGTTGAACAAAAGTCAAATGAACAGTGGTATCTTTAAACATGAAAATTACATGAAATTCACATTTTAGTATCTGTAAACAAAGTTTTATTGGAACTTAGCCACGTCTGCTGCCTGTGTGTTTTGTGTATCAACTATGGCTGCTTTTGCACCATAATGGCAGAATTAAGCTGACGTGACAGAGATCTTTGGTCTGCAGAGCCAATAGCGGTTACCCTCTGGACCTTTAGCAAAGACATTTACCAACTTTGGCTCTAGATAGTACATTCCTTGAGGTCAGCTTTGTGTTGTGATTAGCTCGATGTTCCCAGAATATGGTACATGCTTGGCTCATAGTAGATAATCAGCACACACTGGATGAACACATGAAGAAATGAATACATGGATGAGAGGTGGTTGAACTATTTTGTATTTTAATATCTATTCCAATGCAAGTATTCTACAAGTCTAAAGCACACACCAGATGTCACTAGTATCTCGTCGTTTTTTTCTTGTGGTTTTATATTTATAGTCTGATCATTATGAGCATTATTTTGAAAAGGGAGAGTTAGAAAATAAATCATAATTGGCACCTCTTTAATAATGTCTTTTTTTCTATTTGTTTTTTTTTAACATGTATATTTCTCTTCCTTTGATAGGCTGTGATCATTCAGTTTTAATATATTAGCAAACGAAAGAAGCTAAGCTATTCAAGATGGTAGGAAATGGGGAGCGAGCAAGCAGGCAATGGAAGCTGGGGATGGAGTAGCAGATATTTTCAGAATCTATCACTGTTTTAATAGTGCTACTGTTACCACCTCAGAAAGGCCCACATTTGGGACCATTTACAGCTAATGGACATGTGTCGAGAGGTGTACGTAGGATGAAACGTCATGCAAAAGTGAAAGCTAAATGTTTGATTTTACCCGACCAGAATGTGGACCAAAAGGGAGAATCCATGCCAGTTACTTTAAGTGCTTACACTCATAGCTAACAGGTGTCCTGGGCTCGTTGTGGATGTTTCTACGTATACTGAAATGTTCCCTTTGAAAAAGAATTTGGCAAGAACATGAAGTCAAGATAATATTTTAAATCACTCAGGTTCTATAGGGCCCCAGCCTTAGCCAAGAAGAAAGCCATAATTATTTCAGCTTAGGTATTTAGACAGCCTTCCTCCAAATCTGTCTTATGATTTGTATCTGTCTGGTTCTTACAAGTAAATTATCATGTCTCTAGCAAGTGCTTGAAAACTAAGAATTCCTTATTTTAGCTGCTGCTTTCTGGGGAAACTATTTCTCTAGACATGCCTGTGACTTGAACACTTTTGATGAGACCATCCCCACCCCCAAAGAAGAGAGAGACAGACATTTCTTCGATTTTCTTCCCCTTATACCCTGCACCAATAGTAATGGAAGCTGACTGTCTTTTTGGTGCATATTTTGGGTGCTATTCTTAGAGCTTTTCATGTACTGATCCATTTACATAGTTATCCTCTAAACAACTCATTATATAGATACAGAAACTGAAGCAGAGGTAATTTAGTCCCCTATCCATTTAACAGATTTCTGCATTGCATACCTGTGATCTTACTGTTCTCTCAGCACTTGAGATATCTTTGTGAACAAACACGTAGTACCTGCTCACCTCATGGAGTATAAATTCTTGTGCCACATACTACAAAGCTGGTTGAGTGGCAGAGATAGGATTTGAACCAGGATTTCTGGCACCAAAGTAGGCATTTGAGACCATAGCAAGGTAATACCACTCAAAGTGAATGTACATCTGCCCACTGACTCTGTGTCATGGTATAGCACAGTCTCTTGTTTGTTTCAGCTGCCAGGGAGTGTAAACTCTGCAAGTATCCACTTAGAAGTTTTTGTTGAAGTTTGAAGGGAAAAGGTGTTGAAATTATTGAGTAAAATGAGGCTTTTGCTTTTAAGATTTCATTTGTTGGTGAATAATTCATTCTGGCAGTTAATAGTGGTATATAATCTTCATGGAAAAGACTTTAACATCATTGGATTATAAACAAAAGGTCAACCCCCAAATTGTATTCTTTTTTTGAGATGAAGTCTCACTGTTGTCCCAGGGGCTGGAGTGCAATGGCCCAACCTCGGCTCACTGCAACCTCCACCTCCTGGGTTCCAGCAGTTCTCCTGCCTGAGCCCCCCGAGTAGCTAAGATTACAGGCGCCCACCACCATGCTTGGCTAATTTTTGTATTTTTTTTAGTAGAGACAGGATTTCACCATGTTGGCCAGGCTGGTCTCGAACTCCTGACCTCAGGTGATCCACCCACTTCAGCCTCACAAAGTGCTGGGATTACAGGCATGAGCCACCGCACCTGGCCTTTTTTTCCCCCCATGGACAGTGTCTGCTCTGTCACCCAGCCTGGAGTACAGTGGCACGATCTTGGCTCACTGCAACTTCTACCTCCTGGGCTCAAGCCATCCTCCCAAGTAGCTGAGACTATAGGTGCATACTACCACACTGGCTAATTTTTGTATTTGTAGTAGGGCCAAGGTTTCACCATGTTGCCCAGACTGGTCTCGAACTCCTGAACTCAAGCAATCTAGTCTCCTCAACCTCCCGAAGTGCTGGGATTATAGGCTTGAGCCACCATGCCTGACCTCAAGGTTATGTTCTAACAGCAAGTAACTTTTAGGGATTTATCGAGTCTTATTCACATCCAAGGAGATGCTTTGGGGATACTTCGTAGAGTAGGTCTGCCTGAATTTATCTGATTTGCCCCTAACTAGCAGTACATCCATTAATAAGACAATAAAATGATCTGAGCTCGAGTCTTCATCCATTATTTGGTCAACTGGCATACATTTACTGAGGGACTACTATGAAATATTCTTAATATACTTTAAAATATTTCAGCATAGGATTTTCTATTCTATGTGTGTTAGCTGAATTTATATCATTTGTCTCATCATAATTTTATTATATATTTTTTTATTTATTTTTGAGACGGTCATTCTGTCGCCCAGGCTGGAGTGTAGTGGTGTGATCTTGGCTCACTCACTGCAACCTCCACCTCTGGATTCAAGCCATTTTCCTGCCTCAGCCTCCTGAGTAGTTGGGATTACAGGCATGCACCACCACGCTGGGCTAACTTTTGTATTTTTAGTAGAGATGGGGTTTCACCATTTTAGCCAGGCTAACTTCTTTTGAAGTATCAAACCCCTGACCTCAAAAGATCCGCCTGCCTTGGCCTCCAACAGCGTTGGGATTATAGGAGTGAGCCACCACATCTGGTTCCATGATCGTTTTAATCAGAGGTCCACACCCAAGGGATGGTTGGCTGGGAATATATCTGAAAAAACAAATTCCAGATGTGTATGCTGTACGCATGTCTGTCATACAACTCTGTGCTCAACATCAGACTTTTACTGATTACCAGTTTGTAAATTAGTAGTTTGTTAATCAGCGTAAGAGATATTAAGAAGGGATGTTGATGTAGACTTAGAGCACTTGAGAGATGGGAAAGGGTTAAAACATTTTAAAGCCCCGGCTACCTCTGGGGGTAGAGGGTGTAAGAATCCAGCTCAGGCCTTCATATGGGCATTGAGAACCTAGGGGGAATATCTAAAAGGCCTGTGTCCAGTCATCTGCTTTGAGTGGGGTGTCCAGACCTTGGCACCGTGGACATTTGGGGCCATTTGTGAAGATATTTAGTAACATCCTTGCTGTCTACTCACCAGTTACGTTAGCACCCTCGTTCCTTTCTTTCTGGGTTTTGTCAACCAAATGTGTCTCCAGACATTGCCAAATTTCCTCTGGGGGGCAAAATTGTCCAGTTGAGAACAAGTAGTTTAGAGAATTTCTGGTTAATGGGGGCCAACTATAAGGAAAACTGAGTTCTAGCCATGGGCTATTATAATGTCAACCTTGAGTAGAGTTTCATAGAAGGTGGTGGCCAGATCCCTCAAAGGACAGGGCCTGGAGGCTTCCTGGAGCTCCCAGCACAATTTCTATAAGCTTTTGTGTGTGTGTGTGTACCTACTTGCTACTAAACGTTTACATTAATATCTCTGTGTGAGGCAGATTTGATCTGACACTTGGCTTCATTATAACTGGTCATGAGTCTGTGGGGTAGGTCATTAAACCTCTCCCACCTTGAGCTTCTTGTTGGCTACCATTATCTACCACAAAGAACCTAAGAATAATGACCAAATTGCATCTGGCCAGTTCTCAACAGGGGTGGACAGTGACAAATGACGGACTTGGTTGGTATGGGGAGCCTCTTAAAGCTCTAACACAAAATTCTACGTACCTGCTGGCAGAGAAGCAGGGCAAGGAGACCCACAAAAGCGATGGAAACCCTCCCTTTCCCACCCCGACCCCCAACCTAACTGCGATATAATTTCATTGTTGAACACCCTGAGCTGTCTTGCAGTGATTCTTCCTGTTTGAGCCACTTTTTACTAAGATCTGTTGGAAGAAATAGTCCAATAGCAGCACTTTTTTTTTTTTTTTTTTTAGTTAAAAGTCCTTTGGCTGCATCTCATCATTGAGTCTCAAGAAGGCTGAGAATTTGTTTATCTCCCTAGAGTTTTTTAGGCAGAGATGTGGAGTTTGGGTCCACAGATTCCTGTGAATCTAAACACAAACTCATCATAAAATAAAATGTCCGAAGAATTTAAGAAAGATCAAAAGGTCATCTGACCTGGACAGATGACTGTCGGCAGTTTTGAAAAGCCTCAGAGACTTTACACAGACCCCAAAAGTAAATTTGAATTGCTCAGGACTTCTTTAGCATCCCCACGTGCCTTGAAAACATCCAGGAGAGGTGCTTCTGTGGCTGAATAGCTTGGTCGGGCAGTAGGGTTCCAGCTGTCAGAGCAGAGAGTGCCCCTAGCCCACTGCCTCTTTGCAAACCATTCCCCTTTGCGGCAGCTCCACCAGGCGGCTCTCAGTCCCAGGAGGAAGGAAGAGCGTTACTGTCCCTTTGCTGTTCTGTTGATGGGAAAGTTAAGGATTTAATTGTGTCTATGTGGGATACATAATGAATGAGTCTGAATAATTCAAGACAGGATGTTAGTGAAGAGGATGGAGCCAACACCTGGACCGCACAAAGATTTCTTTGGCTGCTTCAGGGGGAGCGGGGGTGTGCAGTCTTCATTTTACCCGATTGCGTTCCCCGCTGCGAACAGTCTACAGGGACAGTCTCTTTCTCTTTTGAGAGGACAACTATGGCTGTTTGGATGTGTGTGTGTGTGTGTGTGTGTGTGTGTGTGTGTGTGTGCGTGTGTGTGTGTGACTGCATGTGTGCACATATGCATGCATATGTTTGTGTGTTCATGTATGTGTGCCTGTACATATAGGTGTGTGTGCACATGCCTATGTGTATGTGTGCCTGTGTGTGTGTCTGTGTCCTTGCCAAGAAAAAAAGTCAGATGACTAATCTGGCACCTTTAAAAAGATGCTGGTCTTTATCCCTTTACTCAACCTCAGACTTGGCCCTGAGAAAAGTATCAAGCAAGTGGAATTCCTTTCTAAGGTTTTATAATAATGATAATAAAATGGACCCCTACCAAGTTCAAAGAGGCTTTTCATCTGGATACTGTGACTGGGATCTTTGCTGAGGGGAGAGTGGGAATCTGCTGAAATCCCACTGCTTTGGAAGAAGACAGGAACAGCAAGACCAAACTCCTGGCTCACCTGAAATAACCCCAGAACTGATATTATTTGGTGACAGTGTCCTGGCTTTTTGTGATTTAGGTGTTACATTTTAAGTAAGGGGCTGTATGTAGATTTTATAGCTTCTGAGAGTTCCATTGTTTTGTTTTTCTTCCGTTAAATCTGGAAATAACAAGATGAAGAACTGAAGTCAGTTCTGCAGACAATTAACAAAATTTTTATAGGAACATCTTGAGAGATGTTGAAGTGTTTATTTCAACAGCCCAAAGAAGACATGACCACAACATGGACCTAGACGCAATCTGTCTTCACAAATCCATTTCCCCCACATATATTCTACTCAACCTTCCGATTTTTAGACAAAGATTTTTACCAGCTTTTTTTTTTTTTTCTTGCCTCATGAAAGCCCTGGATACTGGAGGAAAGACGGTATCATATTTTCAGTTATGATCAACTCACCTAATTTGACAGAAGTGGTAAGAAGGAAGCTGACGTGTGTGCTGATTGCAATTTCAAGAATAAACTCCAACTACTAAACCACTTAACAAAATTATTTGCCTTTAGGAAATGCTGTGTCCAGGTGAGGTGCTAGTGGCAGTAACACTGACTGCACTGTAACAAATATTTAATGGAATTTACAAGTAATGTTGAGCTAAGGATACTCCCAATGTGTCAGGATTCACAGCAAAGTATACAAAGGAAAGACTACGAGTGGGAAGTGACTTGTTAGAAAGCGAGCAGAGATGTGTCCAGAGCCTCTTCCACCTGCTTATGTGAAACCTTTAAAAGATCCTTTCAAACCTCTCCAGTGGCTCTGTCCGAGCAGAAAGAAGTGAAAGAATAAGGCAGAGTAGGAAAAGGAGTTCTTCATGCTTTGGAACGTGGAGAACGTTCTCCTAACTGTTACTCAGCTGTGCGCTGCTAAGGCGATTTGAGATGAGATGCATTAGAATCCGTGCGTGGTGTCTTTTGTGGTTCCAGACAACAGCCTGCTTCTTTTTTAAAAAAAAAATCTTCCAGAATCATTAAGAACATTAATTTTAAAACTCTAGAAGGAATATGGACATCTTATGCTTTTAGAGAATGAACACACAACACATTTTCTGGTGTATCAGAGCTGACAGCCCCTATCAATTAGGAAAGTATGGCCCCATTCAATGAGTTATGAAGTGATAGCCCAAGGAGGACTTTCGGGATCATTGAGCTCCCTTATCCCCTTGGACAGATGAGCAAATTGAGACTTAAGCAGGAGAGCAGAGGACAGTCTTGTCCTGGTCACTTACTGAATTTGTGGCAGAGTCAAACAACATTCACCCCAGATTCTCAGTTGGTATTTCCTTATACTGTTTTCATTTTGACTATTAGCTTGTCAACTTAAATGATTCAATTAATTTAGCTTTAAACAGGATCTTGTACTTAAAAAAAAAGTAGAAAAGAAAAAAAATACAAAATCAGACTAACTTTCCATGACTTACTTTTCCAAAATGTTTTGTATCCATGTATCACAAACAAGGCAAATATGTGAGTTGTAGCAGGACCACAGCCAAGATTCTCAAAGTGAGGATGGCGGTGGTGGTGGTGGTGGTGGTGGTGGTGGGGCGGGGTGCGTGTGTTTGGGAACCTCTCTGATAGAGAAGAATCGTTTGCAGAGTCTTTTTCAGTAAATCGTTGTTTATAAGTTCCCTCTTAAAGAGAATGAAAAATTAAGACTTCATGCAAACCACAGAACAAAAGTTGAGACTTCCAGTGAAGCAAGAAAGCAGGGACTTTTAAAAAATGAGAGTGGGGGGTGGGAGGAAGGAAAGGGATTCTTAATGGTATATTGTTTTCTGAGCTCTACCAATTAGCAAACATCTCTTATAAAAGGAAGAAAGACGGAAGGAATTTCATGCACTGAAATAGCCCCAGTCAGCTGCAAACGCTCCAGGCTTCTGCAACAAGGCTTTCATCCCCCCTCCCTAACTTTGGCCATTACATCAGTCCAAGCACATCCTGGGGCTATTGTCATGCTGATGAGACAGCCCCTGAGACTGGATTCTCCCACTGCCTGGGGAGACATTCCCACCGCAGACTGGCTCTGGGGCTCATTCAAGCTGTGCTGAATTGCCCTGGAGAATAAAAGATGCAGCCTTAATTAACCACTGCACTCAGCTCCCAATCACAGCTTGATTGTTTTGCTGGCTGCACTCCCTGCTAAAGAGGAAATGCCAGGGCTCCTGGTGCAGCCCCAGCGCTGGGAAGTAGGACTCTCCTCAGGGAGCTGGAGTTGGGTTATGTCTTGTTTTGAAAATAAAATTTCGTAGGGTATTATATCTCTGTATCACTGGTGTCCTGTTTTGCAGAAAGAAACAAACCTCAGTGTCGATTATTATTTCCCTGCCCTGCTCCTGGGAATCACCCTTACACATCTCTCACTAAGGATCTTGCTTGCATTTTATAACTCTGGCAGAGTTATCAGACAAATTCAGGCCGACCTACTCTAAGAAGAGTTCCTGAGGCATCTCCTTGGATGCAAATAAGACTTAATAAATCCCTAAAAGTTATTTGCTGTTAGAATATCACCTTGGGACCAGGCATGGTGGCTCATGCCTATAATCCCAGCACTTTGGGAGGCTGAGGAGATCAGATTGCTTGAGTTCAGGAGTTTGAGACCAGTCTGGGAAACATGGCGAAAACTCGGCTCTACCAAAAACACAAAAATTAGCCAGTGTGGTAGCATGCACGTGTAGTCTACTTGGGAGGATGGCTTGAGCTCAGGAGGCAGAAGTTGCAGTGAGCCAAGATCATGCCACTAAGCTGGGTGACAGAGCAGACACTGTCTCAAAAAAAAAAAAAAAAAAAAGAAAGAAAGAAAAAAAACAGAACAACACAGCAAAAGGCGGGGTGCAGTGGTTCACACCTATAATCCCAGCACATTAGGAGGCCAAGGTGGGTGGATCACCTGAGGTCAGGAGTTTGAGACCAGCCTGGCCAACATGGTAGAACCCCATCTCTACTAAAAAAATACAAAAAATAGCTGGGTGTGGTGGCAGTTGCCTGTAATCTCAGCACTGTATTTCATTTTAATACTGGAGAAATGAAAAGACCTTGATCAACACTGGGGAATCCATACTGGAAAAAAGCAAAGACCATGCTTTTAAACAATATATATTAATACATATATGCATATACATTTTTCTAATATATAATTTATACATATATGTTTAGGGACTTGGGGCTTGATCTCTTTCCTGTTACTTTCTTTGCAACCCCTTCATCAAGAGGTTGGGTAGGAAATCAGTAATGGTTACCTCTTTTTACTCTGACATTTCACCTTTGATCCTCCCTAAAATCATAGCCATTGGCTTGATTTTTTACAGTTTATCTATTTCCCCTCTAATTACCATAGGAAAAAAGGGTGTTCTTAATGGTGTATCAGAAAAATTGAGTACAGAAGTTTTAAAGATGCTGGAGTTGGTGGAGCTTATAGTCTCTTGAGTTCTGAATGCTGATGACTGCCCAGACAGTCAACAGGCCTCCCCATTCTCCCTGGGAGCCCAGGAAGAGTGTTGCTAGCTTAAGCAGGAGGGCCACTGTGGGAAGAGTCAGCCAAGCTTTGAGCTGCACTTGAGATGCTACCAGGAAGGAAAGAAAGTTGGAGTTGATTTAATCCCCGCTCCACCCCACTTCGACTAATTTGACTCTTAAGTAAAATGACAGAGAGATTTTGAAGGCTGGAAATGCGATATTTTATTTTTCTGGAAATGAATTCTTATGAGCAAAATATTAACAACCAGGTGAAATTTTTAGGAGATCATGGTGTACTTTTGCCATTTACCGTCATTCTAGAGGAATCAGTTTGCAAGGCCTCAGTGTCAAGAAGGCATTTGCTCCCCTTTGCGGATTCTGGACACTATAGGATATGCTGCTGTCCAGGACATGGTCCTGTGTTCCCATTCAGCCTGCAAGACTTCCTGTAATTATGGTCGAATGGAGAAATCCTAGTACTTCCTAGTTCAGGGCTTCTTTTTAAGTAAAATAAAGCATGTAATAAATGATTTGGCATAGAATAATTTTCAGTATAATGAATCACTGTGTATTTTTAAATGATATGCAATTAGACCAAGACCTTAAAAGTCCTGGTTTCAGCTTGGCATCTGGTAGTGTTTGGCTTTGTGTTCCCACCCAAACCTCATTTTGAATTTAATTCCCACGTGCTGAAGGAGGGACTTGTAAAGCCCCACGTGTGGAGGGTCGGAGGTGATTGGATCATGATGGTGTTTTCCCCATGCCGTTCTCGTGATAGTGAGTGAATTCTCACAAGAGCTGATGGTTTCATAAGTATTTGGAAGTTCCTCCTTCATTCTTCTCCCTCCTGCCACCTTGTGAAGAAGGTGCCTGCTTCCCCTTTGGCCATGATTGTAAGTTTTCTGAGGCCTCCCCAGGCGTTTGGAACTGTAAGTCAATTAAACCTCTTTCCTTTATAAATTACCCAGTCTCAGGGAAGTAAAGCACTGTGAAAATAGACTAATACAGTATCATTCATTAACCCTTACCTGATGGAACTTGATATGTTCCTGTAGCTTGAGTAAAGTATCTCATTCCCCTCACCAAAAAAAACATCATAACCCAAATCGAAAGTTTTTTTTTTTTTTTTCTGAGCTTAATATTTTAACAAGTGTACCAGGCATTCAAATGTGTGGAATTTATATCCATATTTCTAATGACAGAGACTCACTCACCTCTCCCATTGAATAAAAAGTTAGCATGGTTTATCAAGCCATAGGATTTGAAATCACACAGCGTATCTTCTGGTTATAGCTCAGTTTCTTATGAAATGCAATTCCCTGGGCAAGCGTTATTGGGATTCTAAAATTTCTTCTCTCTAAATTGGGCATAGTATCATCTACCTTGGGGGATTGTTGTAAAAACTAAATGGGATAAAATGTGAGAAAGTATCCTTCTGAGACTGGATGGGACATCACACAGGTGATCTGTAAGCTCTAGGTTCCTTCTCTACTCTCTCCTGTTTTTTTTTTTCTCATTTTCTGGAATTTCTAAAACTCTGATTGACTTCATTTTATTCTTCACTGCATTCGTGAACAGAAGCAGAGGCAGACAAAATAATTTACAGGGCATATTTTTATTCTTTCCAGAATGTGCACCCTGTGATGCTGATGGCTTCCTGATTATTCAATCAAAAAGGGAATGATGTTTACATCCCAAATTTGATCACAGAATGTTAGGGCCACAGTGGAATTTAGGGAAATGGTCCAAGTCCTCCTTCATTTCATAACCTTGCTTAGCTATTCTGTGGCAGAGGCAAAAAAAGAAACAGGGTCTTTTGATTCTCAGCCCAGCACTTAGGCTGCTACCCCAGTTTACCTTAATATTTTCTTTCTTAAATTAGTTTCCCTGCTATTGATATTTCGCAGTTGGCTATTTCTCTGCAACAATTCAACATTGGATATGAAATGTATTGGAGTAAAACAAGTCAAGTCGATTAGAGGTAAACTTTAAAAACACGCAAACACACCAACTAAAACAGAATGTAATGTACTTAAAATAGCATTCTAACGTGATTTAAGTACCAGGCAAAATTGAGGGAAAAGATAGCTCCATTGCAGAAGCAGACATGCTGGCATGGCTAGGATAATGGCTTTGAACGGTGCTTTTTGGCCAGCAGAATTTTAAAAAGTAAAATTTGTAGGGGAGGAAAGACTGCTTTTCTCACTCCTGGCTAGCTTTATGGTCGAGACCCCGATAACAAAAGACCAATTAAGAAGAAAGAAAAAAAAGCATACAAATGTATTTGATTGGAGTCTTATGTGATATGGGAGCCCTCAGAAATGAGGGAAAGCTCAATTTATCTCAAAGAGAGAAGCAGGGAAAGCTGTGTGCTTTTATGCTACTTCATGAAGAAGCGGATAGTTGCGGAGAAATGACGGTAGGACAAAAGGGGGTGTGACTTGATGGTGTTCAGCTGAGGGGAACTTCAGCAAGGCCTGTTGATTTAGATTCTTCTTAGTGTCTCTGTGTCTTTGAGAATAAGAATGTTCTTTTCCTCTGAGTACAGGGAGGATGCTTTTGAAATGAAGGTCTCATGACCTACTTTCGAGAAAATCAGCTAGGTTTTATGGCTTGCTTCAGGGAAGAGGGGGTTGGGGAAGATAAGAGTGACATACCTGTGTCCGCTGTTGTCTGAAATACCAAGGTGCCCTATTTTGGCACGTGGTCTCCTAGACCCCATCAAATGTTGCATAGAACTCCAGTGGTCTGGAACAGAGAAAAAAAAAGCCTTCAAGTAGAGTTTCAGTTTCTCTGCCGTCCTATTATTCTACCCTCGGGTTGCAATTCTTAACTCATGAGGGGCTTCTGAAAGAATGCTGGGCTTTGTGTAGAAAGTTGTGGTGTCTTTCCAACTATGATGCAGAAGATGGATTGTAGGTCTCCTGTCACTGCCACCAAGGGGTTTATGAACATCTTTAAACAAGGCTGTGATCAATTTTGCGTTATTAAGCACGCATCAGTTTCAAATTAAGCTATTTACATAATTAATAATACTCATGTTGATAGATTAGGAAGATAGGGTAAGTATCAGTTAAGTATCAGAAAATTCAATAAAGATTCAGCAACAAGTTACTCAGTGTATTTAAAAGATGGTGGAACCGATATGGAAAGATATTTGTTAGATTTAAAACATCTGATGAAGCCATTGATTACACTCTCTGTTGACTTTCAGATAAACTCCAGGACATAAGAAAGAAATCAGAGACATTTTGATATACTATTTGAATTAACTAAATCGAAACCATAGCATAGGAATAGAGAGAGGCATCCTCCCAAATTAGAACAAGAGTTTAAGTAGTCACATAGATTCTATTTAGTTAATGAGTGACTTCTATTACAACATGGTTTCCCTGTGAACTGGCTTTAAACTGTAGTCTTCTGGGTGTGCCTGGGGCTTAGCTGAATTTAGCCCTAAACATTGATCATGGTGTAGCTCCAGCTCAGCTGTCCTGTGTAAAACCCTGTTGTTTGCAGGGGGCACCGTTTCCTCCAGAGAACCAAAAATTTGTGTCTGATGGTGGTTGGGTGGGCCACTGTTCTTTCTACTTTAAATTGCATTCCAATTTTTGACTCTTTTACTTTTTAAATTAATTAATTATTTTTCTTTATTTTTCTTAATTCCAACTGATCCTTCAAGACTCAGTTGAGCTGTCTTCTCCAGGAGAAGTCTCTGAACCTGCAGCTTGAATTAAGTATCTCTTTTCACGTAACACTCTGTACATGCTTTATACTTATGGTGTTACATTTTTGTGTGTTTTAGTCTTTGCACTTAAGATATTACAGTCCATTTGGAAAGACAATGACCTACTCATGCATATACATTAGTGCAGGGTCTAGAATGTAGTATGTGTAGTATGTGTTCAAAAATGGCTTTTTGGAACTGTTCAATTTCACAAAAAGAGCACAATTCATGCATTAGACATGCTTTCTGATACATACACATATATATCTTTGATATTCCTTTGTCAGCCAGAACATTAACAGAGTGTAATTTGGTTAACAGTTTAAACTCAAAATAGTGATTTCTTATAAACCACAAAACAACTCATTTAGAGTACCAGCTCTTTTCCCTATGGAAAATGAGCTGCTCTCTCACTGCCTTTCAATAATACTTTCAATGTGCTTCTCTTATTGCTGGGTGACTGTATAATTTACCATCTACATGGGATGTTTCCAAGAGTGACAGTTGGCACTGTGAGTCATTATATCACAACAGCAGACCTGACCTAGGACTGTCCCAGTGATCCACAATGAATGATCTTAGTGCATTGAGTTTGTGCTATAATATTGGTATTAAAGTGGCTCTTTCTTCCTAGGCTGTGAGTTTCTCAGGAGTCGGAATGACATTTTATTTATACTCAGTAGCATACTTTTCACATGCTAGAATGTGTTTCATGTGTGCTGAATGAATAAAGTTTCTCACAGCTATTATGATCACATCATTTTCTTCACCAAAGTACACACTTCATGTATCTGACTCTGCACCCTCCTTCTTTCAGCCATGCAATAAACAGATGTTATGTCAATATCTGAAGAACAACAACAACAAAAAATTGTGTCTGAGCACATGTTGAACACTCTTAAAACCCTCAAAAGCAACAGATAGAGACTACAGGATAGAACTTTTGGATCATGGTGGCCACTGTGGCTTCGGCTGAATGAAGAGACGAGCATGGTTGTACTGAGTTCCTTTTAAATTTACTTGTTCAGTCTTCTGTTGAGACAGTAGGTGATATGGTTTGGCTGTGTCCCCACCCAAATCTCATCTTGAATTGTAGCTCCCATAATCCCCACGTGTCATGGGAGGGACCCAGTGGGAGGTAATGGAATCATGGGGGCAGGTTTTTCCCATACTGTTCTCATGATAGACAATAAGACTCACAAAATCTGATGGTTTTGTAAATGACAGTTCCCTTGCACACACTCCTGCATCTACCATCATGTAAGACATGACTTTGCTCCTCCTTCGCCTTCCACCACCAATGTGAGGCCTCCCCAGCCATGTGGAACTATGAGTCCATTAAACCTCTTTTCCTTTTTAAATTCCCAGTCTCAGGTATTTCTTCCTAGCAGTATGAAAAGGGACTGATACAATAGTACATGAAGTTGTGATTGTGCACGCATCCAACTGAAGCCTTAGAATTTGGGTCCTGATGATTATAAACGTTGTGAGCTATGGTACCTTCCCTTATCTCTATCTGTTTCAGCATCTGTAAAATGGCAAAATAATACTTCCCTTCTCCTGCTTATCTTCTTCTCCTCTTCATTATTATTATGACAATAATACATTTTGATTGTCCTCAAGGGCCTAGGTTTTGTTTATCTTTGTATCATGAGCATTTGAAAGAGTAAACAGTAGGCATTCAATACATTTTTGGTGAATAAGTGAATAAATGAATGCTGTCCTCAATACTTTCATAAGAAATGCTGTAGGCAGCACCTTGGTGGTTCACTTTTCTCAGATGCGTGATGTGTGTACACATTTAGGAGCAGCTGGAAAGGTCCACTTAAGAAATAATGAGGAGGAACAGTGATTTTTCTCAGGCTCAGATATTGAAGATGCTATTGCATTTGTATTCTCCTTCACTGGTCTTCCAAGAGCCAAGTAAAGTCCGTCATAATTGTCAGAGAACAGAACAGAGTTTCCAACATCTCGCCAAATCAATCAGTGTGGTTTTAATGCTCTTTTAAAAGTTAAGATTCCTGCAGTATTTGGTTTATGGTGACTCGGACATTTTTAACCAAGGATATAAAAGGAGCAAATAAATCTACTAGGGGGGATAGCTTAGTGGTCTAAGTCTCAGGTTGGAAATGGCGAGACTCCCTAGAACTGTAAAGTTCAAATTACAGCCACATTGACTCACCCTTTCGTCTTTTTTGAGATAAATTAAGTTGCACTTGGTTTATGGTGGGAGAGTTGTTTGGATAAGTACCCTAAACACCCAGGGTTTGTTTGTTCTGTTTGGGATATTATAGAACTCTTGAGGCATTTTTTTCTTCTATTAGAAAATGGTTTGCTGAAATTCGTTTGGCCCCAAATTCTGATACTCTGTTGAAATGTTGGAAAAACAGAGAATTGGCTTCCCCCATAGTATATTAGACACTTAATAAAATAAAATGCAGATGATTAAGAGACCTCTTTCTGCTTCCCAGATGAGTGCTTGAGACTGGGTGGGGAATAGAAGTAAAGGAATGGGGTGACAAATTTTAACATGGTTCTTTAAAAGTAGGGTTTAGCAGTATGGCTAGAAAAGTAGCTCTTGGGGTTTTTTAACCAATGATGAACACTGACACTGGAAACCATTTGATTATTTATTTCCAGTGAACTTTCAGAGAAAAAGTAATAGCACTAAAACTTTTGTATCTAGGTAATGGAACCAAACAGTGAGAACAGACATGATTTTTTAATTATCGGAAATTATAATTTCTGCTATTAAAAGAGAAGCTCAAATCTATAATTAATGAGACTATTAAAAATATCCAGGTAAGGCTGGGTGCAATGGCTCATGCCTGTAATCCCAGCACTTTGGGAGGTGGGTAGATTTTGAGGTCAGGAGTTCGAGACTAGCCTGACCAACAAGGTGATAACCCGTCTCTACTAAAAATGCAAAAATTAGCCGGGCATGGTGGTGGGTGCCTGTAATCTCAGCTACTCAGGAAGCTAAGGCAGAGAATGGCTTGAGCCCGGAGGCGGAGGTTGCAGTGAGCTGAGATTGTGCCACTACACTCCAGCCTGGGAGACAGAGCAAGACTCCGTGTTAAACAAAAATAAAAAATAAAAAAAATCCAGGTAAGATTCATATGAAAACATACTAAAAGAGTAGGGCTCACACATAAATGTACCCTGAGAAAGTGTTTTACTTCAAAGATTCTTAAAGATTCTCTAATGTTTGAGCAGAAAACTTAGATTATGTACAAAGGAACAAAAGCAAGCCATTTTTCCTTAGTAATACGTCACACTAAGATAATCTTGGAATTCTTAGAGACATTGGGGTGGTAATAGACAATACTCAAATATTTCATAACATGCCATATAGCCATTCATAAGCAAAAGCAACAGAAAGATTTTCTGAAATATGAAAATACAGAGGATGTGAACTTTTTGACAAAACTGCCCAGATTCACTCTAGGAATATTAGTCAAGAGAGATTGATAAAGAAACCTAGTATCAAGGCTGGACTTAGGTACTGAAACTTGATACTTCTGTCATGTAATACAGATGACGGTAGAAGCTCAGTAAATTCCTTACATATGCATGTATGTATATACGTGTAAAAAGATGCAAAAGCCAAACTGAATATTTTATTTTATTTTATCTAATACAGGATCTTGTTCTGTTGCCTAGCCCAGAATGCAATGGTGTCATCATAGCTCCCTGCAGCTTTGAATTCCTGGGCTTAAGTGATCCTTCGGCCTCAGCCTCTTGCAGGGGCATATTACCATGCCCAGCTAATTTTTCTGTTTTTTTGTAGAGATGGGGTCTCACTATATTCCCCAGGCTGGTTTTGAACTCCTGGCCTCAAGTGAATCTCCTGCCTCAGCTCCCCCAAAGCACTGAAATCACAGCATGAGTCATCATACCCAGCCCAAATATTTTTAAAATGTAAAATAAATAAATCACATCAAAACGTGGGAAGTGTCACATGTATGGGCGCACGTCTTTGGGATCTATTGCAGCATTTATATGAAGCCATGCTCTCCCTAGGCTGCTCCCGGCTGATGGCTGAGCACAGCAGAGAACTAGAGTTGGGCCCTTTCTGCCCAGTTCAGTTCTCTTTGTTCTGTGGTTCCCCATTGGCTGGCTGACACATTTTCAAAGTTGCTTGCGGTCTGAAGGTCTTCCTACCCAGGCTTTCTTCCCGCTTTTCTTTTCCAGGCATCAGACCTGTGTTAAAACACATTTCACTGGTTCATTTCCCCTTCATTTTTCGTCCAATCAATCTCTTGCACTTCTAGTTCCGTCTTAGTGTCTGCTTCGTGGAGGACTTGAATTGATAGGGTGTTTATGTGTGTACTTGAACTGGTGGGTGGAGAAAGTCAAGTTATACTAAATTAGCATTTTTTGGAGGGTGGTGTCAAAGGTTAGAGAACCCAATAAAACCATCAAAAAAGGGGTCACAAGAGAAAGCGTGGGACTAAATGATTAAGATATGACCAAACTATTGGTCATTATATTTACAATATTGACCATTTCTAATATTGTAAATGCAATGATTTAAAACAAAAAATCCAGCTACCTGCTCCTCATACAAAACCCTTCAAAGGGTGAGAAAGGTAAACAGTTGAGAAAACTGGTTAGATAATTTAATGAGCAGTCACAAAAGAGAATAGGGCAGTTGAATTCAGAGCAAGATGACAAGTAATAATTTTATAAGCATCTCATAAGAAGTTTAAAAAGAGTTCTAGAAATTTTATCAGAAGCTATAGTATATAATGGAAATGAAACCTTGAATTCCAGAATGTAATCCCTGATAGCTTAGAAAATTTAAAGCTGGAGTCTCATGGTGGTCTTGGATTAGCTGGACTCCAGTATGACTGTACACATTGATAAAATATTTAAACAATATCTGTATTAGTAAATAATATTTGTTGTCTATGACTCAGAATTGCCCACCTCCCCCCCCGCCCCAGCACCCTAGCCAGGGGCTCCTTCATGATCCAGAAATCAAAGATTTAATGCCCATTGCAATACTAGATTCCAAGATGCTACTCAAGTGTCAGCATCCATCCTGACTGGTTGATGCTTGTACTTACCTGTGGTTAAACATAATTGCCCCTGGTATGTTTCACTTCACTTTCAATGTATAAGTATTTCCAAGGAGATGTAGAAAGACAAGCTCCTATGCTAAAATCGGTTGGATACACTGTGGGAGAAGCTTTGACACTCACAGGAGATGATTATGACCCTCTCATATAATCATATTAGAAGGGCCACTTCGTAAAGCCACGCCTATTCATTTATCTTAGGGGACTGAAGAATAGAGAGAAACACTTAAATAGAGATTGCTTTATCATTTGTTCAAAATGGGATTGTTTCTTTTTCTACAGATGATTTATACGAACTCTTCACCAAAAAGTTAGGCTTTCACAGTTTTGTTTTGGCCTGTTTGTATCATTGTTTACCCTTTGAGAGGAATTACATGATTTATAAAGATCTAGCAATTGTTTAACAAGTTGTAGATAAAATACTAAAGCCAGAAAGACTTGGAGGTCATGACTCCTAGTCAATCATGTGTCATTTAAACCAATTCAAATGTCCATTGCTTTAATTCAAGACTGTCTACACAATACTTCATTTTCTCTCTTTTTCTTTCTCGCTATTCCCCCCTTTCTCTCATTCTCTCTCTCCCCACAATCTGTGCAGCTGGGAGCAAAGGATGTCAATATGGCAGGGCCATAGGACAGAAAGCATCCACGTCCCTAATTGAAGGAAAGCTGCCCAGGGCCTTTTACAGTAGACTTGCAAGTCTGAGAGAAAAACCTTGGCTGGGCTAAGCCACTGATATTGGAGGTTGTTTGTTTCTTCAGCCACCACTGATTTCCCTAGTGCAGTTCTTATACTTTTTTTTTTTTTTTTTTTTTTTTTTTTTTTTTTTTTTTTTTTTTTACGGGCCTCCGAGCACAAGTTCTTACACTTTTAATTCATCTTTCTGTTGATGCAAATTAAGAAATAAAACTTACACACATTACTCGTTTTAATTTAAATTTCCATAGAAATTGAGAAATTTCTCTCCTTCCATAGAAACATGCTGAGATTTTCTTGCTCTACTCTCCTTTTAAGAAATATAAGGATTATTTGGTTATTTTCCTGAAACAACTCTAATTTCATACCAGTTGTGTTAAATACAATTATCCCTGCAGAATGACATTATTTGATCAGAGATTTGGGAATTTAGATGTTAAGGTTTTTTTTTTTTTTTAACAGCAAAATGATAGTAATGAAAATTGTCTTAGTCTGTTTCGTGTTGCTGTGAAAGTATGAAAGAATACCTGAGGCTGGATGATTTGTAATGAAAAGGGGTTTATTTGGCTCACAGTTCTGCAGACAATACAAGAAACATGGCACTGGAATATGTACCTGCTGAGAGCTTAGGCTGGTTCCATTCATGGAGGAAGGTGAGGGGGAGATGGCATGTGCAGAGATCATATGATGAGATGGGGCAGGGAGAGAGAGAGCGAGAGCGAGAGTGAGAGAGAGAGAGCGAGAGAGAGAGAGAGAGGAGAAGATGGAGAAGGAGGAGGAAGAGGAGGAGAGAGGAGGAGAGGGGAGGGGAGGAGAAAGGAGAGGAGAGGAGGGGAGGGAAGGGGAGGGGAGGGGAGGCCAGGGGAGGTACTTGGCTTTTTTTAACAAATAGCTCATGGGAACTAATAAGAGTGAGAACTCATTCACCCCCAACTGCCTCAAACACCTCCCATTAAGTGCAACTCAAGAAAGGCTTTATTCTATTCGTGAAGTATTCACCCCCCAACCTAAACACCGTTCATTAAGTCCCACTCCCAGCATTGGGGATCACATTTCAACATGAGATTTGGAAGAGACAAACATCCAAACGATAGCAAAGATCAAACTTCATGAACACAAATTCTTTTCCCCCAGTATATATTTTATGTGAGTATAATAAACAGTTTTAGACCACTCATCATTAAATATCCGAAAAAAAAGTAAATTTAGTGGCACGAAAAGATTTTTCCATGTTTTAAAATTTTATATAAAGAAGAATATTTGGAATATTTACTAACATGTTCAGTTTTCTGTCAGAATTGTAGAATAATATAGACAATACTTTCACTAGTCTCTCAGATAAGGACTTAAAACATATCAGACTGCAGAAGTAATTTCATTTTCCTCTTTTCCCAGGAAAAGAAACATTAGCACACAAAACATACAAAATTAGCATTTTGTTCTTGCTTCTATAGGCAATATTTCTATTCCGTATGTTTGACATACAGACACTTTCATCTGTTGTTTTCTCTTTCAATCCCAATGCACAGAATTGAGTGAATGCCTGCATGCTTTGGTAAAGATTTAGTATGTTCTCTTATCTCTCTATATGATTCCATACCAGATGGAGTTTTGCAAGATGCTTTGGCAAAACTTGGTAGGGAATAAATATCCTTTCAGTGAAGTAAGAAATAAATGACTATTTGGACATGTTCAGGCTTGGTATGTGCTGTTTAACTGTGAAGGGGAACACACACACACACACACACACACACACACACACAGAGAGAGAGAGAGACACACACACACACAACTATGGCAATGGCATACCCAAATTCATTGGTGACCAAACCTGAAGTGCTACCATTTGGAGCTTCCTGATTGTATAACAGCTACTAGTTAAATGTAAAGGTCATCTCCCCTTTTGCCATAACATTATGATCAAAAACATGAACCCATGCTTTTAAAAATAACTCCTTTGGCACCAAGTGGGATGGGAGAGAGAAAAAAGAATAAGAAAGTAGAGTCATAAGTTTCACTGCTCTTCCTGCCAATATATATAAACCCACATCCAAAACACATCTCATTTACATGCCTGTTTATTTTGTTTTCATGGATGTCTGGAAGCTGGGACCTTTCCTTTTTTTTCTAAATTGAGACAAAGAAATATTAAGATAAAGTAAACTCTGACCCTGCTCAGCTGTGTCAGAGTGACACAAAATGCCTTGGGCTTACCATTGTCACTTGGACAAATGTTCCTTATCACTGAGGGACTCAGTGTATGGGTAGGTGGGTCACTGGAGATTTGGAAAGAATACTGTGAATTCTTTTTTCCATACAATTTTTAAAATAAATTTTGCTCTAGGAGTTACTAATTTGACTTGGTTTCAAGAAGACTTAAGGTACATGAAAGGGACATAGTAGGAGATGAAATAATTTCCTAGAAATGGAAACTGAATTCATAGAGATTTTAGAGTAGAAATTACATCATGCCTGAACAGCAATTATTGATAAATTTGTGTCATTGTTAACAAGCTCTTACTCTGTGCCAAGCGTTATTGTAAATATTTGAGAAATATTAACGCATTCTCTCTTAATAACAATCTTATGAGATATTATCATCCCCATTTTATGGATGAGGAAATAGGCTCAGAGAACTTACGACACTTATCCAAAGTCAAGTGTCTTATGTGTCTGTTGACAGCAAGTAAATTGAAGGCTCTGATTTGAATTTAGTTCTCAGTTCTCAAGACCTATATTATTCTACAATTGCCAGCTCATTATCAATATTCCTTTCCTCGTGAAACTCTTTCTTTATAAACTGAATATAACTTTCCTTTTTGTATATAGGATGTATCCTTGATCAAAACTTTTCTTTAAAGTTTCTTTTCTTCCACACACTGAGTTACTGTCATGTCTGTAGGCAAGCACTCACTGCCCGGTCCTCGGACCCACAGTAGGTTAGGTTTTAGAAGTAGGAGATTTTGAGTAATTGAATCCTCCAAAATTCGGTTCCTTATTTTTACAGCACACAGTTTTGTCTCATAGAGTTAGTGATTTCTCTCTCACTTTCTACTGATTTCCAAGGGGTGCCCTCAGTTTCCAGTCCACCTTTTACAACTAATTCCTCCATTCTTAACTACTCCCTTTCTGTCTTAAATAAGAATAATCAATCTGATGGTGGTAGAGAAAAGGCTTTATGGAAAATAACAGCAAGGAGGTTCAGCGTTGCCTCACCGAGTGAGAAAAATACACTGGTGAAAGCTTTTCTATTTTCAAGGAGAATAAGAAATCTCCACATAAATCTCTGCAAACTCAGCTTGGACCATAAAGTAGAAGGCAGCTTTGAAAATGGGCTGTAAACTGGGCATAACCAACAACCTGTGCAGGCAATGATTCATTCTGGAATTGTTCTGCTGAAATGTAAACTCAAGGGCAAAATGGATGCTGCTTGCTTTGAGTTCTTAGCCGTGTCACCTCCATGGTCTGGGATAGCAAGGCCATGAAGAAAATGATATTACTTGTAAAAATCAACGGTTTCCCAAGGGCTTCCAAATAAAACAAGCCCTTTGTTCTCTAGGTTCACAGCTCCCCAACATCCACAGTACATACTACCCATCGCCTACCCTTAGTAAGCAGGGTACCTTTCTTGACTTTTTAGTGTCCTTAAAGGACATTGGTTCAGATTGTCCAAACGCTCATGCAATGACTACTTCTGATCTGTCTCATCCTTTGCAAATTTTTTTTTTTCTTTTCTCAACTTTCATTTAGATTCAGGGAGTACTTGTGCAGCAGGTGTGTTATATGGGTAAATTACATGTCCCTGGAGTATGGTGTACAAATGATTTTTGTCACCCAGGCAGTGACCATGGTACCCAATAGTTAATTTTTTGACCCTCCACCTCCCCCACAAGTATGCCCTCATGTCTATTGTTCCCATTTTTGTGTCCACGTGTACTTAGTGTTTAGTTCCCATTTATAAGCGAGAACATATGGTATTTGGTTTTCTGATACTGTGTTAATTGACTTAGAATAATGACCTCCAGCTGCATCCATGGTTCTGCAAAATATATGATTTCATTATTTTATGGCTGCATAGTATTTCTTGGTGTATATGGACCATGTTTTCTTTATCTAGTCCACTATTGATGGGTACCTAAGTTGATTACTTGTCATTGCTATTGTGACAGTGCTGCGATGAACGTGAGTGCATGTGTCTTTTTGGTAGAATGGTTTATATTCCTTTGGGTGTATACCCATTAATGGGATTTCTGGATTGAATGGTTGCTCTGTTTTAAGTTCTTTGAGAAATATCAAATTGCTTTCCACACTGAACTGGTTGCATTTCCACCAGTGTATAAGCCTTCCCTTTTCTCTGCAACCTTGCCAACATCTGTTATTTTTTGACTTTTTAATAATGGCCATCCTGTCTGGTGTGAGATGATGTCTCATTGTGGTTTTAATTTGCATTTCTCTGATGATTAGTGATGATGAGCTTTTTTTTTTTTTTTTTTTTTTTTTTTTGAGACGGAGTTTCGCTCTTGTTGCCCAGGCTGGAGTGCAATGGCGCGATCTCGGCTCACTGCAACCTCCACCTCCTGGGTTCAGGCAATTCTCCTGCCTCAGCCTCCTGAGTAGCTGGGATTACAGGCATGCACTACCATGCCCAGCTAATTTTCTTGTATTTTTAGTAGAGACAGGGTTTCACCATGTTGACCAGGATGGTCTCGATCTCTTGACCTCGTGATCCACCTGCCTCGGCCTCCCAAAGTGCTGGGATTACAGGCATGAGCCACCGCGCCCAGCCGCATTTTTTTTTATATATGATTGCTGGCTGTGTGTATGTCTTCTTTTGAGAAGTGTCTGTTCATGTCCTTTGCCCATTTTTAAATGGGATTGTTTGGGTTTTGCTTGTTGATTTGTTTACATTCCTTATAAATTCTGGATATTAGACCTTTGTTGAATGCATATTTTGTGACTATTTCTCCCATTCTGTAGGTTGTCTGTTTACTATGTTGATAATTTATTCTGCTGTGTAGAAGCTCTTTACTTAAATTAAGTTCTACTCATCATTTTTGATTTTGTTACAATTGCTTTGGAAGATTTCAGCATGAAATTTTTGCCAAAGCCTATATCCAGAATGGTATATGCTAGGATTTTTCCTAGGGTTTTTACAGTTTTAGGTCTTACATTTAAGTCTTTAATCCATTTTGAATTAATTTCTGTATATGGTAAAAGGAAGAGGTCAGGTTTCCATCTTCTGCATATGGCTAGCCTGTTATCTTAGCACTGTCTGTGGACTAGGGAGTCCTTTCCCCTTTGCTTGTTATTGCTAACTTTGTCAAAGATCTGATGATGGTATGTGAATGACTTTATTTCTGGGATCTTGAACCTGTTTTACAGGTCTAGTTATCTGTTTTTGTACCAGTACTATGCTGTTTTGGTTACTGTAACCTTGTAGTATAGTTCGAAGTTGGATAGCATAATGCCTCCAGCTTTGTTCTTTTTGCTTAGGATTGCTTTGCCTATTTGGGCAAAATTCCATATGAATTTTAGAATAGATTTTCCACTTCTGTGAAAAATGACATTGGTACCATTGCTAGAAATAGCATTGAACCTGTAAATTGCTTTGGGCATTATGGCCATTTTAACAGTATTGATTCTTCTTATGCATGAACATGGAATATTTTTTCATTTACTTGTGTTGTCTCTGATTTCTTTCAGCAGTGCTGTATAATTCTCATTGTATAGCTCTTTTACCTCTCTGATTAGCTGCATTTTTAGATATTTTATTTTTCTGTGGCTGTTATAAATGAAATTATATTCTCGATTTGACTCTCAGCTTGGATGTTATTGGTGTATAGGAATGCTACTGTTTTTTGTACATTTATTTTGTATCCTGAAACTTTACTCAAGTTAATCACTAGTAGGTGCTTTAGACATAGACTATGGGGTTTTCTAGGTAAAGAAACATATTGTCTTAAAGAGAGATAATTTGACTTCTTCTCTTTCTGTTTGGATGCCTTTCATTTCTTTCTATTGCCTGATTGCTTTCACTAAGACTTCTAGTACTATGTTGAATAGAAGCAGTAAGAGTGAGTATCCTTGTCTTCTTCTGGTTCTCAAGGGGAATGCTTTCAGCTTTCACCCATTCAGTAGGTTGTTGGCTGTGGGTTTGTCATAGATGGCTGTTATTATTTTGAGGTATGTTTCTTCAACACCTACTTGGTTGATGGTTTGTAATATGAAGGGATACTAAATTTTACTGAAAGCCTTTTCTCCATCTGCTTAGATGATACATGGTTTTTGTTTTTAGTTCTGTTTATAGGATGAATCACATTTATTGATTTGTGTATGTTTAATCAATCTTGCATGTCAGGAATAAAGCTAGGATTATGCTGGATTTGCTTTTTTAAATGCTGCTGGATTTAGTTTGCTATTATTCTGATGAGAATTTTTGCACCTATGTTCATCAGAGAAATTGGCCTGGGTTTTCTTTTTCATTGTGTCTCTGCCAGATTTTGGTATCAGAATGATCCTGGCCTCACAGAATGAATTAAGGAGGAATCTCTCCTCAATTTCTGGGAGTAATTTCAGTAGGATTAGTATCAGCTCTTTGTATATCTGATAGAAGTTGGCTGTAAATTCATTTACTCCAGGGCTTTTTCTGGTTGGTAAGTATTACTGATTTGGTTTTGCAGCTCATTATTGGTCTGTTCAGGAGTTCAGTTTCTTCCTGGTTCAATCTCAGGAGGTAGTGTAAGTACGTTTTGGGGGATTTATCCATTTCTTTTAGGTTTTCTAGTTTGTGCATAGAGGTGTTCATGATAGTATCTGAAGGTTTTTGTATTTCTGTGGGTCAGTGGAAATGCCACCTTTATTTCTGAATGTGTTTATTTCTCTTTTCGCTCTTTTTCTTTATTAATCTAGCTAGCAGTTTATCAATCTTGTTTATTCTTTCAAATAACCAATTTTTTGTTTCATTGATCTTTTGTGTGGATCTCTGCATCTCAATTTCATTCACCTTAGCTCGAATTTTGGTTATTTCTTTTCTTCTGTTAGCTTTAGAGTTGATTTGCTTTTGTTTTTTCAGTGCCTCTAGGTATGATATTAGGTTGTTAATTTGAGATTTTTTAACTTTTTGATATAGGCATTTCTTGATATAGGCAAACTTTCCTCTCAACATTGCTTTGGCTATTTCCAAGAGATCTGGTATGTTGTATCTTTGTTTTCATTAGTTCAATTTTTTATTTTTTATTTTTATTTTTTTTTAAGAAAGAGTCTTGCTCTGTCACCCAGGCTGGAGTGTAGTGGCACAGTCTTGGCTCACTGCAACCTCCACCTCCCAGGTTCAAGTGATTCTCCTGCCTTAGCCTCCTGAGCAGCTGGGATTACAGGTGCCCGCCACCCTACCTGGCTAATTTTTGTATTTTTAGTAGAGAAAGAGTTTCACCATGTTTGTCAGCTGGTCTCAAACTCCTAATCTCATGATCTGCCCACCCCAGCCTGCCAAAGTGCTAGGATTACAGGTGTGAGCCACCTTGCCTGACCAGTTCAAAGAATTTGTAAATTTCTGCCTTAGTTTTATTCTTTACTCTAAAGTCACTTAGGAGCAGGTTGTTTAATTTCTGTGTAATTGTATGGTTTTGAGAGATCTTCTTGGTGTCAATTTCTATTTTTATTGCACTGTGGTCTAAGAATGTGGTTGGTATGATTTCATATTTTTTAAATTTGTTGAGAATTGCTTTATGGTCGAGTGTGTCAGTTTGATCCTGTTGTGTTGTTAGCTGGTTGTTATATAGACTTGATTGTATAGTTTCTTCATAGTGTTAGTGGGCTATGTACCTAAGTGTGTTTTTGTGGTGGCAGGCATCAGTCTTTCATTTCCATATTTAGTACTCCTTTAAGGACCTCTTGTAAGGCAAGTCTGTTGGTAATAAATTTCCTTATCATTTGTTTATCTGTAAAGGATTTTATTCCTCCTTTGCTTTTGAAGCTTAATTTGGCTGGATATGAAATTCTTATTTGGAATTTGTTTTCATTAGGGATGCAGTGTACAGGCCCCTGATCTCCTCTGGCTTGTAAGGTTTCTTATGAAAGATCCACTGTGAGCCCAATGGGGGTTCCATTTCTATGTGACCTGCCCCTTCTCTTTAGCTGCCTTTGAGATTTTTCTTTCACATTGACCTTGGAAAATTGGATGACTACATGTCTTGGAGATAATTGTCTTGTAAAATATCTTATAGAGGTTTTCTGAACCGTGTCCATTTCACTGACTCCTTCCCTGGGAGCCACTTGAAGCCAGGAATGAGTCCTGGTGCTTGGCAACCTGGTGCACGATTCCCAGCTTCCTCCCATTTCAGTTTTGGTATCTGCATCCTCCCTGTATCCACTTTCAATGTCTTCCTTCTGAATATCTGTCCCAAGTCTGCCAGTCTACTTGATGGTCTGGTCTCTCTTGGTGGGAGAAGATTTTCTGGGCTATGTCTAGTTCTTGACTCTTCCCTCCAACTTTCTTATTTATATTTCAGGATATTTCTGTGTTTTAATTTCTTTCTGGTTCTCCTAAGTCTGCTGTGCTTTTGGACTTGCTATTCTGCCCTTTGAAATTAAAGCTTCTTACTGTGCTTCTTCCTCATTTTTCACACAGCTACTTCCATTCATCCATAAGCTAACAACCTAGATCTTACCTCTCTTGGAAAACTCCCCTGCACTGCCTTCCTTCATAGATCAGGTACCCCAAGTACCCTGAGCCCATTTTCCCTTTCAACAGGCTTATCCTACTGCAAAGGAACATCAGTGTGAGCATTTAGTTGCTCAAACCATGGCACTCTTCAGAAAGGGGGAAACTATTAATAATGATTCTGAAACAACACACATAAGCCAAGAGTGTCCCAGAAAAAAAACTGATCTGTCTTGTCAAAGTTTCTGGAATTATTTTATATTGAATTACATACTTTCCTCACCATCTATAGCTTATTGCCAAAGTAGAATCTCATTCATATTTTATTTTCTGCTTTGATATAGCTTGAATATTTGTCCCATCCAATCTCATGTTAAAGTATAATCCCCAGTGTTGGATGTTGGGCCTCATGGGAGGTGATGGGTCATGGGGGCGGATCTCTTGTAGCTTCATGCTGTCCTCATGATTGTGAGTTATCACAAGATCTGGTTGGTTGAAAGTGTGTGGCACCCCTCTCTCCCTGCTTGCTCCTGCTCTCACCGTGTGATGTTCCACTCCAGCTTTATCTTCTGCCACGAGTATAAGCTCCCTGAGGCCTCCCCAGAAGCCAAGCAGATGCCAGCACAGTACTTTCCATACGGCCTGCAGAATGAGAAGTATTAAACCTCTTTTCTTTAAAATTTGGTAACTTATAGTAATTTGTAATTTATAAAGAAAAGCAGTTTAACACTTTTATAAAGGAAAAAGGTTTAATTCTTCTCATTCTGCAGGCTTTATGGAAAGCATGGTATTTCTTTATAGTAATACAAAGAATGGCCTAACACATGTTTATTTGTTTCTTCTCTTTCATTGCCTAATGCATAATTGCAGCTCAAAAAAAGTACATATTATATAAAATAGCAATTATAAATGTATAAATGTATATACATGTACAACAAAATAACATATTTCTATGTAGGTGTGCAATAGCAAAATATAAAATAATATGTGTATGTGCCTATTGTTTGTCAGGCAGTGAGCTTGTTACCATATATTAAAATACTGATTTTTGTTATTCTAATTTTATATATGGAAATGCTGAGGCATAAGGAAGTGTAGAGATAAGATTAAACCTCTAATCAATCAGTCAGATGCTAAACCATCAGTGTGCTCTGGGGTAGTTAATTTTAAGTGGCAACTTAACTGGATCATAGTATGCCCAGCTATCTGGTTAAACATTATTTCCAGATATGTCTGTGTGGGTGTTTCTGAAAGAGATTATTATTCAAATAGGTAGACTGTGTAAGGTGGATTGCCTTTGCCAATGTGTGTGGGCATCATCCAATCCCATAAGAACCTAAGTAGAGCACAGAAGTGAAGGAAGGGAGGATTTGCACTCTTCCTGACAGTTTGACTCAGGACATCAATCTTCTGCCCTAGCGCTCCTGGCTCTCAGCTTTCAGATGAGAACTAGAATGTACACTGTCAGCTCTCCAGCCTCCAGGCCTTCAAAATACACCCCTGGCTTTCTCAGGTCTCCAGCTTGCAAAGAGCAGATCTCAGGACTTCTCAGTCTCTGTAATTGTGTGAGCCAACTCCTTATAATGAATCTCATTATTTACCTATATGTGTACACACACACACATACAGACACACACACACACACACACACACACACACGCACACACACACACTGGTTCTTTGGAGTACCCTGACTAACACAGATGAATTTCTGGTGTGCTTTCTGCTTTTTCCAGTCTCCTTGACCACAGTTTTCAGAAGTCATCTTAATATTTTGTTCCCCTTGATGTGTCTTTTGAACTCTCCATTGGGCTCAGTGGTCAATACAGTTCATTATTTATGTGACTTACAGTTATTCCAAATAGTGAGGGACCTGCAGAGAGTCTACACACACAAAACAAAACAAAATACCTCATTTTGGCAATGTTGAGAGAGATGTTAAATAAAGGGGGGAAAAGAGTCATTCTGGCAAGGAATTGGTGAGTCGGATTCAACTGTTTAAAATTGTTCATACAGTCTTAAAACACAAATGCAGCATGGAATACTAACCATCATAATTACCACCTTATTGATGAGAGTGTTGTTAGTGTGATCTGTGGAATGATTCCACCTATGGAGCTGAGACTTCTTTTCCTTCTTCTCAGTTTCCATAGTCAAATAAGTAGACACAGAATATTGAGACATCTAAATGGCAGCACTTATACAAAATAACTTCTACTTTTGTAGCTTTTAACTCAAGCTGATGTCAACACATAATTTCATCCTTATCCTGCTTTATCTCTTTCTAGTGTGTGTTGAATGACATTTGCTCTCTGGACTTAAGGCAAAACACAAACCTGAAGCCTCCCTTACTTCCTTCATCACTCTGCAGTGTTATGTACATTCCATGCATTCGGACATATTTCCAGTTTTCACATCTCTTAATACTTCATTTCTTCTCATTGTAGCATGTACCAATCATCTGATTGGTAGAAACCATGATTGCCTGGTGCCAGGAAAAACCAAACATGGCTCAAAATATCCGTCTGATATTATCTCAGGGCAAACTAAGTTGTAAACTGAATGCAACTTGAAATAATAATTCTTTCAACCCAAGGAAGGTCAGTGGTGGGAGGGGCAGTGGACTGACTCCCTCAAATATCTCAGAATTAAGAATTTGCCTATATAGATACTATTTAAAGAGCTGTTTTGGTAATTCAACATTCGTGTTTCACAGGTTGCAACCCACTGACCAAGCATGTGAGTAGTCCTCTGTTTCTGCTTTAAAACTGAATGAAGTACAAAATATTAGAGAATAAATGACAGACTTAAGAAATTCTATATCTTCCAAGGATGGCAGTGTATTTTAGAGTTCAGATTACTTTTTAAGCAATTCTACTATAAGAGATATTGATAAAAGATACTGAAGTATTTTAATTATTGTTGAAGACTTAATCACCATATTGGGATAAAAGACTAAATTTGAAGTCATTGGAGGTTTGTGTAGTGCTGTGTTATTATTCTGTTTCCAAAATAGTAGTTTTTATCTTGCGATAGTTTAACTTTTATCTTCTTGATATTCCAGCATGGAATTGTGTATCATAAGTGGTTTTTTTTTTTTTGTATTAGTTTTGTCTAGAGTAGAAAATTCTGGAGTTTTTATGAAACAAATTAAACTACTTTAAAGAATAAAGGGAACTCCACAGGTATTTTGCATAGTGCTCTGATTCTACAAACTTTCTCTTAGTCTTTTTTGCATAAAGTTACCCAATCCTTCATGTAAAGTTTGTCAAATATTATTTTCAGTACCTCTAGTTCCTAGAAATCCAAGATACTCAGTTCAGACATATTTCGATGTTGATCAAAATCATGTAAAGCATTATTATTCACTTGATGCAACTAACATAAAAATGATCAGCAAAAACCAAAAACAAACAAATTAACAAAAACAAGAATTACAAAGGCTTATCAGGTGTCAAACTCTTTGGAGAGCTGTGGATACAAGGATGAATCAGATAGAATTTCTAACTTTAAATAATTCAGTCTAGTGGAGTCTAAAGATACGCAAATATCTGTAACTCAGTAAGTGAGACATTTGCAAAGTTCTATTAGAGCATAGGTGGAGAAGTGATTGATTTTTCTCAGAAAGTTGTGGAGAGTTACAGAAAAAAAGTGAACTTTGAGTTAGACATTAGAGGATGAGTTAATTTTCTAGGTAGACTGTTGAGACAGATCATTACAGAGAATGGAAGAAAGTTCATTGAACATGTTAGGAGGAATGGGAAGTAGTCCGTGGACACTAACCTGAACAATGTATAGGGAGTGCAGGAGTTCTCAGCAGGATCCCATACACAAAAATACATTCTTATGATGCAGAGTAGTTTAAACTTCGGGTGACCCTACTAGGTCAGATATCATCAGATACTGAAAAGACAAAAGGCCTAGGAACCAGGGCACCTGTGAGCAAGTCCCGACCTTGCCATTAGCAAGAAAATATCCTGTGAGGCAAGTTTTTTTTACCTTTCTTGCCTCCAAAATGAGGCAGTACCTACAGCACTAAAATTCTAATTTATAGACTGAGGATAATGTTTTATCCAAAGAGATACTGAGTTAAAAAAATGAGTTTTGTTTGTCTGCAAAACCCAAAATATATTTAATTCCGATTCTAGTTGTCACTTTAGCTTATAGATAGAACTGAATTTATATGGTGTAACCAAGGAGAAGACTTGACAAATAGCCTGAAAATCCACAAATACCTTCAGCAAAATGACACAAATGAAGAATGGGAAATTACCTCTTGCAAAATAAGAGAAGAAATAATGGCCTGAGACAAAGAGAGAACTTTTTTTTTTTAATTTTTAAGAATAGACTTAAAAGTCTTCTAATCTTTGAGAGCATCTGGCCTGTATTGCAGACTCCCTAGAGGAGTAGGAAAGGGCTTTTCGGAGATTCCTGGGGCAGGCATATGAGCTACAGAACTGGAGAAGAGGAGGAAGGAGTTGAAAGAGGCTCCAGTGGAGGGACAGTGGGCTTTGAGGAAACTGGAAACTCATCATCAGAGTCTCACTCCCAGGGGGCACAGAACCCAGAATTCCTTACTGCCTTTTAGAGAAGTAACATTTACTGAGGACCAGCCGTATATCTGGCACCATATTACTCACTCTACACATATTTACTCCTCAGCAAAATTCTTAAGAAGGAAGGAAACCAGAGCATATGAATGCATATCAAATACGTACTAAGTCTCACAGGCTATGTTGTGTGGTTTAGTGAATAGGATCTCATTGAAATCTCAGAGTGGCCCTCCCAGGTATTATGTACGTGTATAATTCTCTACCCACTCTTTATGTAAAACGAAGCAGCTGAAGTTCCAAAAAAGATAAATAAAGCTGCCCAAAGTCAGGGGGCTGAGTCAGGCTTTGAACCTAGAACTCTTCCACTCCAAGGGTCACACCTTACCACGACATCCAAGGAGGGTGTTGTCAACCAATTCCCAGTAGGACTGGTTCCTCACAGGGCCATTGCTTATAATCTGCTGGAACATTGACTCTAATAAAAACACTCCATTTGCATCTGCTCTTGCAGGTGGTAGAGACGCAGTCTGTAAAGTTTAACATATGACCAGTGGAAGGGCATCCATTTTTCTTTCTTTCTTCAGTTAAAGCTCTGAATTGGATCCAGCTGTTCTTTGATGCAGAGGCCAAAAGACCTCAATATCCTGCTTTTTGTTTTCCTGGAAATTATTGACTATTGTTAGCCATAAAGGCTAGGTTGGAACCCCTTAAACAACTGAAATGTTGGTCAATGGGTTCTGGGAGCAAGGCCATAGAACAGCAGAGGTGATGGCATTTCAAGGTCAAGCCTCGATTTCAGGCCTGGCCAAAGCCAGGTGTTGACCTTAACGGGAAATAGTCTGTAAATAACGTTTAACAAAGAAGCTAACTGAGCTTTTCTCACCCTTTACTTAGAAAAAGTAATGATGTAACATTTTAATAATGATTCTCACCATTTATTGAGTCATTATTACATGCTAACTGCTGTGCTGAGTTGTTTGTAAACCACGTCGTCATTATTTTTATCACTGACTTTTACTGAGCATTTAGTATGTACCATGCTCTCATACTAAGCACTAAGCCTTCACTGCCTTGTGTGGTAAATGAAAATATCGTGCCCATTCAAGTCAAAACATTGAAACTTTGGATAATAAGCTTTTCCGGTGTGCCATTACTAGTTAATAACAAAAATAGGAGATTGAAATAGAAGTATTTATTGAGATTCTCATAAGTCTGGGAATTGGTTGCAATAGTTTTAAAAGATAGGGGAATAAAATAAAAACAAAATTATTGAGAGAACTGAGAAATTTGCCAGCTCCTTATGCCATGCCAGCATTGCCCTCACTGCCTCTTATGATAGTTGTTCTCACTTTATAACTTCTGGTTTTGCAGCCAGAGGGGACAGACCATTTGGATTGGCATAATCCTAGTCACATCTATAAATGGGATTCCCATATTTCTTACCAAAGAACAACTCTAGTCAGTACCTTTATGGGTCAGCTTGGTTAAAATAAGAAACTCACCCACAAAATTAAACTTGGAACTCACAAAGGATTTTCATCTTCCAAATGTCAGATGTGAGAGACGGTTGTTGGTGAGTCACTCCCCTTCTCAGGGAACAGAGGCATAACTCCCAGTGTAACAATGAGCTTCAGCCCTCTGGCGCCCAAGGAACTCACACAATGGGCAGATGTCCGAACTCTACTGGCCATATCCCAGATGCAAACAATAGAACACTGGCCAACTCCTACTAAAGAGAGTTTCTGAAGCCATGGTACTGCCTTGGCTGGCCAAAAGTGCATTACGAGACCACAGTTATCCACAATAGTCTCACTTCATAAAGAAGCAAAGGGCTGTGGAGGGGAAGCAACGTGAGCTTACATTTTCTGATGGAGTTTGAGAAGAAGGGCTCAGAAATTCTGCCTCTTTGCCCTTTTTGGATGATGGATTACTTCAATTTTATGAAATGCTGGAGCTAAATCCCTTCAGGGTTGGGATTCCATGAATATTAATTTGTCCCGAAAAAGAAGAGGGAGACTTTGCTCATTGCCAGTTTGGGACAGTCATCATCATTGGTCTTTTTCAGACTTTTTGTTTTAAAGGGGATCCTTCTATGGGGAAATCCAGAGACAGACTTGGGAAGTAGATTTCTATTAAGTTTTCTACAGTCATCGGTTACTTTGTTCCTGAAAAATTGCATCATGTTACAGGACTATAACGACATTCGATAATCTAAGCAGATCCTATTTCATAGCCTCTGAAATGGATGCAGATTATAGAATTTAGGATAAGCATTTTTTTTTACAGCTCCTAGAATTTTGTCTATATGTGTATTTATGTTGTACTTTCATATATATTATCTTCGCTCAAGATAAATAAAGCAGGTATTCGTTTTCCTCTTTTACAGGCAAGATGAGTAATTAAATAACTTGCCCTTGATAACTCAGTGAGTGAGTGGCAGAACTGGGGCTTTAACCAAGGTCTCCTGATTTAAGCCTCCTTTTCATTCCATTTTCTACACGGGTCCTATCCAGTCCATATAGGCCACACCTTGTTTTTTTCACTTATTCTATTGATATTGACTGCCCAGGCCATGACATCTTTTCCACACACAGAAGTAACATGGAGCCTCAACAAATTGCATTTGCACAAATTACTTGCCAAGCAGTGACTTTTGCTATTAGGCAGAAATGATTAGTTTTAGAGGAGTGATTTAATCCTAACTTTTAGGGAGAGAAAAACTATTTCCTAAGATATATTTAAAGGTGAATGTTCTCCGATGAATACATCCCTGTCAATCATGCTAAGACAATAAAAAGTAGAAAATGCAGATGCATTTGGCTGTGTAGGATCAAAACAATAAAAGCATTAAAAAATCATATGAAGTCATTGAAAGGTTTTTTCGGAACCATTAAAAATCTATACATGGTTCCCTTGGGTATCATTCTGAAAGCTAAGACTTTTGCTAAATTAGAGGAAAAGAAAACAGAACTCTCCCTCATCTTGCAGAACATTCAAGCCAAGATTGAGGGTTCTAACCCTCTTAGATGTGAAATGGCGTCTAAACTTGGCAAAAGACATTAGCCCCTCCCTGCTGGAAATCTCTCAAGGAAGTCAGTTCCAGTTTTCCAAAAAGTTGCAGCCCAAATACGTTTGGCTCTACATCTGAACCTTTGTAGTAGTTAACATCTATTAGAAATTACTAACTCAGCTTCAGAAACCTAAAATCAAACTGAACTGTGATGGGATTATGAAGTCAAACTGATAAAGTTACCATATAACTTAAGCAAACACAGAACCTTCCTTGAAAACCCAAGTGAATGCTCACTCGCAGTTTTGGCAAAGACTCAGATCTTTGGGGATATTAATGAGGAGGAAGAGGAAGGAGATCTCATTTTTCTCTTCTAATTCATTACTTCCACTTAGCTACTATATACCATGACCTCAGAAACTAGCATAACCATGGTCTCTATGAAATCAGAGTTCTTTCAAAATGAGGTGATAATTTTTCTTAAACTGAGTTAACCAAGTAGAGCTGGTAACAGAATAAGAAAATTACTACTTTGACTCCACCAAGGGATTGGCTGCCTGTAAGCTGGAAAAACCCTGATAGGTTTGCTCACAAAGGTGGAACAACACTTGCAGATCAGATAAGATATTAATCCAATTTGGAACTCTCTAGTGAACAGAGAGGAAGTGGCCAATTAGAAAGGTCTGCTGTGGCCTAAAAGCTGAGAGGACACTTAAAGTGGCTGATAGACTTTTTGGTTGGTTTGTTTGGTTGCTTATGTATTTATTTATTTATTTAAACTTTTTTTTTTTTTTTTTTTTTGAGACAGAATCTCGTTCTGTCTGCCAGGCTGGTGTGCAGCAGTGTGATCTTGGCTCACTGATACCTCCACCTCCTGGTTTCAAGCAATTCTCCTGCCTCACTTAGCCTCCTAAGTAGCTGGGGCCACAGGCATGTGCCCCCACATCGGGCTAATTTTTATATTTTTAGTAGAGTGATCCACCTGCCTCAGCCTCCCAAGGTGCTGGATTTACAGGCGTGAGCCACCATGCCCGGTCTGCTTTTTTATTTCTTTGAATGATGCTATAATGTAGAAAATCTGCCTGGTCATTTTTTGTTCCTTGTAAGCCTTGAGAGTTTGGTGACCTTGCGATTTATCTGTGAGTGTTGAGGCTCATGGCAGTGCTGTTTCAGGAGTAACACATGCTGTATCCATCTGGGCGACAAGTGTAGCAGGAAAGGCCACAGATCTGACCCAAACAGTCTGCCACCTCAGTGGCAATGTGACCCTGGGATAAGTCACTCAAATCCTCTGAGTTTCAGTTTCTTTAATAGTGAATGGTTATTATATCTTTCTCAGAGTGGTGAAAATCAAATGAAATAATGTATATGCAATCCTTTAGCACAGTGCCTATCAAAAGCATGGTTTTAGCAAAGTTATTTTATAAGGAAATGCAAATTCCATCTCTCCTACTCTCTCATCTCTTTTACCTTCTCAAATTATTCCTAGGAGAAGAAAATCTAAACCTGTCTCTGGAACAATGTTAATGATATTATGCGAAGTATGGGGCTCCTAGGCATGTACATAGAATGGCTTTCTATCTTAAAATCAAAAGAAAGAAGATAAGCCAGCATATATGTATTTATTATCATTCTTCTTTCTTTTTTCCCCCTTCTATTTATTTCATTAGAAACCCTGCCTAGTGATATTTTTTCCTTGTCAAAGACTAAGTGGCTGGGCATGTTGGCTCACACCTGTAATCTCAGCGCTTTGGGAGGCTGAGACAGGTGAACCACAAGGTTAGGAGTTCAACACTAGCCTGACCAACATGGTAAAACCCCATCTCTATTAAAAATACAAAAAATAATTAGCCGGGCGTGGTGGTGCACACCTCTAATCCCAGCCACTCAGGAGGCTGAGGCAGGAGAATTGCTGGAACCTGGGAGTCAGAGGTTGCAGTGAGCCGAGATGGCGCTGCTGTACTCCAGCCTGGGCAACAGAGTGCGACTCTGTCTCAAAAAACAAAAAACAAAAACCAACCAAACAAAAAAAGACAAAGTGGCCAGTATATATTTCCATGTTTAGAATTCATTACTCTTCCTTGATTGAGTGAAAAGGAAGGGAGATCTAAAAAGCAGTTTTTGACTAATGATGTAGGATCCACTGAGACATAGATATCCTTTTGTGGCACACAAGGCTTTTAAAAAAATGACAGAGAATTCCCTCTCTCTCAACTCCCACATCTCCCACCCTACAGAGGGGCAGGACCTAGCATCTCCTGCAAGTCCTGCTCACAATAGGATAATGTTTACTTTTGCTTTATCATATTTATATTTTGTAGATATCATGGCAGCAAACTGAGTAATCAGTGACATTACAACAATTTTAAACTACTGATACATTGTAGTTTTAATTTGTAAAATAGCAAGCAGCCGGGCGCGCGCGGTGGCTCAAGCCTGCAATCCCAGCACTTTGGGAGGCCGAGGCGGCTGGATCACGAGGTCAAGAGATCGAGACCATCTTGGTCAACATGGTGAAACCCCATCTCTACTAAAAATACAAAAATTAGCTGGGCATGGTGGTGCGTGCCTGTAATCCCAGCTACTCAGGAGGCTGAGGCAGGAGAATCGCCTGAACCCAGGAGGCGGAGGTTGCGGTGAGCCGAGACTGCGCCATTGCACTCCAGCCTGGGTAACAAGAGTGAAACTCTGTCTCAAAAAAAAAAAAAAAAAAAAAAAAAAAAAAAAATAGCAAGCAAAAACATTTCTTTTAATATTGTTGCATTTCTTTGGGTCATTGAGAAAATGATAATGATAGTATTCACATCAAATATATCAATGGCCATATCAGGGAGAGTAGAGTTTCTTTTGTTTGTATCTTTATGGGATTCAGTCTTTGAAAGACAAGCTCAGTACAGTAGCTGAACAATTAGAAGGCAGAGTAGGGTAGAGGTTTTTGGAGGTTTTGGTATTTGGTGTCTGATAGCCTCTTTTCCCAACCTGGCTCTGTAGTGTATTAGTTCTGTGAAATTGAGTGAACCACTTTACCTAAGTCTATTCTGTCGTCTGTAAAAATGGGATTATAACCTGCTCGGAGTTGTTCCAAAGATTAAATGAGATTTTCGTAGGTAAAATATTTGGTAAAGAGCTTAGTGCTGTGTTAAGTGACTAATAGCTATTAGCAGAGCTTGAGACATGCTAGTACAGAGAAGACATTAAGGGTTGGCGTGGCCCTGGACTGCAGCAGTGGCTTTCTGTGTAACATCCATGATCCACCTGTGACTTCTTTGCTTTTCCTGTATGATACTGCAGAGCTTGATGTAAGTGTGCTGTGGTGGGGCCATTGGCTTCCTATTGCCTTGCCTTTCAGCATCCTTAAAGCAAAGGACCAAGTAGGTCACACATCTGCTAGAGAGACTGTAGCTGTGTATGAAAGGAAGACTGAGCCTGCGTCTAGGTAGAATCCTTTTAAGTAAACTGATTCAGCGATAATAACCATATTAGTCTGTTCTCATGCTGCCAATGAAGACATACCTGAGACTGGGTAATTTATAAAAGAAAAGGGTTTAATTGACTCACAGTTCCACATGGCTGGAGAGGCCTCACAATCGTGGCTGAAGGTGACAGAGGAGCCAAGTCACATCTTACATGGTGACAGGCAAGAGAGTTTGTGCCGGGGAACTCCCGTTTATAAAACCATCCGCTGTCATAAGACTTACTCAATATCATGAGAAAAGCACAGGAAAGACAAGCCCCCATAATTCAATTTCCTCCCACCAGGTCTCTCCCATGACAAGTGGGAATTGTGGGAGCCGCGATTCAAAATGAGATTTAAGTGGGGGGGGACACACAGTCAAACCATATCAATGGCCCTCTCTCCTTCCCTCTTCCCCTCCTTCCCTGTCCACCTCCCTGCTTTCTTTTCTGTTCTCTTACATATTTGACAATATATTTGAGTGCTAATTGTAAGCTGTCATTTGTTGAGGCTTGATATATAAAAGCAGTAAAGTGTATACTGTTCATGCTGTCCCGGAGCTGATATTCTAGTGGTGGTGGTAAGTGGGGACAGGAAGTGAAGACGTAGAGAATCAAACATTATGTACATGGAGGTGACAGTAAGTACCAGGGTAAGCTATGACACTGGATAGAGGCTGATGGACGATTAGGCTAGGGAAGATAGTTCTAATAAAGGAGCATTTGTGCAGGGACCAGAGGAAGGTGAAGGAGAGAGACATATGATTATCTAGGGGGAGATTTTTCCGTAAAGGGAGAAGCTGGTGCAAAGGATTCCTGGAAGCTTGGTGAGGAAGCCAGTGTGGTGGGTGTAGAGTGTGACAGGAGAGGATCTGGGAGAGGTAGAAAGGACCACAAGACATAGGGTATGTGAGGCATTGCAAGGACTTTGGTTTTTTTTTTTTTTTTTTTTTTTTTTTTTTGAGGCAGAGTTTCGCTCTTGTTACCCAGGCTGGAGTGCAATGGCGCGATCTCGGCTCACCGAAACCTCTGCCTCCCGGGTACAGGCAATTCTTCTGCCTCAGCCTCCTGAGTAGCTGGGATTACAGGCATGCGCCACCGTGCCCAGCTAATGTTTTGTATTTTTAGTAGAGACGGGGTTTCACCATGTTGACCAGGATGGTCTCGATCTCTTGACCTCGTGATCCAGCCGCCTCGGCCTCCCAAAGTGCTGGGATTACAGGCTTGAGCCACCGCGCCTGGCCGGACTTTGGGTTTTATTCTGAATTGGATGTGAAGCCATCAAAGGATGTGGAGTGCATAAGAGACACAGTAAAATGTAAGTTTTGAGCATAATCTTCTGGAGCCCATTTGGGACACAGAAGTAAACACCAACTTAGAAAAGAGCAATCACAGGGAAGATTAGGTCTCAGCAAATAAAACATAATTTATAATGGAAGCTTCTGCCTTTTCCATTGAACAGTTATGTTTAGCTAAAAAGAAAGCAAAATAAAGTGCTAATATTTCTATCTAGAGATGCAGCTTCCAGCTTTTGCTTTATTTATTCTCTTCTCTTTTTCCCTTCCCTTTTCTGTTCTTCTCCTCTCTTCATATCCTTCCTTTCCTATTTCCCTAACCCTTCCCTGTTGTCTTCGGTTTATAAATTATTCCTCATGGCAAGTGATACGGTTTGGCTCTGTGTCCCCACCCAGATCTCACCTTGAATTGTGATAATCCCCATGTGTCATGGGAGGGACCCTGTGGGAAGTAATTGAATCATGGGAGTGGGTTTTTTTCCATGCTGTTCTCATGGATAATCTCATAAGAGCTGATGGTTTTATGAGGGGAGTTCCCCAGCACATGCTCTCTTGTCTACCACCATGTAAGACATGACCTTGTTCCTCGTTAGCCTCCCACCATGATTGTGATGCCTCCTAGCCATGCTAAACTGTGATTCAATGAAAACTCTTTCCTTTATAAATGACCCTCATTATAAATAATTAGTCTTGGATACTTCTTTATTAGCAGCATGAGAACAGAATAATACAGCATGTAATTCCATTGCATCATGAACATTCAGTTTTACATCAATGTGCTATATAAGAAAAAGAAACCCGTGTCCTTTTCAGTGTTCTAATCATATTTGAGGTTGTCTGTGACTCAGCTTTCCCACCAGTTTCTTCTGAGAACCTCCAAGGAGAGCATCAGGAAGAATGTGTTCTTCATGATGTCAGTTTTCCCTGTGTCAGTTTGCCCTTCCTGTTACTTCTTTCTTTGGAAAAGAAAGAGCTCCAATTTGAGAAGGCAGTTATCCATCTTTAGTAGCAATACAGCTACAGTCAGAAAGTATTACCTCTGATACTTCTGATCAAGGTATAGGTCATCAGTCTAATAATCAGTGATAGTATTTATTGAAGACTTACTATGTGCTAGATATATTGCTAAATGTACAGCATGCAATGACTCCTTTAAGGCCCACTACTACCATCATCCCATTTTGTAGATGGTAAGACCAAGTCTTGAGATTCAGTAAGTTTTGCAATGTCATAAGCTTATTAACTTGTAAAGGCATGACTCTAGCTAGGTCGGTCTGAGTCAGTCTTTATTTTCCACAACCATGCAATATATTTTCCAGCCATTTAGACACTTATGTAAATAGTTATTAAATGTGAAATTATTGTGCTAGGGTGGGATGTGGCATGTATGTTTAGTTGTATAAATAAAATCTAATATAAAAATGATATTTCTTCAAATTATTGAAGTTAATTTTATGTCCACCAAAATTTGAACTAGTAAAATGGAGGCATTTTTTATAAAGTAAAATTCTACTCCTTTTTGTAATCATTAAGAGTTGGGGTACAACTGTTTTTTAAAAAAGAGGCTTTGTCCTGCACAAAAAATATTTTGAGTACCGTTTTAATCTGATTAGAGATAGGTCCACATTCAATTACTTAATGTTAAGCACATATGCTTTACTTATTGTCAAAAAAATGCTTATGAATAAGATTTCATTCCTTTCCACCAAAAGGGACAAGTTTTCAGAAGGAATAAGGAATATTTTAATGGTTAAGACCAGCACATGACAGCTTTTCCTTGCTAATGAGGGAGAGCTAAGTCTTCCATTCTCAGACAAAGCTGAAAGTTTGGTAGGTTCTGCTGAACAAAACCATAAGACAGATTTTCTTAGTGCATGGGTATATCTATGGTGTCTTCTTCAAGGATCTCCTTGCAATTTATATTTTTATCATCTCAGTGTTTTGGGAGGCATTTGAACAGATTTTTTTTCTGTCCCAGTTACATAAGGGGAAAAGAAACCTTAAAGAGTTTAATGAATCTTTTAAGATCCTGAAGGTACTTGACAAGAAGTTGAGTATTAAGGGTTCTCCGGAGAAACAGACCAATAGGATGGATATACAGAGAGAGAAAGAAAGAGAGATAGAGAAAGAAAGAGAGAGAGAGAGGAATGGGCTCGTGTGATTATGAAGGCTGTCAAGCCAGCCCCAGGAGCTGCATTCAGCAAATTGGAGGCCCAGGAGAGCCAATGGTGAGGTTATAGTCTGAGTCTAAAGGCCTAAAATCTGGGAGAGCTGATGGTGTAGTTCCAGTCTGAAAGCCAGCAAGCTTGAGACCCAGGAAGAGCTAATGTTTCATTGAGTCTAAAGGCAGGAAAAAGAAATATTTTAGCTCAAGCAGTCAGGCAGGAGGGGGTTCCCCAAGACTCAGGGGAAGCTCAGACTTTTTGTTCTATTTAAGCCTTCAACTGATTGGATAAGACCCACCCGCATTAGGAAGGGCAGTCTGCTCTACTGATTGAAATGTTTACAACTTAAATGTTAAACATATCCCAAAATAGCTTTGCAGAAACACCCAAAATTATGTTTGACTAAGTATCTGAGCACTCTGTGGCCCAGTCAAGTTGACACATAAAATTAATCATCACATTGAGTCTGTAGCATCATGTCTTATGCCACATATATTTGACTGTGATCTCTTTTAACCCCTCCCCATATTCAGTAATATAGTAGCGGCAAAACAAACACAAAAGACAAATCAACAAATTATTTTTCTAAAGGAGTACCCTGAATGGCAGAATTAAATCTAAATTGAACATAAAACATTACCTAAATGATCTGTAATATGTTAATATTTATCTGAATCCTGACCACACCTAAGATTTAGACATAGACATTAAAAAAAATAAAAATGGAAATCACAACAGGGATTGCTTGTACATTTAAATATGTCCTGAATATGAATCAGTACCCTGGTAAGTTTCTGATTCATTGCATACCATGAAGTGACCCAGAGGCCTTTCAGCACTCAAAGTGCATTTAGCTTGCTTGCCTTGGCGTGGATGAGAAAACCACAGCTCACTGACTTGCTTGATACACTCAATAAGAAGGCAAAAGAGGGCTGGAAGGGAGGAAACATTCCCGGCAGCACTGAATCCATTTAGAAAGCCTCGGGACAATGAAGGAGCAGTGTGTCCTGACTTCCGACACTGTTAAATATGACCCTACTACTTTAATTTTCATTTATTACCTTACTCAAATAGGAGGGAAATGAGGAGAAAAGGGAAATTTGGCAGGAATTCCACCATGGAGACAGAAAATCTTATTGGAATAAAGGTACCACATTGAGGAACCCTCATTGCAATTGCCTTGGTAACTGGTGAATTCTTTATTAATTTGCCTACAAACACTTGCAAAAGTTGCATGGGAAGAGAGACTAGCAATGGTTAGTTTGCAAGATAAATGTAAGCAGGGAAACTGACATGAAATAATCCGTGCATGTATTTGAAAGTGAATACAAGAGAGAGTGGAATGCTCATAATGATCAAATTCAGTAGCTCTGAACGACTACTTCTAACAGTGCCTTGAGCATGAAATCCAATCCAGGCATCTGTAGAGTTCTCTTTTGAAAAGTCTGTTGTATCCTAAAATGCTCTGGTTTTGCAGTAGACTTGAGAATCCTATACTTTGTGTCATTCTCCTTATAGTTAAGAACATAGAGATGGTTGAAGCTAGTTGAAAATCGAAAGCTTTATTTACCAGGATAAGCTTATTGGACTACAAGAAAGAATAAAAATGAAGTTTCCATTCCTTTCCTGAACTCCTGGTTAGAAGTGGAGCATTTTCACAAAAAAATGTGCCCTGAGATGGGAGCATTGGTGTGTGTAGGTGTGTGGCAATAATATGCTTAGTAAGTACTACCTAAAATGAGTTTAATCTTCATTGGTCTAGTCACCACTGAGACTGGAAAGCCCAGTATAAAATGGGCTAAGCAGTTCTAGGATCTTTCTGTGCAGTAGAATACTCTCCCCAAAGCTATAAGCACCCACAATACTCTGTTCTGTTCTATCTCAAAATTTCTCTTCTAATACTATTGCCCACATAGATTTTTTTTTATAAAAAAGTTATTATATGACACAAAATTTACTCATATACTGTAGGAAATTGCCACAATATAAACTTTGCCTATAAGAAGGGGTTCTTATTCTCTACCTTTTTGGAAACTGATAATTTTTTTTTTTTTTTTTTTTTTTTTTTTTTTTGAGAGAGGATCTCACTCTGTCACCCAGGCTAGAATGCAGTGGTGTGATCGTACATAGCTCACTGAAACCTTAAACTCCTGATTCTCCCACCTCAGCCTCCTGAGCAGCTGAAACTACAAGTGTGTGCCTTTTTAAAAAATTTTTTTATTTGTAGAGATGGGATCGTGCTACATACATGGCCCAGGCTGTTCTTGAACTCCTGGCCTCAAGTGATTCTCTCACCTTAGCCCCCTACAGTGCAGGATTACAGTTGTGAAACTGAGAACTTTTTAAGTACTGGGATGATACTTCTGTATAAAAGTCAAAATATGGGTTCTTCTTGATTTCCTGCAGGAGTAGGAGTTTACCAGAATAAACTGTGTGTGTGTGTGTGTGTGTGTGTGTGTGTGTGTGTGTGAATGGAAGACAGAAAGATCTGCTTGGGATGGGAGTCACTAAGGAGGCACACAGAAGTAGTTCTAGTTAAGGCTGGCAGGAGCAGAAAACCAACTTCATAATGTAAGTTATTTTAAAAGAAGTCAATTCAAAAACCATCTGTGCAAACTGACTTGAGCCATAAAAAGGAAGACAGGCAGCAAACACATGGGATGTGTGTGTGTGTGTGTGTGTGTGTGTGTGTGTGTGTGTGTGAGATGTTGTGTGAAGTAGAGAGAAAGCCCAGGGATATGGGGAAACATAGCTGCTTGTTTGTGTTCCTTTTATTTCACACTGCAGGGAGAAGGGCTGGAGCTTCTAACAATACTCTTCTTTTTTTTTTAATTGCATTTTAGGTTTGGGGGTACATGTAAAGAACATGCAAGATTGTTGCATAGGTACATACATGGCAGCGTGGTTTGCTGCCTTCCTTCCCCTCACCTGTACCTGTCATTTCTCCCCATGCTATCTCTTCCCACCTCCAACAATACTCTTCTTAAATGTCTTTTGGGTGTTGAGAAAAACAAGACTTAAAAGAGGACTCACAATACATTTTTCTAGGTCTTGGTATTCCCAATTTTAAGATATTGGAGACTAGAGTGAGTCTGTGTGTCTTCCCTGGATTTTAATCTCTTGACTCACATATGTGACTGAGTTTTTTAACTATTGCAAACTGGGGTCTGGCGGGAAGATCTTTTCATTGTTCAATCCATCCGTCTCTAACTCTGTCAGCCTTAGTATTTTAAAGGCCGGGCATGGTGGCTCATGCCTGTAATCCCAGCACTTTGAGAGGACAGGTGGGTGGATCACAAGGAGTTCAAGACCAGCCTGACCAATGTGGTGAAACCCTGTCTCTACTAAAAATACAAAAATTACCCAGGTGCAGTGGCAGACACCTATAATCCCAGTGACTTGGGAGGCTGAAGCAGGAGAATTGCTTAAATCTGGGAGGTGGAGGGGGCAGTGAGCTTAGATAGCACCACTGCACTCTAGCCTGGGCAAGACTCCATCTCAAAAAATGAAATGAAATGAAATTAATAAATAAACAAACGTGTGCTTAGTCACTTTTGAAAGGAGTTTCTTCTTCTAAATGGCAGAATAATAATAATGATATCAACAGCAGTAACAGCTTCTGCCATTAATTGAGCTTTAATTTTGTGCCAGGTATAGCAATGAGGGGATTTAGAATTTGGCGGTCAGCAGCTCAGACTCTGTCTTCAGGCTGCTGGATTCAAATCCTGACTCCGTAATTCACTAAGCTACGTGATTTAGACAGAAGTCTCTTCATCCGAAAAATGGGTATCATAATATTGCTTTGTAGTCTTATGAGGGGCATGGCTTTAGACTGTGCCCAACACAAGGTGGGCGTTTAACTAATACATTTGAACTATTATTAGTCTTTTCATTATTCTCAGTGTTTTATTTAAACTTCACAATAAACTCAAGGGATAGATACTTTTGTCCCCATTTTACAGTTTAGAAAGGAGTGATTTAGAGATGTTGATTAAGTTATCCCAACATCTAGCAGATGTTGAATAATACCTTCTAATTGGGGTTTGAATCTGCGTTCATCATTATATGTCTCACCCTCTAGGTAGACTGTACTACAGCCTGTTCTCTGCTTTTACTTGGAAATCAGCACACATCTCTTGACTAATCAGCACTGTGGCAAGAAAAATACTATTTCCTTACTCACGGTAATTAATTACTAAAAAGCCAAGCACTTTTCATGCATTATTTTAAATTATTTCGCAGCAGTTCTGTGAAACTGACATTCTTATCCCATTCTGGAATATATTAAAAAAACTTTTAAAATTCTAAAATATTCTATCACATGTAGGTTCCTTGAGAATGCCTGTCAAGTGCTTGTCTCAGGGCCTTTGCACCTGCTGCCTGGAATGTTTTCTCTCCAGATACTCCCATGGCTGATGCTCTTGGCTCTTTCAGATTAGTGTGATCTTTGACTGTTCTATTTAAATTACAAACACCACCTTATCTTTATCAGTTCCTAAACCTCTATGTTGTGTTACTATATTTTTCATAGCACTTACCCCCAAATGACATCCTATACATCGTACCTTTGTTTATAGATGATCTCTCTCTCTCTCTACTAGAAAGTTAGCTCCAGGAACAAAGACATTTTGTCTCTTTTGTTCATGGTACAATCACTTTATGTAGAAGAGGGCAAGGAAGATAGAAGGCACTTGAAACATTTCTTGAATTAATAAATAAATGGCTATTACTTGACATTTTCTAGCAGTTGTCAACTCCAGGACATAAGTTTAAAATTGCTATACCAATGTTTTAAATTGTACTTTAAGTTCTGGGGTACATGTGCAGATACTGCAGGATTGTTGCATAGGTACACACATGCCATGGTGGTTTGCTGTTTCCATCCCCCTATCACCTACATCAGGCATTTCGTCCAGTGTTATCACTCTCTAATCTCCCTGCTCCCCACTGTCCCTCCCCTAGCCCCCCATCCCCCAACAGACCCCAGTGTGTGATGCTCCCCTCCCTGTGCCCATGTGTTCTCATTGTTCAACACCCACCTATGAGTGAGAACATGAGGTGTTTGATTTTCTGTTCTTTTGTCAGTTTGCTGAGAATGATGGTTTCCAGATTCATCCAAGTCCCTACAAAGGACATGAACTCATTGTTTTTGATGGCTGCATAGTATTCCATGGTGTATATGTGCCACATCACCTACCCTCAATCTTTTAGATTATTTGACAATGCCTTCATATGGTTTCTTTGTAATCATTCTCAGAAGGCATTTTATTTTTGTTTTTCTCACAAAAGGGTGTTGCTGAGGGTGAGCAGTGGTGCACAAATAAATAACATAGTTTAGATATTTATCCCTGCCCAAATCTCAAGTTGAATTGTAGTCCCCAGTGCTGGAGGTGGGAACTGGTGGGAGGTATTTGCAACATGGGAGCACATCCCTCATGGCTTGGTGCTGTCTTCATGATAATGAGTTCTCACAAGGTCTGGTCATTTACAAGTGTGTGGCACTTCCCTGCTTCCCACTTTCTCTCACTTCCTCCTGCTTTCCACTTGTGACATGCCTGTTTCCCCTTTGCCTTCCACCATGATTGTCAACTTCTTGAGGCTGTCTTAGAAGCTGAGCATGCTTAGATCCTGGGGCCATGCTTCCTATAAATCTTGCAGAACTATGAGCTAATTAAACCTCTTTGCTTATAAGTGACCAAGTCTCAGATATTTCTTTACAGCAATGGAAGAACAGCCTAATATAGTACACCAAGTAATCACTTGAAGTAGGTCATTAAATTCTTGTCATCTACACAAATCCGGGCAACTCCTATTCTGTTTCTCCACAGTGCCACATTCAAATAAACATCAAACCCAAACTGACATTCTTGGAGAAGACACTTAATCTTTATGGATATATACTATTTAAAAATGGGTATGTTTTATTTCACTTACATACAGTCCAAGATTTTCTAAAATCTTCCACTCACACCCCATGGAGACACTTGACTCACCAACAAATCCCCCCTCCTCACATTTCCAAAAAACAAATTTTCCCTAAAGCTCTTCTATTTTTTTTCCTCCTCTGACTCCCTCTGACCGTCCAGATGGAGTCTATTTTTCTTTACCAGTGATTCTCTTCTGTCCTCGCTGTGAATTCACCCAGCAGATCTCAATTATCTCCTTGTTCATTACCATGATGATTCTTCACAGCAGAGGGTCAAGACCTCTGGGAGACCCAGAATTTGTAAGAGGAAGCAAGGGAGTGAGAGTGATAGTTATCAGAATTAACTTATTTTTCTCTTCTGCGGTTTATACTGAAGATAATTAAATTTCCCTGAGTAATGTCTCTTTTTTTATTTAGAAGAATACAGTAATTTGCTAGGTCTCACCCATAGCATGTGTCCACCAGTTCTGCGATCATCCCTGTTATGACTGAAATGTTTTGTGAATGTACTTCCAAAAAAAGAAAAAAGAAAAAAGACTTAGAGGGAAGGTGGGAAGAAGGTTTGAAAGTGGGAAGATGGAGAGGAGATGACTTGTTTGCTTTATAATGTTCTCCCATCCTAGAAAACTTCAAATGGTTTATGTGAGCTCAGACTAACCTAAACATTTTAAACTGTCAATCATAGCATGTTTGTTGATCTAAGATGGGCAGATAGTAAGATAATTATTAGAGGCAAGAGTCCTACCCTCATCTCTGTTATCTTGGCATTAATTTCAGGGTTTTGTTTTCCAATCTGGCTAAATTAAACCGAGAAAATAAATGCACTCCAATCATTTTAGCTCTTTAAGGGGCATGTGTGTGTTTAATGTTCTCTAATTTGTTTATGACGAGGAATCATGGCTCTTTTTACTTATTCCCTGAAGCAGCCCCTTTCTCTATCCCATCTCGCTGTTGGTTTTTACATCTATGTTTTCTAGTTAGCAGTCTCCGTCTCTGAAAGCTGTCTTGGGTGGCCGTTGCTTTTTAAAAAGGAAGGGGACAGGCCAGACGCGGTGGCTCAGGCCTGTAATCCCAGCACTTTGGGAGGCTGAGGCAGGTCGGTCATAAGGTCAAGAGATCGAGACCGTCCTGGCCAACATGCTGAAACCCCATTTCTACTAAAAATACAAAAAATTAGCTGGGCGTGGTAGCACGTGGCTGTAGTCTCAACTACGTGGGAGGCTGAGGCAGGAGAATTGCTGGAACCCAAGATTGTTCTGCTTCACTCCAGCCTGGCGACAGCAAGACTGTCTCAACAACCACAAAAAAGGTGGGCAGGGGAGGTTGGCAATTGGTTAGGAAAGTCAAAGACACAACCTCTGAATATGTTTTGAATCCTGGGATGGTCTGGGATGGACTGAAGCCCCCATCTCATGATGTTCCCTGACTGTGCCTGCCCGGCCAGAGCACCATGCTGGTGTCCCAAGGAAGGTTCTAGAAGAAGCTTTCCTCATTCCCCTTGCTGATTTACCAAAAAGAGGACCACACCTCCCCATTTCTTTCCTTACTGGTGGAGATACGGGGGCCCTGCCACATCCTATTCTGGCAGTTTCCTCACTGGACCAATACTGTTTAGGCTTATGGCTAGGGCACTATTTTACTTAACCCCTGAAACAATATGTTCTACAGTTCCAAGCTTGTCCAACCCGCCTTATTTTGTTGTTACAATTGTTCTGTTTAGTTTTGTTTCAGGCGTTCAGCAGGCTAAAACCATGTTTCTTAGTTTCTGTCTCTAGCGAAAAGCGGAGAAGAGGGATGAGGCAGGGGCTTTACTGGCCCAAACAGAAACAGAAACTAAGAACCCATGACTGTATTCTTTTCCATGGATACCCCTGTTTAAATGAAAAGCTCCCCTCCCCAAAGAAAAAACCAGGAACCACATTTTGAGGAAGAAGGGGAAACCACCTTGAGGGATGATATAGAAGCTCCTTTTAGATTTTCCTTTTTTTTTTTTTTTTTTTTTTTTTTTTGAGATGGAGTCTTGCTCTGTCACCTAAGCTGGAGTGCAATGGCACAATCTCTGCTCACTGCAACCTCAACCTCCCAGGTTCAAGCAATTCTCCTGCTTCAGCCTCCTGAGTAGCTGGGACTACAGGCGCACACCACCACACCCAGCTAATTTTTTGTCTTTTCAGTAGAGATGGGGTTTCACTATGTTGGCCAGTCTGGTCTCAAACCCCTAGCCTTAGGTGATCCACCCACCTTGGCCTCCCAAAGTGCTGGGATTACAGGCATGAGCCACAGTGCCTGGACGTTTTTCCTTTTTTAAGCCAAATTCTTTCCAAGTCATCAGACACAAAAGGCTTGGCAATGCCCTGTAAGAGATGCCAGGGCCATACTGCAAGCACTGGACCTTGAATTAGCACTGATGGGTCTTCATTCCAGATATACCACTCTCTGACCATGTGACCTCAGAGAAATCAGTTCATCTTTCCCTACGTTGATGCAGTGGGACTAGATGATCTAGTGACTCACTCTATGAAATGTGAATTACATGTCATTTTCCTTGTTCTACCATGAAGGGCATGCTCTCTCAGGAGAACACTATACACCCAGGAAGAGAAAGCCGACTATCATCATGACTTCAAGTTTTATTCTAAAACATTCCCTTTCCCTAAAGTTTTAAGAATATGACTTGATGCAATGCTGACCTAGACAGGACTCTCCAGGGAAGCACTTCAGCTTGGGAATTAGGAGCAGGTATCTGGTCTCAGTTCTGGCTCCTTCACTAATAGTCATGTGATGAAGAGACAGTACTTTAATCTGTGACCTTCTGTTTTCTCAGCCATCTATCTCATAAAACGTTTCAGAGACTAAGCTGGTAGTAAAAAGATCTTATCCTGATTTATAATAAGCTCTCAATAAATAGTAGTTGTTGTTTTCTGATTACTGAAAGGCTTCATGAAGACTGACAAAGGGTTAAGAGAAAGAGCAAAAGGGAATGTGCATGTACTTTTGATTCATCCAGTGTGTAATGAATACTTTCTATGTATTCTGTGTCTTCTGAGAGCAGCAGAGATGCAGAGAGGAGTATCGTATAGTTTTCAGCTTCAAGGAATCAGGCAGGGAGAGAGAGCAGCAGGTAAACAGCTATAGCACATAGTGAAGATGAGACAGCAGAGATATTCCCAATGTGCCAGAGTGCTAATGAATGAAAAATGATTAGACACATCAGCTCCCACTCCCACCTCCCGGGTAGCAAGGTGACATTAACACAAAAACCCAAACTTTACCAATGGCCAGAGGCACTAATATAATTTGGCCTTGTCTTCAACCAGATCTCATCTTGAATGGTACCTCCCATAATTTCCACGTGTTGTGGGTGGGACCTGGTGGGATATAATTGAATCATGGGGGCAGTTTCTCCCATGCTGTTCTCGTGGTAGTGAATAAGTTTCACAAGATCTGATGGTTGTATAAGGGGTTTCCCCTTTCAGTTGGCTCTCATTCTCTCTTGCCTACCACTATGTAAGATGTGCCTTTCACCTTCTACCATAATTGTGAGACGTTCCCAGCCAATGGAACTGTGAGTCCATTAAACCTCTTTTTCTTTATAAATCACCCAGTCCCAGGTATGTCTTAATCAGCAGCGTGAAAACAAACTAATACAGGTACTATGCACAGCTATGGCATTTTTAAACAGGTGATTCATTGTCTGGAATTAGTATTACAGTGCATTTTTCTGTAGGGTTTGGGAAAAATATGTAATGTAGTGGCCTAGCATGAACCGTTCAGAATTCACCACTTATTTACATTTTGCTGTTTCTCTAAAGCAAGGCTGTTTTTTTTTTTTTTTTGTTTGTTTGTTTGTTTGTTTTTCTTTTTGAGACAAAGTCTTGCTCTGTTGATCAGACTGGAGTGCAGTGGCACAATCTAGGCTCACTGCAACCTGTGCTTCCCAGGTCGAAGTGATTCTTCTGTCTCAATCTCCCAAGTAGCTGTGATTACAGGTGTCTGCCACCACACCTGGATAATTTTTGTATTTTTAGTAGAGACAGGGTTTCACCATGTTCTCCAGGCTGGTCTCGAACTCCTGACCTCAAGTGATCTATCCGTCTCTATCTCCCAAAGTTCTGGGATTGTAGGTACGAGCCATCACACCTGGCCACAAGGGTTCTTAATTAAGAGTACACACCTAGACAACCCATTGTGGTTTTGGGAAAAAAACAAAAACAAAAAACTGTTTATTCTCAACTCTGAAGATTTTTATTCAGTAGGTCTTAGAGTTGAGCTCAGACAGCTACAGTTTTGAAAAAAACTCCACTAGTAACTGTGGTGTGTTCCCTGGGTAAGGATCATGCTTTTAGTAGGTCAGCTTTCCTGAAATAATGATAACTTTTAACTGGGCATGACTCACGTACCAACAGACAAGACACAAAGATGAAGAGGGAGCTAGGGAGAAAGACAAGGGCTCCTCAACAGCCGGCTGCCTCACATCCGTTCCCTGCCAGCAGCCAGGCAGAGAGCATCCTTGGCTGCCCAGAGCTATGCATGCCCCTTTCCCTTCTTACCGATGTGAGCAGAGATGAATGTCTGTGTGGAGGTGTGCCTGGTTCAGTCACTGCCTAAATTATAATGGAGAAAGTTCAACTGCAAGTTTAGGTTTTTTTCTCCAGCTGGCTTTCTCTGTATCATCAAAATCAGTCTAGGTCATCTCTGCCTCCAGCGGGAGCTCCTTGGCCCTAAGAACTCATCACAAAGAAGGACCTGTGTTTCTTGACTTCATTTTTCCAAGGAAGATGCTTATGTGGTCGTCACATTGACAGAATCTAATTTGTTTCAGTCTTGATTGAAAACATGTTACCACGTTCCATAGATGACACACATCTGTTTTTTAATAAATTTGTCCACATAATCTCGAACTATTGCCTAAGAAATGGTCGTTCACCCTTGCCATGAAATAGGGATTAAAGGAAAGGCTCGGGGGTTCTTAGCCTGACACTACCATGGCATTTTGTCAGGGCTCATAGGTATACCAGAACTCTGTCTTAAAACCACAGCCACCGATCACCACCATTTTTCAAATATATGGAAGGACACTAGCAAGTAGAGGGTACTACTTTGCTACTGGCCGAGAGCTTTGTCTGAATTCCAGTTCATGGTATCTGCTAAGGTGGGTTGTAGAATAGGGTCTAAGGGAGATTTTTCATCTTGTGAAGCTCAAACTTGAATCCCTTCACGGCAGAACACATGATGGGAGGGAAGAGAGAATGTAGCCTGCACTAGTGTGAGGCGGACAGTTAAGGGATACTGGCAGCACTTTGACATCTTTGGTGCAAAGGAAAGAGAGCCCTCGGGGAGACAATTACATCCAGATGTGTGACCATTTACACAACAGTGGCCAGATAACTAGAATTTCAGGCTCAATTAAGGCCTTGGAATCTAAGTCACAGTAAATTATCTTCACTGGGAGGAAACAGGGAGAGGGTAAAGTCTTAAAAGTCTCGTGCCCTAGAAACCTACACAGTATGGTTTCCCAGAGAATTCGCTAGATGTGATCTTCAATCGATATTCTTGTCTGTTTTGTCAATAGACAACTATTCATCACAGACAACATCACCAATACTGTGGAAAATATTTTAAAATATAAATAATGATATGTACCCATAGGGTGTTGATTATTTATCACCCAAGTGAAATAAAATGTATTAAATTTCTTGTAAGCTGTATTTTGATTCTGGAAAGTCCATCTTAATTTTTCTGATTCTTTCCAACACCTTAGCAACCACCCTATATTCTTTAAGATTTTTTTCACATTATAATTTAGCCCAGTGGTTCTGAACAGAGGGCAATTTTGCACCCAGGGAACATTTGGCCATGCATGTGACTTTTTGGTTGTCAGAATTGTGGACAGGAGAAGGAGGTTGCTCTTGGCATCTAGTGGAGCAGGGCCAAGGATGCTGTTAAACATCGTATAATGTAAAGGACAGTTCCCACAAAGAATTATTTGGCTCAAAATGTCAACAGCGCTAAAGCTGAAAAAGCCAACTTTTCAGCCTATTAAGTCATCTCTCTACTATATAGACTCTCTCCTAGATAAATCTCTGGACATTCTCTTTATTTGCAACTCCAGATATTGTTTCTATAGGCATAATATAAACAAATATGTATGTAAATATACATGTATATGTAAATCTATATGTGTGTGTACGTGTGTGTGTGTGTGTGTGTGTGTGTGTGTGTGTGTGTATAAGACTATTTTGGACTTTAGGTGAGGACTGTGAGATAGATTTATTTTTCTTTCTAGAAGCATGCACCAAATTTAAACTTGGGGAGGAACAACTCAGTTATTTCAAGGATAAACTTGAGCATTTCTAGGCAATGACAGTCTTTTTCTTTTTTCCTCTAATCAGATGGTATGACATCACTAGATTTTCTTCTAGTAATTATAAAATGCT